>NC_142594.1:40295932-40598962 GCF_965207765.1 Zootoca vivipara
GTAAAGAGGTGTGTACTCACCAACCACTGAAAAGTTAGTAGGATTGGCAATAGGTCCTCCCAGAGGCAGGGTGCTGCTGCATAGAAGGTTCTTTCACATGCCACCACTCCTCAAACTTCACCTCATGTTGGTCCCTGTGGATGAATTGTTCCTTTGGATATTTGAGGCCCAATACATTTAGGGCTTTATATGTTAACACAGGGGTCACCAACCTAAGGCCCATGGGCCGGACACAGCCTGCAGAGGTTGTTTGAGCGGCCCACAAGCTGCCCCCGAACTGAGGTGCCCGCGTGCGGCGCAGGGACTCGCTTCCGCGGTGCAGGAAATCACGTCTGCACACGAGCATATGCTGGAAAATCACGGGCGCACACAAAATCCAGCCCACAGAGGGGTCTCCGCGGGACCGATCCGGCCCAGGCCAGATAAACCTTGCCGACCCCTGTGTTAGCATAAGCAATTTGAATTGGGCTTGAGAATGAGAAGCCAGTGTGGTGTAGTGGTTAAGAGTGGTAGACTCGTAATCTGGGGAACCGGGTTCGCGTCTCCGCTCCTCCACATGCAGCTGCTGGGTGACCTTGGGCTAGTCACACTTCTCTGAAATCTCTCAGCCCCACCCACCTCACAGGGTGTCTGTTGTGGGGGAGGAGGGGAAAGGAGATTGTTAGCCGCTTTGAGACTCCTTCGGGTAGTGATAAAGCGGGATATCAAATCCAAACTCTTCTTCTTCATTAGTCAGTGCAGATCCTTCGAAAGTGGTGCGATATGAGTCTGGTCAAGAGCACCCATCCTAGTTGCTATACTTAATCCCAAGAGGGTTCTAGGACCTGGTTTGTGATGCAAGTTTTGGTGAATCATACCACTCCAAAATGCAGTATATACGTAATGAATAAGGGGGTACAAAACAGTCACATTTGCTTCAAAAGAGGAAAATTATAAAGATAAAAATAAGGAGACTATGAAAAAGGAAGCTGAAAGTCAAGAGTGTCAGTTCTCTCCAGAAAGCTTGATTTATTCAAACTTCCATAATATTGACATATTTCTCAGATCAGGAAAGGTTCCACCAAGCCCGAGAGGCTGACAAGCAGATGTAAGAAATTTATTATTAATAATAATGTGATTTTATTAAAGCTTTTTCATAATACAATAAGATAAAATAAACTAATCTAAATAAAAACAAAAACAGAGAGAAAGAGAAAAGAAAAGGTAATTTGGAAAAAAGATTTAAGAAATTTTATAAACTGCAGTCAAAAACTCTAAGCAGTGTACATAAAACAGTAAAATAATTATCAATAATATACAGATAAAATCAGCAAAATTTAGAAAAAAATATACATAACTAAATTATATGCCCAGATAGGGTTGATAATATCTATAGCTATAGCTATATATTAGTAGGCACCTAAAACAGTACAGTATAGCAAAGGTGCCTGCTAATAGTCAGCATTCTGCACTAAGTGCAATTTTCAAACTCACCACATAGAGTGCACTGCAATACTCCAATCTTGAAGTTAAAAAGTTATAAAAGACATACTAACTTACCAAGTGTGTAGAAGAACAAGTCTCGCTGAAGAACAACATGCTTCTGCAAGGTAGAATCCTGTCTAACCTTTAGAGAATGTCACTAAGCATGTAGATTAGGTGATCAGTAGACCCTGTGCACTTGGACTCCAGCAAGTTCCAGAAATAGCCAGTTAGGCCTGAAAACCCTGCAGAGTTGCCCCTAGACAACATAAGCTCAGATTCAGTATAAGGCAATGTCCTAAATGCTAAAAAACAAACAAAAAACACACACACCCCTACACAGAATAACACCGTATATGCATCTTTTTGAGAGTAGGAAGTCTGACCTGGTGTGATTACATTGACAGATACCACTTCCTGGCAGTGATCTGCTCAAGTGTTACATCTGAAAAAAAAGTGTCGCTCTGGTTTTCCATTCTCAGGTTGATGGTTGTTTTGTTTTGTTTTGTTTTGTTTTGTTTGGGGTTTCTTTTAAGAAAAATTCTGTTGCTTGATTTTTGCTGTATGTATCTCTTTTTATCATGTTGCATGCTATTCTGGGAACTCTTGTAGGCTTTAAATGCCCAAAGAAATAAGCAAATGAGCTGCTGCACCCTATGAATCGGTCGTACTGGTCAGATGTTAGTTCCTTTCATGTGACTATGTCCATGGAAACAACTCTCTGTACAGAAAGGTTTAAGTTCAACTGGGCGAGAAAGCAAGAGGGCGTTACGTTGTCTTGCCCGTCACTGGAAGTACAGTTACACCAGTACAGTAGCAAAAATTCAGCTTTAAATATTACAACCAGAACAAACAAATACAGTAATCGCCACGTTTGATAAGCGTGGGACAAACAGTCATGAAGTAGGAGGAGGGAAAAAAGAGCATTTACTCATGTTGCAACCGTTAGGTTCCATTAGCAGTTAACCAGGTGTAGGCTGTGTGAATATTTTAAGTCTAATTTAATTTAGCACTTGCATGAGGTGTATGCTATTTATAAGCAAGTAACACCAAATGCTTCCCTGGGACTTGTAGCAGGTGGGAGCCAATTTAGCTCCGAGTCAGTGCACACTGTGCATAATTCAGAGTTTTCTCTCTTTGCCTTGCAAGGCAAAGCTGGGAGATCTGTGTGTGCACCCATGAGGCAGATCCAAGCAACTGTAACAGAAGAGATCGGGAAAAGTCACCTAACTGAATTGACACACCTGCAAACAAGTTTTGTGACTGTCACTCCCCTGTCTTGGCTAGACAGGCTGAGGGTTTGTTTTTTCTCTCTGGAATTCATATGAGAAATGTGGAAGTGGTTTATATTCCCCCTGGTCGCCTGTCGCATCTTGAGAAGGGATTTTGGTACATTTCCTGGGACATAAAGAACTGGTGTGCCATTGGCCATGTAGGAAGCCTTGGAGAAAACTGATGTTCTGTGCTTTGCGACAGGCAAGGGCTGTCTGTGCCTGGGGATAGTGCTGCAGCTTCTGGCCTGAGCACAGAGCAGTGTCTAGACTCTGTGACTTTTATTAGCTCTAATTCAAGTTGGAGTCATTCATGGCTCCAGCCAAGTAACCAGAGTAACAAAACAGAATAGGAGAGAGGGACAGCAGGATGATAGGTTTAGGCTGGAGGGATTCATACCCACTGAAATGTTCTCGGTGGGAGACAGTACCATCAAGCAATTAGATTATAAACGGAACAGAAGCGCTGATGGTATTGGAGAGAGAAGTTAGGTCAAATAACTCCTGCAGGCAACTGGTTCTAAAAAAGTGGTCATAAGATCTGGTTGGCAAAGACAGAAGGGATTGATCCAAAGCAGTGCCAAACACTTTCTCTTTATATCAAGCCATTTGCAATGTATTCGCTGCAACCTTGAATTAAGTTACTTGGGAGTAAGCCCCATTAAAGTCAGTGTAATGCTACCAAGTAAACGTTCTTTGGGTCAGGATGCAGAAGTGGCTGAAGTGATGGAGGAGGACATGTTTGCTGTTAAGGCTTCTAGTATGTTCCTCCAAAATGAAGCCAGGGGACAAAACAGAGTGAAATATAGACCACATGAGCAAGCTAGCTGTATCTAGCACAAAGATCCACATGATATGACTTTGAATGTTATTTTTTTCTGGGTATGCTGATTAACCAGTGACCTCCATGCACCTTGAAACTGAAAATATTACATGCAGATATAACATCTGAATCTGCATAATGTTCTGGGCAGAGCGGAGCAAATGTTTGGCAGGAGATGATTCAGACCAGGCCTGAATCATCACAAGACCAGTTTTGACACTTACCTTATAGCTATGCCATTGCAATCTTCCCACTCAATCTTATTTGTTCATGCCTGTGCTTCTAGTCCTGTGAAAAAAGTTGTACTTTAACCAGTGACCCACACTTTAGTCTTCAAGCAGTATTTTTGGCATTGCTACAAAAGGAAAAATGTCAGTTTGTTATCACTTACTGCAACATTTTTTTGTCTCAACTTACAACTAGATGATAGATAGATAGATAGATAGATAGATAGATAGATAGATAGATAGATAGATAGATAGATATAGATATAGATACCATATTATGATGTATTAAAATATTAAGAAACATTATTAATTAAAAGTACTCGTCCTGAGTACATTTCCTACCCCACTGGGCAACCTGAGACCAACCAACATTATACATTTAAAGAATATCCAGTGGACACGAAAGCACATTAGCTCCCCAAAACAATACTGTGAACTACAGCTCCCAGAACTCTTTGGGGGAAGTCATGCCTTTTAAATGCACATTGGATGTGATTTAAAAGTATTGTGTGGCTCTGCCTGTTGTTTCTCTACCCAGCCTACCTGATAGGGCTGTTGTGAGCATGAAGCAGGAATGAACCCTTGTACACTGTCCTAAGTTCCCTGGAGGAACAAATGTGATAGACAAAGAAATACATACAAGTTAGTCATGTTTTCAAGATTTCCTTTATGAGGGCTTAAAACAGGAAGGAAGGAAGGAAGGAAGGAAGGAAGGAAGGAAGGAAGCTAAAACTGGTCTTTCAGAAAGATTCCTCTGCCAAGAGAAAACATCTCTGCACAATCCATGCTGTAAAATAAGAAGTGCTTGCCAAACCTTTAGCAGGCTATTCTTTCTGGAGCTGCACACAAACTCCATTTACTATGCTGACGGATGCAAGACTGAAGGTGTTAATTTGTTTGTGTCTGAAGCCCAAGTCTGCATTCTGCCTGTAACTGCTGGGCCCTGACTGTAAACGTGACTGTCACGCTGCCTTGGTCTTTAAATATCTGAACTCGAAATAGATGCCTGTGCAACATGTTAGGCCTGGCCCCATTGTTTTGCGAGACAGTGTTATTCATTTAGCTTTGGCCAGCTGCTCTCTATATTCAGCTTAGAGGAACAGACTGGAATTTATAACCAGACAGGCAGGCTCAGAGGTTACAGGCTGTTCTCTAAGCTGATAGGAATACAGCAAATAGACACCCACTGGAAATGTGTGTGGCCTCCAGAAAAATATGTTTGCAAAGTAGGATAATTTCCCCAACTCCCCCCCCCTTAAAAGATTAGATGAAACACTATTTTCAGCACCAAGAGCCTTGCCACCTGAATGGTGGACAAGCCACGTCCAGCAGGATATGGCAGTGTGAACTGGTGTTTTTAAGTATTCAGGGGCAGGGAATTGAACTCTCTTGCTGAATGGGAAGCGGGAGCCACTGAAGAGTGTTTGATCAGGTTTCCCCCTGGTGGTTGACTCAAAGCAATGCTTAAATCCAACCACCGCCAAGTTCCAGGTTTAACCTGAGATTGTTGCAACAGCCATAGCACACTATTGCATGAAACAGGAGTTGGCATAAAGTGGGTCCTTTGCAGGGATGCAACCACAGGAGGAAACATGCAAACTTCACTCCCAGTCTTGGGCGTTTTTGCACCAGAAACATTAAATTCTGCTTTGGAATGGAGGCATATTGTTTAAAATTATACAGAGAGGTGGCGAAAGGAGGCAGGCAAATGGCACCCTCTAGAAATAAGATGCTTTGGGGACTGTTTACATCACATTGAGAAACATTGCTTGTCCTCCTGCTCCCTTAGTTTGCAGTGGAAGGTTTCCCTTATTTACATTTTAGCACATTTTAAGTTTCTAACCCTTATTGTGGCAGAGACATCCGAGTTCTGGCATATGGGGGCAAGTAGAAATGGTGGGGGAGGAGCTACAGCACCATCTGACATCCACCACAGTCACCTACGGACGCACCATTCATGGAAGACAATCTTACTTGACTACGAGTGATCGCCAGAGAAGAAGATAGGCAAGCATTTCAGTCAGGTTAGCAGTCTGGGTAAATGGGATGGCAGGAATACGACAAGTCAAGAAGCAAGTAAGAAAGTGGACACAACTGTAGACAGGGCAGATTTTGGATTAAGAAACGCTTTAGTGGAACTATTGGGGCACTTCACCAAATAGTTATAAGTAAAGATGCAGAATATGTTTTGTTACTTATGACTACCAACTTCCCAAGTCAAGAGCTTTCTGCTCAGACCAGAGCTTAGGTTTCTGCTAGATAGCACAAAGTGCTTGTAATTCTAGTCTCTGTCTTACCAGAGGTGGGACTTAATATCCAAGATCCAAGCACAAATTCTCTGTTCACACCCTATGTGAGATTAGCATAAATGGGATGAGAGGAAATTCCATTCTCTGCTTCTTCATACAAGGCCAGATCCCTTATCCTATTTCTGTTTACAAGTGTGTGATATTTCAAGTCCCAGTTCTTTTTATTTCACATTGTTAAAAAATGCAGAACCCTAGGAGAAAGAAACCACTGTCACCTCCATAAAACACCTTACTGCAAGCCTGCACAACATCAGATTCAGGCGCCAACTTCAACTCCTCCTTGCCAATATGCAGCACCCTGGGCAAATTCTAAATAGCCATTGTTTGTGTGAGAACATCTAAGGCCCACCCATAAGAATAGGGCATAAGGAAGCATGAGTGCACATGCTGCTTTTGCCCTGGATTCAGAGGCACACTATGATATCTCCAGTGTTTTGCATGACCCATCTATATCTGAAACTTCTTCAGTGTAGGAATTGCTAGTACAAGACTGGAAAAACTTAAGCACTGTTATATTAAAGCAGTTTCCAGTGCGTGAATTGTGGGGAGGCCGAAGATGCTAAAAGAGGAGACTGGTGCTGTATACATGCCATACCTTAAAAACATACGACTTCCCCCAAATAATCATGGGAACTGTAGTTTGTTCAGGGTGCTTGGAATCATAGTTTTTGTGGAGGTAAACAACGGTTCCCAGGATTCTTTGGGAGAAAAGTCATGTGCTTTAAACGTATGGTCTGTACACAGCCTGAGAAAGTGTGGGATAGAATAGCAATAATAAGCATAGCAGAGCCAAAGGTGCAGAGTGACTTGAGATGGTGTATGTAGAGGGAGAAGTGAGAGTGGTGTGGATCAGACACACAGGGAGAGAAATGTGATACCTGTTGCTGTAAAAGAGGGATGAGGGGACAGACTGGCAATAGTGAAGAGAGAGTACAAGGCAAGTACTCTAACAGATTGAGATTGAATCCTGACAAGACAGAAGTACTGTTTGTGGGGGACAGGAGGCGGGCGGGTGTGGAGGACTCCCTGGCTTTGAATGGGGTAACTGTGCCCTTGAAAGACCAGGTGCGCAGCCTGGGAGTCATTTTAGACTCACAGCTGTCCATGGAGGCACAGGTCAAATCTGTGTCCAGGGCAGCTGTTTATCAGCTCCATCTGGTACGCAGGCTGAGTCCCTACCTGCCCACTGACTGTCTCTCCAGAGTGGTGCATGCTCTAGTTATCTCTCGCTTGGACTACTGCAATGCGCTCTACGTGCGGCTACCTTTGAAGGTGACCCGGAAACTACAACTAACCCAGAATGCGGCAGCTAGACTGGTGACTGGGAGTGGCCGCCGAGACCACATAACACCGGTCCTGAAAGACCTACATTGGCTCCCAGTACGTTTCCGAGCACAATTCAAAGTGTTGGTGTTGACCTTTAAAGCCCTAAATGGCCTCGGTCCAGTATACCTGAAGGAGCGTCTCCACCCCCATCGTTCTGCCCGGACACTGAGGTCCAGCGCCGAGGGCCTTCTGGCGGTTCCCTCGTTGCGAGAAGCCAAGTTACAGGGAACCAGGCAGAGGACATTAGAGACAGGGCCTTCTCAGGAGTGGCTCCTGTCATATGGGCAGTGCTTTTTTTCTAAAAAAATGTTTAGGGGTACTCTCATTTTGACTCAAGAAAATCACCATTTTATAGTTCGAATCAGAGAAAATAAATACAGTAAATGGACAAAAGTACAAAAATTCACAAAATGTTTAGGGGTATGCGTACCCCTGCGTCCTCCCAGAAAAAAAATCACTGCATATGGTATTCCCTTCCAAGAGAACAAGGCTAAAGCTATAGAATTCAAAGGTAGCTTAGAAATATATGAGATAAACAGAAAAAAGGAGGGAGGGTTAATAAGGAGGGTGGTTCAACAGTACGGTAGTGCAGCATGAATAAAGATGGTTTCAAAGAGAAAGAGTTCAAAGGCAAAACACTGAGTTAAAATTGTAACAAAATTATGTGGTTAATATAGTGATGTAGTCCACTTTGTAAAAATATTAAAGTGTGACCCACAGAGTGACTTAGAAGTTTGCATCCTTGACTTAAAGTGTATGAATATTCTTAAAAGCATGAACTGGATGGGAGACATCTCTGAGATATCTCTGAGGGCAGCTCTTTTAAATTGCTTTTATGCCACTTGAATTATCAAAGCTTGCCCCCAAAGAACCCTGGGAATTGTAGTTTGTGCAGGGCTCCAAATAGCCAAGTCTTCAGCCTGCCTCACATGACTGTGTTCTCCAGAATCCTCTTGGGGGAAGCCCTGAAGGTTAAAACCATTTTTTAAGTGTATTGTGTAGAACACTCTGACATAATCCTCAGAATCTTTAGCCCCCTCAGAAGGTCCAAGCAGAGATCACACAGAACAGAATTTGGCCCCAAGCCTTCCAAAATAAAAAGCATGACTAAAATAATCTTATTTTTCTTGAGTCTTGCTCCAAGGCTTTGATCTGAGCCAGAATATGGTGTCATGTGTGCTGTCAAAATAAAGCTAGTATGAACATCAGCTACAGTCTGACGTACGTGTGTGTGTGTGTGTGTGTGAGAGAGAGAGAGAGAGAGAGAGAGAGAGAGAGAGAGAGAGAGAGAGATTGGTCTTGGGAAAGGGTTGCTGGGTAAGTAAAGCAGGAAGGAAGCTAGTAATAGATTGGCTCCTCATCAGTTGCTGTCTCAGTCAATGGAAATATTGACAAGAAGGTGGGGAAGGAACTGAGCTGCAGGCAAAAACAACACTGGATTACCAAATCTGAAAACAATGAGGTTTAGGTAATGATGAGGGGAAAGGGCAGAGGTGGCTGGATTTGGCGCACTCTTCAGTTTGAATTTAATGGGTAAGCACCTGAGATTATATGGTGGGTATATAACAACAACAACAGCAACAACAACAACAACAACAACAACAACTATTATTATTATTTATGCCACCCATCTGACTGGGTTGCCCCAGCTGCTCTGGGCAGCTTCCAGCAAATTATAAAACAAATTAGGCAAAGGGAGAACATTTGTAGCCTGCCATTTTTATATACATGCCTTCTCCCGGTTTTATTTAACTTACAGGCCCTCTGTTTTAAAAAAGGTACCTGAATTAACGATGGCAGCAGTGATAAATATTTATCAGCACTCCTGTGCTCCTGTCCCAAAGGCCCGAGTCTCCTGTCAGAAAAGTCTCTCGGAAAGAGGCGGCGTGGGATCGCGGGGGACGATTAGCGTGCCCTGCCTCCTGCCAGTTCTTCCATTACCGATCCCCCTGAGGCCACATAAAAGATTTAAAAACAAAACACTCCAGACGTTTCCTTATCAAATAAATAAATAAAAGCGGCATTTCTGGCTGCAGCCACTCCCTTTGATGGGGGTGGAACATGAAGGGCCGAGAAAACCTAGCCAAGGGGGGAGAGAAGTCATGGGGGGGCTCCTTATTAGAGGCTGAGGGATGGGGGGGGAAGAGAATGACTGGGGACTGCAATGGGGATGAGAGAGGAGAAACTGATTCTCCACTGTAACTATGGCCAAAATGTGTGTGAGAGGATGCTGCTTCCATCTCCGGCTCATAGAAGTGCTACCTGCTTAAATGGAAGATCATGCCTCACTGGCAGATGACATCACCCCCAAGCAGAAAGGCACCATGACAAAATAACCCCCAGTAAAAATGGAGTTACCTGAACAATGAACAATGCCCAAAGACGTGGTTATTTATTGTTCAATTAAAGCAAGGGTTATTGGTTTTATTGATAAATTGATAACGTGAGCTGTTAGAAACACAGGAAACCTGCCTTATGCTAGGTCAGACCATTCTTCCTTCCAGAGTCAAATTGCCTGCTCTGATTGGGTCACCCAGGGGTGTCAGCCAGAGGCCTTTACCATCAGCACCAGCTGCTACCTGATCCTACAACTGGAAATGCCAGAGATTGAACCTGTGATGTTTTGTCAAGCAAAGCAGGGAGTTCTATGAGCCCAGGTCCCCTTCCTCTGATAAGGCCATCCTTGCTACCCCAAGTATCTGGGAACCAGAGTTTGTTAAGGGTACTGGGAATTGTAGTTCAGTGACAAACTATAGTTGTCTTCATTGTGAATATTTCTCACACTCCCCTTTAAGGGTCAAATTCACACGTTATTTTTTGACATTGTAAGTGCTCACATATCAGTTCTACTTCATGTTTTCTCATGGACAGACACTTTATGTAAGATATAATCCTTCTGTTGAGAAAAACACTTGAAGACAAGCAAGGTGTCTATGTACAGTGGTACCTCAGTTTAAGTCAGGCATCCCCAAACTTCGGCCCTCCAGATGTTTTGGACTACAATTCCCATCTCCCCCGATCACTGGTCCTGTTAGCTAGGGATCATGGGAGTTGTAGGCCAAAACATCTGGAGGGCCGCAGTTTGGGGATGCCTGGTTTAAGTACACAATTGGTTCTGGAAGTCTGTACTTCACCTGAAGCATACTTAACCTGAAGCGAACTTTCCCATTGAAAGTAATGGAAAGAGGATTAATCGGTTCCAGACGGGTCTGCAGAGTACTTAAACTGAAACTACTCGTAAACCGAAGCGTACGTAAACCGAGGTATGACTGTATTTAGAACAGGTCTATGTACTATATTTAGAACCCTTCAGATGTTGCTGAACTACAACTCCCATCAGCCCCAACAAGCATAGCCAGTCATCAGGAATGACCAGAGCTGTCATTCGCAAGCATCTGGAGGACCAAAGGTTCCTTGCACCTTATCTAGAACATTTGTATCCCACCATTCCTCCATCATAGTTTTCAAGGTGGTGTATATAGGTTTCACTGGTGGTCTCATGTTCGGGATCTGACTAGAACCAGATCTTCATAGCATCACATGCCTTCACACCATTTCCTGTTGTTTTGCTTTTGCCCCCTCATCCAAATGCTTCACCATAAGAAATGATGTGGTGCTTTGTTGTGTAAAAATAATGCAAAAAAGTTACTGTAGCCCAAGGCCATCACTGTAAAAATAATGTGTTGATTAATTAGGCCTTAGTAAGATAAACCTGATTAGGTGAAGTTCACCTGTTCATTTATCTTTAAAGCTGGCAGCAAAGCACCAAGTGATTAACAGATGCTCAGCTAACACGACATGAATGTTTTATAGAAACAGAACCGTCTTCTCGCTCCTTGCAATGAAAATTTTTCACCTGCTCTGTGCACAGGTTACCTGTAGCTTGTTTTCACAATGCATTTATTAGCAGTTTAAAAGTTTTTAGGTTCAGAATTAGTTTTCTGGTTTCCTACTTTTCTTATCTTACTACGCCCTTTTAAAATGTGGTGGGGTTTTTTTTGGGGGGGGGTTATCGGGTTGCTGTTTTTATTTTGATTATGTGTTTTGTGGTTTTATATTGTGATTTTATTCTGTGAACCGTCCTGAGGCTTCCGGGTATAGGGCGGTATATAAATTCTAACAACAACAACAATAATAAATATTGCCGAACACAACATGAACATCCTTGCCTGGATAGTTTAAAATATAAGTATAAATAAAGGTGACAGCAAATGCCTTTGTGTAAACAATCCTTCAGTTTGTTTTTGATTAAACCAGTGAATCAGCTTAACAAAGAAACCATCTGAGGTTCCTGTCCACAACCACTTCAGTGACGTTAATCGTCTTTAAAATGTCTACAATAGCTGGAAGTCGTACAATATCCTGGACCCTGGAATTTTTGGATGACAAATCTAAATGGAGGACTATGCAAGGCTAAAAATAGCTTTGAGTTGAGGGAATAAAATTTATGTTTTCTTTTGTTGCACTTGGCAGGAACCACCAAAGAACCGTTGATTGTTGCAAACTTAGCTGCAGGAAAGACTCCCATCATTCAGAGATTGGCAAGTCTAAGAGCCAGACATGGGTTTTTCGCACCAAAAATGCACGGCCATTATTCAGCAAGGATCCAAACTCCTTTCCTCAAAGTACTGCAGCAATTTCCCAAATGTTATGGATAATCAGATAACTTTCTCTAAGGTAGTACTTGTGCTGCAAAAAAACCACCCCAAAAACAAAAAATGCACAACAGTAAGCAAGCTTAATACATTCTTTCTAGGAAAATACTGTACAGGTTGTCTCAGCAAGAATATCACTTGCCAACATGACAACAACATGGTCCTACAATCTGCATCAGTCAATAGATTTTGGGGTACAATTAGTGGTCAGTAAATTGTCAACTTATGTTTATTGTCTTACCACTAGAGCATGGGGAGAGCACAAGTTAGCTTTTCAACTAAATACTTTGGGCTACCTTGTCAGTGAATTGTATTTTCAACTCATTTTCTTGGGCTACTTTTGCACTGGATTATATAAGGTTCCGCAGATTTCTCCCATTCCAATTCATATAATTTCTGAGAATTGGCTGTGCCTAGTGCCCCAAACTCTTTGTCTTCTTTTTTTTAGTAGATAATTTTTGTAACTCACTCCAATCAATTTCCTCCTTTCCCAGAAATAATGCAGAGATTGAAAACCATGCAGTTCTAATTTGTTGGTGTTGAGGGTGTGACAATTTACCCACAGTCCCATCATTTAGTTAAGAGAAAGCAAAAGTCACATAATGACATGCTTTCTCCTGCATTGAGGCTCAAGGGGGAAGAATCTTCTTCCTCCTACATGGTGCCCTTTTGAGGTATTTGCCTCCTGCATCTTCCCACCTACTTTCATGTGCTTGCCACCCCCCCCCCCCCTAGTGAATAGCAGCCTCAGGAGGCTGCAATCCGGAAGGGAAGAGTGGCAGGAGGAGAGGCTTCAGGACTCTTCCTGCCTGTCACTTTTCTGCTGAAGGTTGAACTTATGCTGCTTGGTAGGGGGGATTTTGAGGAACTTTGGGAATAGAAAGAGAGGAATGACTGTCCCTTCAGCCTGGGCTCATTTGGGAGGAAGGTCAAGCTATAAATTTAATAAACAAACAAGCCTCAGTCTGCCCTAAACCACTACCACATGCCTGCCTGCCTGCCTTCTTACTTTCAACCAGTTCATGGGGTCCTAATGCCTATCTGCTTCCTCGTCCTAAAATCTCAGTGGTGCCCTTTAAGAACTCAGCAGGGAGGAGGATGGTGATAAAACCAGAAATAGTTGGCTCTGTCTGTCATTGGCTGTGGCTCCACCTACTGTTGGTCTTCCTACCTTCTCCCCTACCCATCCCAAACGGAACCAGCCATCACTGGCTGTGTGTGACACTCAGCTTCCTCTGCACTCCATCAGCTAGCCTGCTTCTCACCTGGACTCATCCTATGGAGAGTGGGTATAGCGTTATAAGAGCTTGTGGGAGAACCACACTCCTCCTTGTGATTGGGTACAATTTCCAGGATCATGTGTGCACACAGCTCTTTCTCTTTGCCCTGTGTCACGTTAACCTTATGTCATATCATTCCCATCAATCTCAATTTTTGACTATTGAAAGGTTTTTCATAAACCTGGACACTGGATAAATATACTAATATTGTGAAAGGCAAAAAGACCTGGATCGCTTTATTACTTACTCATGCTGCTTGGCAGCAGGCACAAAATGCAAACCTCTCTAGTTCTTGTAATTTATTAAGACCTAGATGAATGCACTTTCGTAGGCTTTAGGAGTTTTGTGGGGATAACCATTCATCCGCAGAAGAATTTACCATATTTGTCCATGTATAAGATAATATAAGATAATATTTTTTCATTAGAAGTAATAGGCAAAAATTTCAGGTCGTCTTATACACGGAGAGCAGACAGGCGATTGTTGGCAGCAGCCAGCAGGAGATTGGCAGCAGTGATTGGGCGTGCGATTGGTTGCTGTGGCATGGCCTTTGGGCAGGCTATTCACGACAGCGGCAAGGCGTGTGTGCAATTGTCTGTGGTTGCGTCAAGAGTGCAGGTGGGCTTTTGGCGGTGAGCGTGCAGATGAGTGTTGGCCACGGCGATGCGTGCTATTTTCATTGGCAGGCAGGCTGTAGAGCATGGGTAGGCAAACTAAGGATCAGGCCCAATTGCCTTCTGGATCTGGCCCACAGACGGTCCAGGAATCGCTGCATGGATCACCAGCGTGCGCGCGTTCTTTCCCTCTCCCTCACACATCAGCGGTGGCGGCACCTCCTCCCTCCCTCCTCCTGGCTTCTCCTCACCCTGCCTAGAGGAGGAAGGGGGCTGGGCTGTATTGGTGCCAGCAGCAGCAGCAGCGCATGAGCAGCCGCCATTTTAAGCAGCCCCTCTCCGGAGCCCTTTTGCACACCGCTCATCATCCCTCCACCGCCGCCAGCCCCTGCCACTCGCAAGACACAGGTAAGCAGCCACCGAGGCTCGTGGTGCTCTTGCATCATCCCCCCCCCAAAGTATAGTCCAGCCCCCCACAAGGTCTGAGGGACAGTGGACTGGTCCCCTGCTGAAAAAGTTTGCTGACCCCTGCTGTAGAGCGATTGGCGGCAGTGACCCTCCCCCCCAAAAAAGCTCAACAACCTTGGGCAATCCCCACCCCCTTTTTTGCGGTTCCAAAAAATAGGTGTCGTCTTATACATCGGGGCGTGTTATACACGAAAAAATACAGTATATTCTAGCAAAAAGCTATCTTACAAATATTTCATATCTGGTTTTTCATTATCAAATGAACGGTGGCATGGAATCTTTGAACTGCTCTTAAGTTTATCCCGGCTAAATACCTTTGGATGAGATTTTTAAAAAGAAATTAGAAAGACTTACAACAGCCAGTAGGATATGCACTATGTGTTGTCAAGTTCAGCTCCTTCTTTCCTTATAGAACAATTAACCACACCCACTTACACACACACTTAGTGCAAGTTTTGTGTCAGTTTTCCTGTGAGTCTAATTTCTGCATAACCCTGACCTACTGTAACTGACTAATGTCTGCAGCTGGCAAGTCCCGCACTCTTTTGGCCTCCTGTGACATGCTGGCATATGAGCAATTCCACCAGCAAGAGGTAATTAAAGTCTGCTGCATTAGCACAGCTTTCACTGTAAGGTTTGGCTGTTAAAATAGATAGCACCTTCTTGTGGAAACTGTGTGTCCAATGTGCGTCTCAGAAACAGACTAACACAGCCATTATCTACAACGCAAGGTTGGGTTAATTATTTAAAAACCTTAATTTCCCTCTATTTACAGGTAGGTAGCCGTGTTGGTCTGCCGTGGTTGAAAAAATAAAATAAAATAAAAAAATTTCCCCTCTGATAACCATATCTATTTTGCATTCCTGCAGATGTCAGTGTAGTATAAAAAATACATCTTGAAATGAAAGGTTTTCAATTAGTAAAAGGCAAGGTGTCAGTACCTTTCTCTGGATACCGAGGCATGGAAACATGTGGTATGAATCTGGACCATTGCACCCAATACAGCAAGGAACATCTGATCTATAAGGTGATCAAGTAGAAGGGGAAACTGGGCTCCTCTGCCACAAGAAGAGGAAATGTCTGCAGACAACAGCTTGTTTTATCCCTGCATGATAAAGTGCACTTGGCAGAATTCAACCTTCTGCCCAGTTTTTAGAAGTACAGGGACTCTGTTGGTCTTTGCATCCAGTCAAGAAGATTGCAGCAAATAAAGCAGTTACTCAGGCCAAGAGTAGCATGGATATAGGAAAGCATTTCTGGTTGCAGACTGTATTGTATTCAGGCAAAGTGAATTAACCATGAGCTGCCCACTTTACAGCTCACCCTCCAAATTCCTCCCTCCTTCCCTGTTTTCTTTTATACCCTGCTGCAGGCAGGTACAATTTATCATACAAAACAAAGTGGGGAGGCATGTTGATCCTGTTAGCAAACCTCACAGCTTGGATGAATTTGACTGAAGCAATCACTTATGGTTTCTGGAGGTATAAGGCTTTATTCATGCAGACATGTACAGGATGAGTGGAGATTAAAAAGAGAAAAATAGCAGACATTTTGTCTCAAGTTGGGAAATAACAATAAACAACATGATTCAGCATTTAATAGTGGCGGTAAATTAAACACAGAGGCTCTAAGCAAGAGCTGGCTAGATCACTACAAACTCAAGAGAAGGAAATATATTTGCTTTTCTCTGACAGATCCCCACAAAATCCAGAGGGAAAACTACTGTTTTTCTCAAGAAATGCCAAATTTCATTTGTGCCTGACATGTTTTGGAAAATTTTATTTCTTGATGAGCTTTTCTCAATGCTGACATCTTCGCATATGGGATTCTTGGTTCTTAAGCACACAGTTTGGAGAAACTTTGTCACTAGAAGCCTCTGCCAACTGCAGGTATTTCCATGAAAGGGTATTCTGGCCACAGTGATTTATGCTGGATTACTGCATTTGTGTTATATGTGGGGTTCCCCTTGAAGATCTCCACAATGACGTGGAAGCTTCAATTGGTACACAATATGGCTAGCAGGATTTGGAATGATGCAGCCATGTTTGTGCAGATCCTGCCAATCTCAAAAGAAGTTACAGGATCCAAAGAGGAGTTGGGTTGCCCATTGAAAGTAGGGGAAAACAATACATCTACTGTAATGAAAATAAATGAAATAATGATGAAGAATGAATGTGCTAGTAGCTTAAAAAGTAATAGAATCAAGTTGTTAGTTACATAAATGAATGGAATAGCTGGATAGGGACGGGGAGTACTTTTTACATCCGAAAAGCTATTGGAGCTACTGTGACTCGATTTGTAAGGCTTTGGTCTATTGATGGGAATATTAAACTAGACTGAGTAATTGAAGCATAGATGGAGCCTTAAGGGGTAGAGAGAAAAGCACTGAAGCTGTTTTAAACCTAAATTAGGGGGGAGAAAATGTATGGTGAAGAAGAGGGCATTTTCCTGCTCCCCCTTCCCTACCAGTATCTAAAGAGCAGGTCCCTTTACAACCAGCAAAGCAAAGCAGTTGATATAGCAAGTGAATAGAGGAGCAGCTGGGTCTCCCTAGGGACACCTTTTTCAGAGTAGCAAAGTAGCTGGAAACATCACCAGCCTCTTAGGGGACATGGCAAGATGATCAGTAAATAGCAGGTCACTTTTCATGTGCTGCCATTTGAAACGAGACAGCTTTTCTTCTAACGCCAGCTGCACTTTCTCTGCACGAAGCCACCTATCTTTTGAAGATACTGGCACACATGACAAATCCTATTCTCGCCAGCCAAGTTTTGCAGCTGGGATAACCAAAAGCTCTAACTTTGCTAGCTGGAAGGGCACAGATTTAGAAGCAGGGCAAAAGAATAATCTAATCCACTCTAATTAATCAGGCACTAATAATGGGCCGCAACCTGTCTTGGTCCATTCCTGTTCTCTTCAGAAACATGGCGAGCATGTTAGGGAACATTCAGAAGACATCTTCAGCAGATGAAAATGGTGGAGGAAAGTTGCAGTGAGGGAAGAGTTGCTTCAAGCATGTCGAGCACCTGGTACAGGAAGGCATTTACCAAGGTCCCATTGATTTAAGTGGGTCTACTCCAAAGTGAGAGCATGAGCCACAGTCTCCTTGCTGCCACTTGGAATGGGAAAAAGTTAGGTTGAAGTGAAGGCAGTGGATGCCCACATCATGTTCTTCCTGGCTGCATGCAAAAATGTGTGTCCAGTAAGGGTGGGTCTACTAGGAAGCTAATGGAGCTTAAGCTTCAGGGCCCCTAATCCCAAAGGGCCCCCAGAAGTGACTTTAGTCCACATTGCTTAAAGTAGACCTGATTTGAGTCACATGATTCAAAATGATTATTTTGTTGTTCTACAGTATATATTTCAACAATCCCAGTGTTTGAGAGTCAGTAGCAAAGACATTGTAAAGATTTGGTGATCTGCCATGGAACAACCATGGCAGTGAGTACCCAGACCTCATTGCTGGTTGTGAAGGGGCCCCCATAACAGTTCAAACTTCAGGGCCCCCAGAATGAAGGTCTGCTGCTGGTGTACAGCCCTGACCACAAGATAGCTTTCAGTGTCAAAAAATACTGTAAAGTGGGTCTAAGCATTCAAATTTAGGAATGCTAAATTTATCATGCACAACATTCAGTAATTCTCACAGTTTTGGTTTGGTCATACTTTATCCTTTCCTCCTCCACATGTGACAGCTTATGGATCAATACATGCCATTGCTCTCAAATAGATAGAAATATCGATTTTGCACCACTGTGGTCTCCTACTTTGCTTCATACTGATGAACAGAATTGAACGTCGTGCCACAGTAAATGAAATCCACTCTTGATCACTGTTCAATTTTATTTATTTTTACTCTGCTGTCTTATCTATACAAGCATTCCCTACCAGCTTCTCAACCTGCCTTTACATGTTTTAGACTGAAATCCTTTACCCATTTACGTGGGATCAAACACCGCTGAACTCGGTTGGACTTCTGCGTGAACAAGGATTGTGTTAGGTTGTGCTGTCAGTTTCCCCTGCAACTACATGCTATTTTAAACTCTCGTTTTATTTTTAAGCAAGGGGGTGTCTGTCCATGATTCCCTTCAGGCTGTTACCTTTAAAAAATGCTTTTGGGTGGGTGGCTTAATGTTGCAGGCAAGAGGAAACCCTTGGAAAGGAAGTGGCGATGTCATCTGTGCTTGAGGCTGCTGGTGCATAGTAGCACTTACAGGAGATTGTTTCTGTCCACCACGCCTGGTGAACTTGGTGGACAAGCAGAGGCCTTGCCTGTCTCTACTGTAATTGCTTGAGTGAGCCTTTGTTCCTCCAAAGGGGTGTCTTTTTGGCACACCTGATCCTTTTTTCCAGTGCTTATCTATAGTACTATAAAGTACTGGATGGTTGGAGTACGATTGTGTATGAAATGAAGCCTCCAACACATTATCCAAAATACCCTAGTGTCACAGATTGGGCAGGGTAGGCAGAAAAAATTATGAGGGAAAAGAGGCAGGACTGAGCCTAGCTTCCCTGAGTTACAATCATGGAACCTGTAATGCCCCCTACTCCATTCTACAGTGCTTTCCCAGGCTCCCTACGTTGAGCTGGGACTGTATCTTATTCCTTCTCCTCCCTTCTGAGTGTGTGAGTCACTGCTGTCTTTTGATTCCATTTTTTGATTCCATCGCAGTACCAACCATTGCTGAACAGTGGAGCTACTGCAGCTTCTCCAGACCACCCTTGTCCTCCTATATGTGCATTCACCCTTGGTGTCAGCACTTGCTGATGCTGGGAGAGACATGTAGCTTCACTAAGCAGAGAGCTACATTAATCTTAGCCATACTGGGCCAGCACTTTGCTTGTAGCAATATGCTCATTTTGCATATTGTAAAGGTGTTTTATACACACACACACACACACACACACACACACACTGTGTTATTTATTTCTAGCTCTAAAAAGATGATGGAGTCTTTCAGAAATAATGAAGGCAGGGAGAGTCATTTTCTCCAGCATCTCTAGGGCTGTCATATACTTGGCCATCTGCACTTCGAATGGATATTCTGGTTATACAACAGTGCATAGGTGGGAATAATAATAATAATAATAATAATATTGTTTATACCCCGCCCATCTGGCTGGGTTTCCCCAGCCACTCTGGGCGACTTCCAACAGAAAAATAAAACAAAACAATCTATTAAACATTAAAAGCCTCCCTAAACAGGGCTGCCTTCAGATGTCTTCTAAAAATCTGGTAGCTGTTTTTCTCTTTGACATCTGATGGGAGGGCGTTCCACAGGGTGGGCGCCACTACCGAGAAGGCCCTCTGCCTGGTTCCCTGCAACTTGGCTTCTCGCAACGAGGGAACCGCCAGAAGGCCCTCGGTGCTGGACCTCAGTGTCCGGGCAGAATGCTGGAGGTGGAGACGCTCCTTCAGGTATACTGGACCGAGGCCATATAGGGCTTTAAAGGTCAGCACCAACACTTTGAATTGTGCTCAGAAACGTTTAAGATGCATGGATTCCATGCAGTCAAGACACTCTGGCTATGTTTTATCTCACTATAAAAGTTAGAAGTAATTCCATGGGTTGTGTTGACAGCATGAAGTGTGAAACTTTACTCGTGAAGGAGCTCGGTGTTAAGACTTGTCTGACTCTTAACTTAAGATGGGTCACACACCACCAGCAATGATGTCACCAAAGCAGGGCAAGTCCGGTTGTTATGCCGCACCCACATAGCAAGCAGATATGTCAGCAAAGACAGCTATGACCTGATGTTTATTCTTAATTATTTGGAAAAGCACTCAGAAATGTTTGGATGGGAATGACATAGCTGCCAAGTTATCCCTTTTTTTAAGGGATTTTCCCTTATGCTGAATAGGCTTCCTTGCGAGAAAAGGGAAAACTTGGCAGCTATGGAATGAGCACCTTCATGATTTTGCAGTGAAGCAATCTCTCAAAGGGCTCATTACCGGACAGGAGTGCAAGTTATTCCAAAAGGTATGGTTTATATTGTGGCTGTGCATGTCAGCAGCCCTACAGGAGGCAAGTAAATAAAAGGACAAAGGAACCCATCATGAACTTACTTTGAGCTATATTTCCAACTGAAAATGGAAAGCATTCAAAAGTATCCATTAATAAATATCAGTTATATTTCAGACCCTGTTAGAGCACTTCAGTCTGTAGCCTTAAAACCTGAAGCAAGAATGAGGTTAATGCTTTGTGTTCAGACAGTTGCCCTAGAAATGGATAAATATTTCACATTAACTTGCGTTCTTCTGCCAATTTTTTGTCAGAGGGACCAGGGTTCAGAGATGTAGCATTTGTGAATTACCAGGAGTGAATGTTCTCTTGCTTTGACCTTTGGAAATGGCTCCAGAGTGATTGGCTGGCTATCCTTACCCTTTCCCCAGAGGTCAGCAAGGTTGTAAATATAAGAGCTATGGAACAGCCAGATAATCAAATTGAGACTCTTCCACTGCAATGCAGGGTTGTCACAAGAAAGTGAAATCTTATCCTCAGCAGAGGCTGCCTTTCAAGAGCACTCTGGCAGTCACTGTAATTGTCTACTCCAATGATGTGTGCAATTGCACCACATAAGGAGACTTGTGTGTGCATTTCTAAAATTTAGTACCTCAAAATACAGTGCCATTTCCCATTTGAAGTGTTGGGTGCTGGAAGCAGGAAAGGAAAAAACAGCCTCCCAGCCTTTCAGAAAAGATGAATGAAGAAGT
Organism: Zootoca vivipara; assembly: GCF_965207765.1. NCBI lineage: Eukaryota > Metazoa > Chordata > Lepidosauria > Squamata > Lacertidae > Zootoca > Zootoca vivipara. The sequence goes on from NC_142594.1 coordinate 40,317,076, forward strand.
TCCAACTCACGCATAATGCTTGCTGCTCCATCAAAGAACAGCATGAGTGGTGGTGGTGTTCTTTTTTAAACAAAAATGTAGCTGCCTAGCCAAAGCAAAGTACTATAAGATAGTGGTGTATCCTTATAGTTTGCAGTTTGTTCTGATTGTCTAAGAAGTGTATCTCTTTAGAAATGGATGGGGGAACCTGCAGCTCTCCAGTTGCTGTTGGACTCCAACTCTCATCATTCCCAGGTAACACAGCCAATAGAGCTGTAATCCAAAACCATGTGGAAAGCCACTGATTCCCTGCCACCACTTTAGAGTCTCTGTAGTCTGAGCCTTGGGGATAGATTTCCCACTATTCTCAGGGAGAAATGGAAGGATGAAGATTGAGAAAGAAGGAGTATCGAGACTGGAAAGTAGACAATGTAACACCAATTTTTAAAAAGGGATCTGGGGGGAATCCAGGAAATAACAGGCCTGTTAGTGTAATGCCTGACCCTGGAAAACTGGTGGAAAGTATTGTTAAAGATACAATGAGCAAGCAAGCATAAAGAAGAACAAGCCATACTGAAGCAGAATCAGCATGGCTTCTGCAAGGGAAAGTACTTTCTTGCAAACCTGTTAGTTATTTGAGAGTGTTTACAGGCATATACCCTGTAGATAGAGATGATTAGTGATATGGAGTCCAGCAACATTTTGTAGGTCATAGGTTCCCCAGCCGTGCTTCAGGGGAAGCTTATTTGGTAGAGCACATGCTTTCGAGGCAGAAAGTCTCAGGTTCAAATTTAGGCATATCTAGGTAGGGGTGGCAAACCAGGGACATGCACTGCCTGTCAGTGTAGACAATAAGAGCAAATGGACCAGGGGTTTTACTCTGTGTAAGACAGGCTTCCTAGCACTGAGAAACCCCAACTCACCTTGTTGTAGATTGCCATCCCCTTAACTCATCCTTCACCCACCAGTGGATTCCTATAACAGAAGAATCCCATAAATTCATAGCTTTTATCATTCCAGAAATTTTATTCCCATGCAAAAAATAGATTTGGCTTCCACAGCATCTGTGTTCTATAATGTAAGATGTCCAACATCTGGAGAAAGCGGGTACATTAAATTTTTCCAAAATTACATTCAGGTGTGCAGCAAGGATGAACCTGAGCATGGCACAATTTAATAAGGAGTCCTAGAAGAGTTTCAGTAACGTGGGCACTATCAACGAGACACAGTGTCAGTTTTAGACAGACACGGTGTAATTTGTAAAGCATTCTCAGGTGGGCATGCTGCCCAAATAAGACCTAGCAAAAACCATTTGTGAAGCACAAAGATCAACTTTGATCCTGCCCAGAGCTAGTGCAGCAATTTGCCACTGATAGCCCCTTTGTGTTGCCTCCTAAAGAGATACGTGAAATTTGAGGGGGATGCAGAGTGCCAAGAGTTTTAAGGAGATCCAATGTTCCATTTCCACCAAGCAGACTTTAAGCCCTTTTCATCTTAAGAAGCAAGCAGTTGTCACTGAAGATGCATGTGATTGTGTCAATTCAGCTGGGGGGTGGGGGTGGGAAGAAGAAGAAGAAGAGTTTGGATTTGATATCCCGCTTTATCACTACCCGAAGGAGTCTCAAAGCAGCTAACAATCTCCTTTCCCCTCCTCCCCCACAACAGACACCCTGTGAGGTGGGTGGGGCTGAGAGACTTCAAAGAAGTGTGACTAGCCCAAGGTCACCCAGCAGCAGCATGTGGAGAAGCGGAGACACGAACCCCGTTCCCCAGATTAGGAGTCTACCTAATTAGCATTAGCATTCCAACCCCTTCCTGACTCAGGAGAATCTTGTTCAGGCATCTATAAAAAGAAGTTTCGGCATATTTCTGGGCAGTCAGGCATTTTGTTATTCATTTGCATACACCAGTCACCCCTTCCCTCCTCAGTACATGAGGAACTGGTCAAGCCAGCCCAATAATTGCTAAATGGGCTGCAAAATATGTGGACTTTGAGACCCTGATTCTTCCTGGAGCTCAGAATGTGACTTCAGATAGTTTATCTTGCCATTTATACCCAGGGCTGCTCAAAGTATTTTGCCGCTTGAGGCAGAAGACAGCTCCTCTAACCTTGCAGTTCCTCTTACAGAAGCCAACCAAAGTGCCAGCTGAATCTTACTTTAACACTGGTGATGGGACATTGTCCTCCACCACACCTGAGGATAGCAAGAAGACTTAGGCCATGTAGCACACACAGCTCTTTCCTCCCAACCTCACCACTGCCACCCAGGAACAGCCCCCTAAGACAGCTGCCTCACTTTGCCTAATGGCAGGGATGGCCTTGCTTGTACCTCACCCTTGAGGATGAAGTTGCATCTGGTGATGATGGAGAAGCTGTCACTGAACAAATCACTGCAGAGATTTATAGGTAATCTAGGAGAAGACCCAGAGCTGAATGCACTGTAAGGTTTGCTTTGCAACAAAACAGAATCAGAACACTTTCAGCCATATAACAGGGAGTGTACTGCCTGTCCACAGCGAAAAGATGGATTGTGATACAAGTGTCCCTCTGCTGTTCCTGTTGTGTCCTGCTTGCAGGCTTCCCATGGGCAACCACTGTGAGAACAGGATGCTAGACTAGATGGGCCATTAGCCTGATCCAACGCGCTCATCATATATTCTTAGAGAACATTTTATTGTCTTTGGTGCCTTGTTTTGTGCTTATTGTGCCTAGGGGGTCTCAAAAGCTGGAAGGAGCCTAGGACTTTCTGGACCTCCAGGAGGGCGACATAGCACCATAATAAAGCGAAGTTTTGTCTTGGAGCCTCCTTGCCCACAGCAAGCTACAAAACAGGCAGCTCTACATCCCCAGCTGTGCGGGAGAACCTGTGTTCCTTGCACAAGAAAACCACTTAAAAGCTTGAACCCGCAGCTTGGGAAATGCTTTTTCTGCTTTTAAATGGAGGGCAAGCAATAGGATTGTTTCTCTGTTAAGATAACTGTACTTCAACCGGCATGATAGCAGGGGCATAATTAATGTTTACTTATAATCAGCATCTTTCTGTGCCAGCAATCATGGCAGGCTGAAATGAAGCAGGGGAGAGGAGAAGCCCTGCTGCTTTCAGCTGTCTGGAGCAATAATTACACAGTGCCACAGCACCTCTGGGAGTCTGGCACCATTTATCCTCCCTGCCTCTCCTCATTGGTTGCCTGCCACGAGGCAATCCTGAGAGCAGCCAATCCATGCCGCCATTTTCATACAAAAGGTGGAGAGAAATGTGGGGAGGAAGAAAGGCTCTTCTTGCTCTTGTCTACAGGAAAAGGCTTGGGCTGGTGCCTTATAAGCAAGGTTAAAATAGAGCACCAATCAGAGAGGTAACAGCATAACCAGGCTCCTTAATCTTGCATAAATACCAGGGAGATGCAAGCGAAGGAGAGGAGGAAAGAATAAATGTCTCCTGTAGGGTTTTCTCCAGAGAATAATTATTAGCTAGGCACTGAGCAGATTGAACCGGGAACAAGGCTGCTTAGCATTCATGCCCTGGAAGCTCAGGCACAGAGTCACCAGCTCATTTGAATGCAAAGGTGGGCCTCCCCCTCCTCCTCTGCCTGCAGTGAAAACAGCACCATCCTTATTCTCTCCCCCTGGACAGTGATGGATAAAATCAATAGCCTTCTAATCTGCAGCCTAGGTGGAGTTTCATATGCATTGTAGCTGAGCAGCGATTTCCAAAGCACAGCAACATCCTGTTCGTTCTTGAGTGTTATTGGTGGCGGTGAGAAAGAGGTCGGTGGGTAGTGGTTGTCTTTTTAGAAATGGCAAGAGTTGCTTCCTTAGGGGCAATTGTGGTTTCCTCCTTCAGCCGTTAACCTAATTTGCCAATCTTAGTCATGCTACTCCCACGCTGGGCTCTCCAGTGTTGCAAGAAGACACCCTGCTTCTTCGTCTCCAGGGGTAGCAAAGGCTCTTCAGAGGAATCGGCACCATGATGGATCTTTCAGCACCTTTGGGGAAAGAACAATGGTTTAAAAGGGGTCAGTGGGATGGAGAAATTCCTAGGTACCACAGCATACATTTTTTGGTCATGAGCCTTCTACAGATTTTATTGTCAGTCAGTGGTTGACCTACATTTTGGGGGCCCTGAAGCTTGAACTGCTTTGGGGGCCTTTGTCACCAGCAATGAGGTCTGAGTAACCACGGTTATTGTCTTCATTGAGTTGTTCCATGACAGAACATCACAATTATTATTTTTTAAATTAACTACTACATCTGAGATTTTTTGGGGGGGGGGGAATTGCTGTACTGGATTATTTCACATGTCGAAGTCACTGGTATGAATAAAAATTTCCTATGCCTTATAGTTTTCAAGTTATTTGGGGGGAGGGGCTAAAATTAGGGAAATGTTATATACATGCATGATATATCATAGAATGGTTTGAATTGTGCGACTCAAGTCAGGTCTTGACCCCCCCCCCCACAAAAAAAATTAAGCAATGTGGACTAAAGTCACTTCTGGGGCCCCTCCAGGATTAAGGGCCCTGAAGCATAAGCTTCATTAGTTTCATAGTACCAAGGCAAATGCCCAGGACCCAGTTCTGTGTTGCCCTGAATGATGGTACAGAAAATCCACAAAAGTTCTTCCTTGTGCAACTTCAGAGAATACTTCTTCACATAGCTCATGGTTAAACTATGGGTTTCACTCCAAATGATGATGATGATGCCCAACTTGGATGGCTTTGAAAGAGGATTAGACAAATTCGTGGAGGATAAGGCTCTCAGTGGCTACTAGTCACAATGGCTATATTCTACCTCCACAATCAGAGGCAACGTGGCCCTGAATTCCAGTTGTTGGGAATCGCAAGTACATAAAGTGTTCTTGTGCACAGGTCCTGCTGGTCCTATAGACTTCCCATAGGCATCTCTGTGAGAACAGGATGCTGGACTAGATGGGTCACGGCAGGCTTTTCTTACCTCCTGGTGCTCTTATTTTTAGATGTCTTTTGAAAATCTCCTTGTGTCGGCAGACCTTTTCAGTTGGATGGCGTTTATGTGATTGGCCAGTTGTGACATTTATATTTTTGATAAGTTTACTGTGATTTTCTATTTGCTGTACACCGCTCGGGCGTTATCTACATGAGTTAGCAGTATATAACTATTATTAAAAATGAATGTGTAACACACTGAACCAAACCCCTAAACAATTGTTTCGGGGGCCTTGAGGGATTCCCCACTACGACTTCAAGGCAACTGCGCTGCCAAATCCTGCCCCCCCCCGGGTTTCCCGTGAGGCTTTCTACTCAGTTGTTGCAGAAAATTTAAAAAAAGCCCATAAAAAATGGCCCTGTCCCCATAGTCGGAGTCATCAAGAATCTCAGGTTTCTGAGGCATTAAAGGGGAATAATTATGCTGCGAATAACAGCTTAGCAAAGGTTTTGCAGCCTTTGGGGAAACAAAAGGGTTGAGCTGGGATGAAGACTCCTTCCCTTATGAGAAAAATACAGTTCCCTAGAATAGATCATCCTGGTTCCACACTAGCAATAAGCAAATGATAGAGGGGGGAAACCTTGTTAACTGAGCATTCCACATTTATTTTACACAGAGAAAAGGTACCTTCCTCCAAGGGTCTTCTGCTGGTTCCCTCACTGCGAGAAGCGAAGTTACAGGGAACCAGGCAGAGGGCCTTCTCAGTAGTGGCACCCTCCCTTTGGAACACCCTCCCTTCAGATGTCAAGGAGATAAAGAACTATTCAGCTTATAAAAGACATCTGAAGGCAGCCCTGTATTGGAAAGCTTTTAATGTTTGCTGCTTCATTATGTTTTATATAATCTATAAACTGCCCAAAGTGGCTTGGGAAACCCAGCCAGATGGGTGGGGTATAAATATGAAATTAGTAGTAGTACCGTAGTAGTAGTAAGGTAAAGGTAAAGGGACCCCTGACCATTAGGTCCAGTCATGACCGACTCTGGGGTTGCGCGCTCATCTCGCATTATTGGCCGAGGGAGCCGGCGTATAGCTGCCAGGTCATGTGGCCAGCATTACAAAGCCGCTTCTGGCAAACCAGAGCAGCACATGGAAATGCTGTTTACCTTCCCGCTATAGCGGTTCCTATTTATCTACTTGGATTTTGATGTGCTTTCGAACTGCTAGGTTGGCAGGAGCTGGGACCAAGCAACGGGAGCTCACCCCGTCACAGGGATTCGAACCGCCAACCTTCTGATCAGCAAGCCCTAGGCTCAGTGGTTTAGCCCACAGCGCCACCTGGGCTAGTAGTAATAGTAATAATAGTAGTAGTAGTAAATTTTCTTTATATTGTAGTATAGTCCCATTTACCGTAGTAGAAGGAAACAGCAGGTATTAAAAGTTCTTTCTTTAATGGAGAGTATCACACACTTGCAAACAGCAGTGTTCAGCTTGTGCTTTTTTTTCAGTTAAATAAGAAAATCTGTCTGTTGCTGTCCCTTTCCCCCATGCAGACATGGTTTGGAAATACAGATTTAGGAGATACAATGGATTGCAGCTCTGGGACTTTTCTCAGAATAAGAGCAATGACATACAGTAATCAGGTACTTGAAGGAATCTCCTTGCCTTGACAAGTAAATGAGGTGATAAGAAGGCTTTCAAGTTGTTGTTTTTAGACATATTAGCAGAGCCATAAAGCAGGGGTGGGGACTCTCTGAGCCTCCAGATGTTTCTGAACTACAGTTCCCATCATCCTTGGCAATGCTTCCTGAGGCTGGTGGGAGTTGTATTCCAGCAACATATGGAGGGCGAGATGTCTTCCACACCTGCCATACAGCAAGCTAGGAGGAAAATAATTAAGCAGAGACTGGATACTTTTCTTCCTTTTATTTCATGGAGGTCTAACTTCATGTTAGCAGTTTACGTGGTAATGCTTATTTGCAAGATTGTTTTCATTTCTAATTAAATTCTGAAAGGTTTCATTTCAACAGGCTAAGATCTTTTGTTAACGCTCAAATGTGTTTTACAAGTTGAACCTTTGCAGTTAGAAGTAAGTACCACTGAGTTCAAAGGAGCTCAGTCCCGGAAAAACATGCATAGGATTGCAGTCATGCTTAATCTAAGAAACTAGGTAGTGTGCTATGTTCTGTTGCTCTTTGAAGTTTCTGTGTCGTAATGAACTCCACCACAGACTGCCCTAGAGGAGTAGGAATAAAACACCAGGACTAAATAGTCCTGCAAAATCAGGCAGGCACAATAAGGGAGGAGCTGGTCCCTTGTGAAGTGAGATGCTGTCAAATCACGTTTGTGAATAGTGGAAATTCTGGATCACAGAAGAGTCTTGAATTTTCAAAGCCAGAGGACATCACATCTCCTTACTTTGTTGAGGTTTTAAAACTGCTTGGGAACAACTGGATCTAATGAAAAACAAAGTTAGTAGGTACCAGACGTTTTCTGTGCCTTAAAAAGGAATGCAGCTGTCTGCTCAAAAGCAAAATTCCTAGCAGTAGAGAAGCTTCTGCAGCAGCAGCAGCAGCTAGTAGTACATCAGAAATGCTCCAGCCTAAGCATTTGAAAGTTAGGATTCTGTCAAAACAGAACATACCCTTTTTCCTTGTTCCTTACAACCAGCCAAGGTGAGTCTCTGCCTGCCGTTGACTCTGGCCCCATCTGCTGTTGGTCTCCCTGCCTTCTGCCCTGCTAGTCTCAATGGGCACCAGCCCTCACTCTTGGGTAGTGAGAACTGGAACAATGTACTGGGCAAATTGGGAGCTGACTAATCTGTATGCACAAACGCATGTGCAGAACCCAGATACTGGGAGAAAGAGAGAGAGATAGAAGAAGCAACTTGGGAAGGCAGAATCTTGAGTGAAGAACAGTGTATAGTTATAAGGAGCAAGCCTATGCACAAGAAACGGGTGGAAAGCACAGTGGAATAAGTTAAGCAGGGCTGCTGCTGCTGCTGCTGCTGCTGCTGCTGCACTAGCTAAGCCTGCCAGAGGGAAAGCAAGCCTTTAAAATAGTGTTTCACTCCAGGCTGCCAGCCAACATGACCAAGCTGAGTGGACTTGGGATCCAGCTTAAATCCTCCTCCCTTTCTTACCGGTTGCTCTTTCCCTGGAAAAGCTGCTCTTTACCACTGAATCAGAGCAAACAGCAGTCCACGGAAAACCACGGAAAAAGCATGATTTGGGCCAAGGAAATGGCAGGCAGGCAGGCAAAGGGTTTGTCCATGCTTCCTCTTGTCTCACTGCTTTCATCCAGAGAAAACTGCTCCTTAGCGTTCAAACAGCAATTTGGGTTTTTCCACAAATTGTCATTTGTTCTGATCTATCACTAAAGATCAGACCCAGGTGGCGCTGTGGTTAAACCACTGAGCCTAGGGCTTGCTGATCAGAAGGTCGGCGGTTCGAATCCCTGTGACGGGGTGAGCTCCCGTTGCTTGGTCCCAGCTCCTGCCAACCTAGCAGTTTGAAAGCACGTCAAAGTGCAAGTAGATAAATAGGAACCGCTACAGCGGGAAGGTAAACGGCATTTCCATGTGCTGCTCTGGTTCGCCAGAAGCGGCTTTGTCATGCTGGCCACATGACCTGGAAGCTATACGCCAGCTCCCTCGGCCAATAATGCGAGATGAGCGCGCAACCCCAGAGTCGGTCACGACTGGACCTAATGGTCAGGGGTCCCTTTACCTTTCACTAAAGAGCAGGGTTTCCCTTGGAAAGGAGCTGGGCAAGGGGGAAACCGCTCAGACCATGCCTAGAAAATCTGGGTCAAGTGGAAAGCTGCTCGGACCCATCTATTCTAGCAAAGTGTGGATGAGCTCAAAGTGTTAATCACTCACTGCTTCTTAGTTTAAAATACCCCACACAAGCTGCTTTTCTCATTTTATGAGACATTCCTGCAATTTTGTTATACTAGTTTGTGCAGCATAACTTGCAGTCAGCCATTTTGATAAGGAGGACTATACCTCTTGATAACACTTGAGAGGTCTATAGCACTCTTGCTTGCTTTTGAGATTCCAGTGTAGGTTTCGTTGGCCACTGTGGGAACAGGATGGTGGACTAGATGGAACTTTAGTAAATCTTTATACCTAATTACAGGTAGGTAGCCGTGTTGGTCTGAGTCGAAGCAAAATAAAAAAATTCCTTCAGTAGCACCTTAAAGATCAACTAGGTTTTTATTTTGGTATGAGCTTTCGTGTGCATGCACACTTCGTCAGATACCTGTATGCACAGGAAAGCTCATACCAAAATAAAAACTTAGTTGGTCTTTAAGGTGCTACTGAAGGAATTTTTTTACTTTATACCTAAATGAGTCCCCCCCCCCTAAATGAAATCTATGAATATCTGTTAGGGTCATCTATGACTGAAGCCAAAGGCAATTTAGGTGAGAGTCTAATTTTAAACTTATCCCAAGATTACTATATTCAGTTTGCAATCCTATATGCACTTTCCTAGGAGTCAGCTTTGCCTGCTGAACAGCAGCCTGAAGGGGGAGAAGGCAGAGTGACTCCACCTGCAGCTGATCAGCCTTCAAGGACACAGAGGAGAAGGCCCTGATGAGAACCAGCTGGCTTCAGCCTTCTTAAGCAGAGCTTCCAGCAGCAGTCAGATGCTGAAGACAATGCTTGTAGTTCCTGGCGTTGCCTTGCTGCTTCCTGCTCATCTTGACCCCCTGACCTCTGGACTGTTTGACCATGCAGATTGCTGTTCGCCCAACCTTAGGACTGGACCTGACTTCATATGCTGTCTCGGTCTCCAGGACGGGTAAGTCCACCTCAGACTCTTCTGGTTGACTGGCCTCCCACTCTACTGAGCTCTACACATTGTTGCTCAGCAATGAGACTACGACAGGATGAGTCTCGGTGAGCTCAATGGGGTTTACTTCTGAGTGCACATGCCAAGGATTGTATTGTAAAAGATTTTGTTTTATTGCTACTGACCCTCCACAGTTATTTGCCCATAACAAGGGTATATTTAAAATTAATTTATTTTTATTTTTCTGTTACTAATGGAAGAATAGGCTCTTTATGCAATCAAATCGCCAGTTAATACAATTAGCAAAATAATGCTTGCAGCTGCTTACTGCTTGAACATAAAGTATTTGACATTGATTTTATCGAGTGGTTCCGCGCCCCCCCCATCAAGTGTTTTAAAGTAGATTGATCACCCCTCACCAAAGATCTTGGCATGGAGGGGTCTTTTTTAAGCAAATTGTTAGTGTATGAAACTATACATCTCTTCAAATTGAATACAGGAGTATGATACACTGACAGCAGGTTTATGGATGGTACATAAGAAATTAGCATAAAATGAATTTGCATTGCATTAGGATAATGATTGTCCATTCATCTTTAGTAAAAGAGAGCCATTTTGATCGTTTTAAATAGGGAAAGAGAGAATTGTTCCCAGTACATTTGTGATCAGTTAAGTGTCTCTCGTTTCCAGCCCAGGCTCATTAGAAGGCAACTGCAGGACTTGTTCAAGCCCTTTTTACACTGTCTGCAGGCAAAGCAGCGAATTCGGGGCGCTTGCCAGGCAGTGCACATTCCTGCCGACATTCTCAATGAGGAGATTGTACAAATAAGGAAACAAACAATCTCCAGTCACACTGACTTTCAGGGCAGGCAAAATAGCAGGTGGGCGGCTGAAGACATGCAGGAAAATCTATCCGTGCTTACCAAAAAGGGGAAAGGAATGACATGAGTGGTTTGAGAGAGCGAAAGCGCCAAAAGCTGTATCAAAGTCCTGGAAAAGATAACTAAAAATAGTTTGGAACTGGAAACTGCAGCATGATTTACAGCCCAATCCTCTGCACGTTTACGCAGAAGTAAGTGCTGCTGAGTTCAATGGATTTGCATACTTTTGAATTCCTTTTGCACCACTGTGGCCAAGTTGCAGGGGTGCTACATTCTCCCATTGAAACAAAAAACAACTTATGAGGGTTGCATAAGCAGTCTGCCTTTAAAGCACACACGTCCCAAAGAATCCTGGGAACAGCAGTGTACAGAACTGCAACTCCCAGCATCCTTAACGAACCAGTTCCCAGGATTCTTGGGGGGACAGGAAAATGTGTTCTACGTGTATGGTGTGTGGGCAGACTCTGGATCAGTTGGGCCTTAAGCTGCTTGCAGAACAGCTCATTGTGTTTATAACCACCAGGTCCTGCTATAGATTTTTATTCTATTTATTTTTTATTAAAGTTCTGTAATTTAGGAAGTAGGTTGAAGGTGGTGGTCAAAGGCCTAGTGACTTCTACTTTTTACTGCTGGGCTGTTTAAGACATGCAGTTGGGAGTGTGTTAGCCAGGGTATTTGGGTGTTCCCTAGTTTGTCTTGTATTTCTTGTCAGTATGGTTGTTGTTTTTTAAGAAGTCTGTTAGGTGGTATAAGCCTTTGGCTTGCCATGTTTTTATTTGGATGTTTTGCGCTGCATGCTTTAAGCATGGGCTGTGTGAACCTGTTTAATGATTTGGGGGATTTTCCTTAGTTTTTCTTTTGGAGGAATGGGTATGCTGTAGTAGGGTGTTTTCAACTGTTTCTATCTCCATGTGCACCCATCGTTTTGTTTTGTTTTCTAGGATGTATGGGATTATGTGGCACACTTGGTTGGCGATGAAGTTGGTTTTGTTCCATTTCTTAGGTCTTTGTTAATTTCTTGCCACAGGGGTTGTAGTTGTGGAGTTGTGGAGTTTCTGGTTATTTGTACTCCTAAATATGAATGGAGAGCGAAACAGGCTAGTTTGGGAAGCGGCTCATTATATCCCTTATATAAGTTTATTCTCTAAACTATCAATTATCAAACTGATCATTTGCAAGAATGTGTGCACATTGTCTGGGCTTTCTTTCTTTCTTTCTTTCTTAAATCTCATTTGAAAAGAGCAAATAGGCTTGTTCAATATTCACACAAAACCAGGGGTGCCAACTTGAATGAAATATTGGGGGGAGGGGCCAGGTAAGCCCCACCCCACATAATTGATCACAAGATGTGGCACCCCCCCATTTGAATGACAATGCCCATCAACTTGGGAGGTGGCCCCCCTCAAATATTATTAGGAGGGGTAAAGGGACCTTGGGCCCTAAGTTGGCTCCTATGCACAAAACAGCTGTGGGAATGCACTTCTGGTACATTGTCTGGCCTCCCCCTTGCGAATAAGCAGAGAAAGCTTTTAGACTTCAGCTGGGGTTCCCTCTTCCTTCTGCCTAAAATCTGCATGAGTTTGCTGCGCCTTGAAACAAAAATCTCATTGCACTCAAAAGGTACTCAAGAGATGTCTGCTGCATTAACTGCAGATGGTCCCCCCTCCTGTCTGCCTCCTGTAAACTCCACCTGCGGTAGCAAGTCAAAATAAACAACCTGCAGGAAGTTGATGGCTTCTAAGCAGCTGTCCTCATAGTGGTCACTTCGTGTTATACTGTATCTGTTCTTTGGAAGCAGAAGGGAGAAGATTGATTTTTCCCCCTTGGAAAAAAGGTTTCTTTTATGTAAATAAATTTAATGGGCAAGATTAAATGGATTAACAAACTTTCTGCAACCCATTATAAAAAAGCAGAAGCTAGAGGCAGCCAGTTCTACATGTGCCCTAATGCTTGCTTTTGTAGAACACATTTTTAAGGATTGTTGCACAATCATTTGTCTGCAATGGAAAATGCAGCTGGTGATCAAAGCCAAGTTTTTTGGTTGTTGGTATTTTAGAAATCAACTTTCTTTGAGCAATTAAATCAATCAAAATGCAGGATTCTAGCTTATTCTCTGGAGGGGTAAAGGGGAGCTGAGAGAAACACCCCCCTCTCTAATGGAATGCTTTACAAATGCTTCCTTTAAGCAAAATTGCAATGTAGAAAATATTCACTTAGTCCATTCTTATTGGGACAGGGTGTTTTGTAACGCCTTGATCCGGCAGAAAACGGCTTCGGCAGCTGCTCCATCCACACAGTGTTGCAATTGTGGGAGCTCATTAAGATTCCTGGGAGCGTCTCTTTTCTCTTGCGTGGCTTTGGAATGCCTCATTAGACATTCAGCAACTGCCCTCTTAGGAGCACTGCGTCCAACTTGTCCTAGCCAAAGTTTACGGCATATAAATTAGTGATTCCAACAGATTTCTGCTCTTTCCTGCCTTGGCATAAAGCTGGGTAGTCACAGAAAAATGACTTACTATCAGTGCTTAAGCATAAGAACCAAGAAGTTAGCTTTGGGAAACTGAACGCAACTCTTGACCGTGCAGCTTCTACCCTGCCTGACTGTTAAGGAGTCAGGAATCTGCAGAGGCACAATACAGGCAAGGGCGTAAAATGAATGTGTATAAAGGTCTTTGGTACTCCTACCAGGGTGTGAAATGAAGGAACATGTAAAGTGTTAATGTGACATAAAAGATCTTAAGAGATTGTATTGCTTAAAGCAAACATAAGTGAGGGATTAAACATATATTTCTTCCCCGAGTCAAAATAGCATCAAATTCAGTCTTGTTCCCAACCCGCCATAACAATCTATGGTGACTAAACAAAGTTACATAATTTGCAAAACGCAAGGTATTCTGAATGTCACTAATTGGTGTCCTCCCTTCCAGCACCCCAAGGAAAGCACTGCAGCTATTTCCAACAAAGCGTTGCCTGAGTTAGCAAAACTCAGTGTAGCACAGGCACACTTCAGGACAATAGATCCGATGTGTTAGAGCTGACAGCTTTGATATGCTAATTGCAATATTATGCTTGACTCCAGTTATTTTAAACCGCTCATTTGTGCCAATGTGTTTTAAGTTCAGTGTGGGACTTGCAAGTTTTCTCCCTGCAATAAATCATAAACTTTTCTGTTCATTATTTTAAAAAAGAAAATGAAAATTTACAAAGCCTTTGAGAAAAGGTAAAATGCCTGTCAATGCCAATGAAAACAATTAATTCCTTCCACGATATATACCAGTTTGCAACACTTTTTTAAAAAGCATTTAGATTCAGGAAACTGTTGTCATGGAAGTTGTGAGGCATGTCATGTGAGGCCACCAAGTCAGTGCATTGGCCCATCTGGTCTTATGCCATCTATAGTGACTGGCAGTGGCTCCAAAGAGTCCAGCATGAGTCTTTTCAGCTCTGCTGAGAGCATAGCTCAGTTCGTAGAGCATGTGACTCTTAATCTCAGGGTGGTAAGTTCAAGACCCATGTTGGGCAAATGATTCCTACATTGCAGGGGGTTGGACTAGATGACTCTTGTGGTCCCCTCTAACTTTGCAATTCTATGAATCGGGAATCCTGGTGATTGAATCTGGCACCAGTACAAAGAGAGCTTCTGATCTATCATTCCTCTTTGGTCCTTCCTCTGTTGCGTATTAGGCAGGAAAGAGAGTCAATAGAAATCTCTACAGCCTCTGCTTATGCTAGTTGCTCAAGTCAGAGCCAATTATTGGTACCCCAGAACTGACAAGATCCTTGGAGATGTTTACCTATCGCATCAGATCAGAACAGAGACTGACACCATTGGTCAAGAGATTATCAGTTGCTCCTTTATAGGATAAAAACTGAAGGAAACTGAAGTTTGGTCTCTAATTAAGCAGCTATCAATTTGATCCAAGTTATTTTGGAATTTTTCTAGCCATTCCGTAACTTACTATTTTTGGCAAGGTGACTGAGCACTTGGCAAAAGACCAGTTTCAAGCAGGAGAAATTCAGCTGCTAAATTTTTTGAACGACTCTGCTCAGCCATTACTCACAGGAAGGTCTGTGGGACCACACCTTCAGACCATCAGACCCTGCTATCGCACGACCCTTTCCCGCTTCCCATGGGGTCAGGGCAAATGCTTGCAGCAGGGATTCTGCGGTGAAGGTGTGGACTCTGCCCACAAGCAGAATTCCAAAGTATGCAAAAAGCTGGCCCAAGTATAAGCAGCTTTTCTGTTGCAGATGTTTGACCTGAACATGCTGGAGAAGATCAGGGCTAAAGGCATGGGCCTGAAATCACTTTGGACTTGTAGTGCCCTTTCACACGTGCAATGGCTGAATAGATCCAAATGTAAGTCCACTAATAAATACTGAACCAACACCTGGCTTGAAACCTGAGCCAAATTGCTTCAGTGGGGCTGTTCCATGACATTGACTTAAGGACAGGTAGAATACCACTCTTGTTTCTTTGAAATATCCAATACCAGCCTTCAATACCATTTGTCATCAAATTGCACTAAGCCACCTAGAGAGATGATTTAGATGTTCACTATATTTATTTCTCTCCTTTCCTTCAAGGAATTAAATATTATTATTTGAGTTATATACCACCCTTCATCCAGTGGTTTACAGTATTAAAAATGTAAAAATACATAACTTAATAACAAAACAAACACACACGAGTTTAAAACAGGCATGTCCAAAGTCCGTTTCGGCAGCCTAATCTGGCCTGCCGGTTGGTTTACTTCCTGGGGTGAAATCTTTTAAAAAAAGCTCAACAACTTCAATCCTAAAAAAGTCAACAACTTTGGTCGGCCCTCACGCATGTTCATGCCATCAAATCTGGCCCTCTTTGAAAAAAGTTTGGACACCCCTGGTTTAAAAGGTTGTAATTTGTTTAATTAGTGAAAGGCCTGGGTGAAGAGGAAGTTTTTTCCCTGGTGCCTAAAGATATGCAACAAAGGTGCCAAATGAGCCTCTCTGGAGAGAGCATTCCACAAATGGGAAGCCACTTCAGAAAAGGCCCATTCTCGTGTTGCTGCCCTCAAAACCTCTCCTGGAGGGGGCATGTGCAGGAGAACCTCAGATTATGTTCACAGGGTCTGAGTCAGTTCATATGGGAAGAGGTGGTCCTTGTGGTATTGCAGTCTTGAGTCATTTAAGGCTTTGTAAACCAGCACTATGAGTTGGGCCCAGAAGTTAATTGGCAGTCAGTGCAGTCAGCAGACCTTGGTTCTCCTCCCCTATTTTGTCCTCACAACAACCCTGTAAGGTAGGCTAGGCTAAGAGGTATTGTCTATTTCGTAGCTATCCACTGAGCTTCGAAACCGAGTAGGATTCTGAACTTCCATCACCCCAGTTCTGGTGTAGCACCTTAACCACTGCTTCACACCATTTCAATTGTGATGATACTAGTTTGCTTATATTCTGAAGACCCAGGCAGTGATGGCTGGCAGCAGATTTGGCGTAAAGGATACAGTTTGGAAATTTTCATTGACTTCCCTCTTGCAGCTGAGCACCTAAGTGATTTGCAAGACATGTCTTTCATCAGATGCAACAACATTCCTTCTAGAGGACAATAATTATTTACTGTCATGCATATCTTGGTTACCTTGTAGATAAGTTGCTGCCATTCGCTTGACAGGGGACTTCCCTGAAGAATAAGCTGCAGCTGAGGGAGAATACTGCAATCGGTTTTAAGGCAAAAAGGTGAGTGATGTATCTTACACATGCTAACTCAGAGCTGAACGTATAATGCCTCAAGGGGATTTCTCCCAGCATGTTTTAAGAAATTAATTCACTCCTTCAACTTTTGTGATCATAATGTATTAAGCAGGGTCTTTTCTGCAGTGGTGTCACACTTTTGGAATGCCTCCCGCAAGTAGGTTTTCTGGCTCACAGCAGGCTGTAAGATTTAAAAATCTTTCAGGCCCTCTGTGTTCACAGGGATCAAACACCAGCAGTAGTTTTGGGACTGAGTCAATTAGTGGTTTTATATGTGTTTCACTCTTGCTTGCATGTCACTTTTGAGTGCTTTTTACTACTCCAAAAGGCTGTTTAGAGATTTTAATAAAAGCAGTACCTGATTCAATTAAAATACCAACGAACAGGTGATATGCTATCTTGTACACACAGTTTCACTGCAATCTAATTCCATCCAAACCTGGAGCATCAAATTCCAAAACAGCTAACAATTTTCTTTATTCAGATTCCACATAGCAAATGTCAGATACAGCGGTTAGTCTAGAAAAATACATTTTAAAAAAATCTTCCGCAGACCACATCTCCTGTAACAAAATCTGAAACCTATTTTACAAATCAATCTACATTATTAATGTAAAAAGGAATCCTGAAATTTAGCATTTTCATTATATCCGGCCATCCATCTATTCAAGCATAGGCTTCTGCTATTTATAGATGTTAGAATTTCTCATACATTTCTCTAATGTAGCTCCTGTACATATTAAATAAATCAGAGGCTCTGCTTGTAGTGCATTAACCATGTAAGCAAGCACACTCAGTATTTTTCCAGTACCGTTTGCATTACAATTATTTGCATGCAGGTGTAATTAGCATTTAAAAGTGCACAAGTAGCCCATTTCTCTGTGGAAACTCAGACATCCATTGGAGACATCACAATACCAGTTACTTAGCTACACATTATTAGAAATGTAGGACAAGGAGGTACTCTGAAACTATATGCAACAGTGTATATAGATTTTTTTAAAAAAACACTGTTAGGAATTATTTCTATATTTACATCCAATTTCACTACCACAGGTTCATGACAATAATTCAGTACAGTGTGGAAATCAACCTTCAGTTAGGATTGTTAGGTACTATTTAGGTAAAGTGTAGCCCAAAACATATCCTGAAAAAAGGAACTTTATTAGTTGAAAGCTCTGGTTCATCACAGACCATGGCATACCCTCTGCAGAATACGTGTACCAGTTCAGTATGTGAAGTAATACTAGTGTGCATTCAAGAGAGCCAGCAAGAATATGTGCAAAGTTCAAACAATAAAAAAAGCAAACCTCACATGAGGAATTTACACTGGCCACTGTTAGCATTTGTTTAAGCCTGTCAAATAGGAATGCAGAAACCCTGTGGACAAGATACAGGAATGATCTTAAGGTTTAACACGTAAGCATATAATGTAATTATTCACTAAAAATGCCCATGGAGGTTTCCAAAGTCAGTTTATGGGGGTTATATTCCCCAAAACAAAGTGGTGAACCTAAAATTAAAAATCAATATTAAAACACTATTCCAGGTTATCCAGTTTGAGATCGAGGCCGAGGCTTAGCTTCTCTCCCCATGGAATCCAGTGTAGTTACGGAGTTTAAACCTTGAAACATTCACAACATTAAGTGAACTGTAAATAAGTTTTAATAGTTCCACAAAAGCCCAGGTAAAACAAATCACACACTCTTCCCTCTCCCACAAAAGTGCAAAAAATATCAAGTTGCTGCTTGGTCCACAAATGCATAAATGTACAAAAGAGGTGCAGTTTCTGCCGAAACCAAGTTGTTCTCCTACTAAGGCCAGTTTCACCGGAGAAGTTCAGCGTCCAAAGATGGAGTTCAATTCCAGTAGGATTAATTCTACAATCTGGTTCTGATACACGGTATGAACAGCTATGTTGCAAGTCTCTTTCTCTGGCTTCAAGAGGGTTGGACCAAAGACTATGGCTATGCTTTGATAGGTCATTCGGTTCTTCTCTCCATTTTCTACAATTCTGAGAGAGAGGTGGGGGACAGCAGAGGAGAGGGGAGAGAGAGCAAACAATGAACTACCAACACAAATTCATATCACAAAAGAGAAGGCAGATAGCATAATAACTTCCCTAATGAAATTCTGCATGCAGGTATCCTAATCCAGAAACACTGATACAGTCATACGGTTTGAGTATTTTCAGTTTAAGTATTCTGCGGACCTGTCTGGAATGGATTAATCCACTTTCCATGGGGAAGTTCGCTTCAGGTTAAGTACAGACTTCTGGAACCAATTGTGTTTGTAAACCGAGGTACCATTGTATGTGCAAACAGCTTCAACTGAGCAATTGTCACATTCACAGGATGTTTCTCAGATTACAAAACAAATGAAGCCTGCACATACTTTTTGTATCCTTCTGGAACTTTGCAGCATGATCAGTCTCCATTTCTCACTGGGGCAGTGTGCAGCCACATACATCCACCAATGCACATCAAGACCTCTCACGGACGGCTAAACCCCTTTATAGCTCTGGCCCCCTTTTCCCACCACAAATATACAGAAAACTTGAGTTTAAAAAGCAATGCCTGAACTTGTTTTTCTAGAAGGCAGGCGCAAGGGGGCTGGGACTGGCTGGGCAAGGTGACCTCCAGAGCAAAATAGAAACATGATTTCATCATGTCTCTTCATTTGTGGATGTGAAAAACAGACCGAGCCACATTTTTCTTCCATGCACTACTTACCTCTTGAGGTGTTTGAAGAGCACCTGCATGGTATCTTGATTTGGCTTTGGCAACTGTTTAATCAGCTCTTTTACAGCATGAACACGCTGTCTAGGCTCTTGTTCTGGAGAGGGGGGAGAGAGAACTTTTATGTACATTGCTTTTCACTGTTTATGGTTTGATTGCAAGGACATTAGCTAATGCATATTACCACCTAGTGGCCATAGTGAACATGGCCATTCTACAACAACAAATCTAGAATAAATGTATTTGCCTCTTGCAGAAATGACTCCTGAGACTTCTACAGCACCTTAATGCTGTGGAACGTGGCTTAAATGAAACCTAGGAATGGGCAGATCACTATAAAAAGTGTCCCTCTTAGATGTATATTTACACTTTCTCCCCGTTTACAAAACCTCAGAAAATAATTATGTGATTCACCCACATGTGTGAAATAGCTTAATTAAATGCGTGTACATGTGCAATTTGTTCGCTATATTGAAAATCATATTCAATAATGTTTCAAATGAACAAAAGGAATTTTAAAAGGAGTGGGCCACATCCATACAGTTTGACTTTCATATTCATTTTGCTTAGATATGCTCTGCATAATACAGTGCACTGCTTGACTATTTGCCTCACTTTGAAAAAGAAAAGGAATTTGATTTTCATCATTTCTCTGCACCTACCCACTTAAGTGCTTTCTATTGTTTCCTTTCAGCAGGGATGGCTAACATTCAGCCCTCCAGGTCTTGCTGAACAGCACCTCCCCAACCATTGCCTATGCTGGCTAAGACTGATGAGAGCTGGATTTCAACATCTGGAGAGCCACAGGTGTGCAGTCCAACTTTAAGGAATGTTCAGAGCACTTCCCATACATAATTGTGTTGCAATCCTAACAATAGCCTGCAAAGTAGATTAGTATTATCCTAACACTGCAGATGAGTATGAGGCTCTGAGGCCAACAGATTGTGATTTGTTTAAGCCACAATCCTAGTGAGGTCATGACCAAGGTGAAATTTGTGTTTGGGGGGGGGGCGCTTCCTGATTTGCAACTCAGTAACTTATTTTTGTATAAATGTCTGACATGGCTGTTGTTCTGAAGTTGCTATACAATTGTCTTAGGGTGGAAGGCTTCTTTAGCATATACTTACTGATTGCATTAACAAAGTCATTGAAATGAGTGTAAGTGAATAGTGGTTCTGGCAGTTCTCTAAAAAACATTTTCAGAGCTCCTGTAATCACATGGATATCTTCCCATTTACTGTCATTCAAATCCAGTTTTTCATCTGAAACGGATATGGTATTAGAGAGTTTAGCTACATGAGCCATCACAGTTCCTGTTCTAGAATACAATGTTCAAACAAGGTATGAAGGTACACACACATTAAGTATTAAAAACCTATTTCATAAACAAAATATAATTTGTTAGCATCTGTTAAGAACTAAATAACTTTAGTGTTAACATTGCAAATTACTAATTGTTACGTATAGCAACTTACCATGATTAACAGCAAATCTCAACTTCTGTATTACTGCAAGATTGCCACTAACTCTATACAGCCCGTCAACATCCAATCCTAGAACAAATTTTAAAGTTCTGTTCAGTAAGTGGTTTTCCTATGGTTTATATGTGTAAAATTCATGTTTTAGAATGAACATTTATTTTAATAAAATGCAACAAAAAAGAAATAATTACTCTCCTTCAAAAAGGTGATACAATTTTCATAAACAAAAATTATACAATATTCAGCATTTGCTGAAAAACTCCTCCTTATATTCTATCGCAATGGGCTTCCAATTGTGTCAGGGTTGTTGCTTTTCCTAGAGTCTCTTGAAGTTTGAAATTTTGCCCAGCAATTTCAAAGCTTAACTGGACAGATGGTGGTAGCAGGCAACCATCGCTGCAGCAGCAGACACTCAAATAGACCTAGAAATTTGCTTCCACTAACACTTTGAAAAGTTCCGTCTACTTGTTACAATTAAATATATGTGGCAAAGTGAGCTACTCTGAAGGTCAACAAGGTAAAATATTTAAACAAACTTGTTATTACAACATACCATATTTTTTGCTCCATAAGTCGCACTTTTTCCCTCCTAAAAAGGAAGGGAAAATGTCTGTACATCTTATAGAGCGAAGGCACTGGACAGCAGAGGGATCCCTCGAGCAGAGGGATGCCTCTGCCACCGGAGTCATGGCTCCCAGTGGCAGGGGAGGGGCAAGAAGCCTGAAAGTGGGCTGCTTGTCCCTCCGCCGCAGCCGCCAACAGCCACTCCTGTGCCTGCCCCAGCGAGAGGAAACGGCGGCGGGACCAGCAGTGGCTCTCGCTCTGCTTGCTTGACAGTGAGCAGAGACAGGTCCCTTCTCCCGGTTCGCTGTGAAGCTGAAAAGTGAGAGCCGCTTAAATGTTCTGCGCAGCTCCTGCTTTTCTTGAGCGGGAGCCACACAGAGCATTTAAGCGGCTTTCGTTCCGCTTGCTTGACAGTGAGGTGAGAGGAGAGACGGAAGGGAGCCCCTCCTCCCAGCTTCCATCCTTCCCCCTCTCTCTCTTCCTCTCTCTCACCCCTTCCCTCTTCCAACTTGAATAAAATATTGGGGGGGCAGGTAAGCCCCACCTCACCTACCGTATCAGCCTTTCTCAACCTGTGGGTCCACAGATGTTGCTGAACTACAACTCCCATCACCCCTAGCTAGCAAGTTCAGAGCCCAGGGATTATGGGAGTTGTAGTCCAACAACATCTGGGAACCCACAGGTTGAGAGCCACTGCAATTGATCTCAAGACAAAGTGCATGCACACTATATGACTGACAATGCCCATCAACATGGGGGGGAACATGACTTCCTCAAATATTTAATGGGGGGGCAAAGGCACCTAGGCCTCTAGGAGTTGGCTGCTCTGCCTAGGACAATTCAAGAAAGCAAAATATTTTTTTTCTTGTTTTCCTCCTCTAAAAACTATGTCTTATGTACTCTTGCATTTCTTTTTTGAAGCCGTAGACTGTGCCTCTCCTTTTGGAATAGCAGAAGGAACACAATCGGGCTGCAATCCTACGTGCTTATCTGGAAGTAACTCTCATTAAACTCAGGGGGACATACTTCTGAATAGGCTGCACTATAAAGCATTAAAACACAGTTGTATAGGAATAGTTAAAAATGGAAAGATTATAAAGTTTCTAAGGAAGTCATTTCCAGCAGTTAAGGAGGAAAAGGGCTGAGAAACTATTTTTATGGTTCATAGAGAGCGTATGATGCCCAGATATGTGTCTATAGTAGTCACATGTCCTTCTATGTGAAATTTTTTACTAAGCCTCTAACCAGTTACTATAAAAAAATTGTTACTATTAAAAAGTGAGGTATCTTTCACCTACCATGTTCTTCAACATATTCAATACACAGTTTCACAAATTTTGGCACAGTGCTGTTCTCTCTTTGACACAAGCTGTTTAGATTGCAACCAAACACTTGATCTGAAAAACAGGGAAAGAAAGCAGTTCACACGTGATTGAGCTGAACTTCTCAGAACTATATAGAGTGAACAGGGCTTCCAACAAAAATGATACCAACTGGAGGGGATTCCCAGCCATCCTTATCTGGCTAGCAGGCAGCAAGATATTGACATGGCCCATGCTTGAGCCACTGTGACACCTTTTGAACTGTAGTCCAGTGGGTTATTTCATTTTGCAGAAAAGAGCTGTCCTTTCAGGAAGGGATTTGGGTTGTACTTGTTTGCTCCCTGAACCTAATGCCCCTTCTCTCCAGGTGCTGTTTCCTCTGCTTAACTTCTCTGCTTCCATGCAAAGCAGGAAATCAGCCAGCAACAAAAGATGATCAGCACTGCTGTACATCTTCCCTCAATTCCGCATCTTAAATTAGTGTGTACTTCAGCACACTGCCCATTGGTCCATTGACACACATCATTTCAGCAATCCTCAAATGACAGCAGCAGCAGCAACTGGAGTCCACTGATGCCAGGTTAGCAGTGAAGATGCTATAGGTAAAGGGTTCCCTGTGGGGTTTTTTGGTCCTTTAAAAAAAAAAAAACCCTGAGGGATGCTTCAGCAGTGTGCTTTATCCAGCTGCCCTTTCCTCTCAGTGCCACAGAGAGGCATGTGGAAGAAAGAAAGCTGCTATCGCTCTTTCTCTCCTGGGAAAGCAGCTCCCCCTTCAGCTTACCTACTGGACCGCCTCTCCTGGTATGCCCCGCGGAGGACCTTAAGGTCCACAAACAACAATATTCTGGAGATACCGAGCCATAAGGTGGCTAGATTGGCCTCAACTAGGGCCAGGGCCTTTTCAGTATTGGCCCCAACTTGGTGGAACACTCTTTCACAGGAGACCAGGGCCCTGCGGGATTTGTCATCTTTCCGCAGGGCCTGCAAGACAGAGCTGTTTTGCATGGCCTTTGGGTTGGATTCAGTCTGACCCCTGTGTTTTCCTCCCTCATGGTTTGGATTTATGGACTACTTAAAATGAGGCTGCATTTTAAATTTTAATATTGTATTTTAATCTGTATTTTAAATAACTGTTTTATTTTCTTTTATGTCTTATTGTAATTTTATTGGTGCTAGCCTGGTTTTGACTGGGGAGGGCGGGGTATAAATAAATTTATTATTATTATTATTATTAAAAGCATGGAAAGAAACTATACTAGTACAAAGCCTATTAAGCATGGTGAAGAGCAGGCATCCCCAAACTTTGGCCCTCCAGATGTTTTGGACTACAATTCCCATCTTCCCTGACCACTGGTCCTGTTAGCTAGGGATCATGGGAGTTGTAGACCAAAACATCTGGAGGGCCGCAGTTTGGGGATGCCTGGTGAAGAGTAAATACAACAGTACTGTTAGCTAGTTTAGCACTACTATTTTTAGGATGGGCAGTGTTCTAAGGAAAAGGAAGAAGGATGTTGTGATTGTGCTTAAGGTGGCTGTTGAAAGACTGTAATGCAATGCTCTGGGCCTCTGAAGGCATATAGCCAGAATGAGCAGCTAGCTTATTTTCATAGGAAGCTGATCTCTCCCCTTTGCTGGAAGCTAGATGACATCCCTGAAACTCCACTGCAGCATCATATGGATCAGAATGAGAAATCAGCTACCTTTTCCCTTCTGCTTGTGAGCTGAAATGTTGGCATGCGAAAAGAGACAAAATGAGGCACAGCACTTAAGACCCATACTCAAGAACATAACCTTCCCTCTGTGTGAAAAGACTTCCCCTTCCTTCATTCCAGGTTTTTGAAAGGACTTGGTTTTTTCAGTAGGGAATTTTGTGTGAAACAGTTTCACAAGAAGATAGGAGCACATCTTTAGTGAAAGGGGATTTTGCCCGAAGTCAGACCCTGATGTCTTCTGAACTGTAGACCAATTATAGGTCTGACCTGTAATATTTCCAGAGAAAAGCAGTTAAAAAAACCCCCTTATATCCTCTGAGAATGGCATGCAGTTCAGAAGTTGCTCCTGAGTGAACGAGTTTGACAGGAATTAGGGGAAATGAAAGAGACCTTAGAATCAGTGGAATCAGAAAACCTGCCCAACTTTCTAGCAATCCTCACCACTACCACTGGCAGGGTGAGAGCACACAACCTGGAAGACAAACTGATTTTTTGCTAAGTGGCACATCTCCTCTACTCAGTGACAAGTCTAGCCTGCCATTGCATCTCTACAAAGGAAAAAGTGTGATTTGATGGATAGTGTGTTACAATTCTTACTGAAAACATCAGTATACAGATCCATATATGGATAAAGAAAGGGACTGTCTGTGCAACATTCTGGGTTGTCTTGAGAAAAGTATTTTCTCTCAACCCAATGAGCCTTAGAGCTGCAAGGACACAAATATGTTAAGTGTAATCCTCAGAATAATACTGTTTTTGGTTTTTAACGTGGACACTTCAAAGGCTGTATTTCCTAGGGACATGAGATACGCTTGGGGTGGGGAGAGCTAAGAAATACTGAGAAGCTGGCTATTTCCTCTTAGGGCTGTAAGGCTTTGGCTGTGTCACTGTTTTCCTGGAAGATTTCCAGAAGAGAAGCCATGTTATTTTGTTGCAGTAAAAACAGACTAACAAATGTGTTATGTCACAGGGTGTGTTGTGGTTTTCTTGGATGTCTATTATTTTATTCCATCTTTACCAGGACTACAGTGGACAAAGGAAGTCCTTGTGGGAACTAATGGGAGAAGATATTCTCCCACCGCATAGGAATGTATAAGTGAAAGCCACACCAGGTAAGATTGGACAGGAAGGCCCAATCAGAATCCCATGCGGCAAGTACTCTCTTTTTGTCCAGACATACAGAAAGAAGAACAGCAAAACCAGCTGTGGAAGCAGAAACAAGAACCATCTAACACCAAATATTTTAAAGTTGAGGACTCCTCTAAAAAAACGGAAAGCATGCTTGTGCTGAACTTGATGCTTAATGTTTTCTTCTGGGTGGACAGAGAGATTACAAAGAATCTTCACTGGGAAGACTATAGTGTTTATTTTTATCTTGAAAAATTCTTTGGAATTTAGTCTGAACACGGATCTTCAGTGTGCAGCTATCTAGGATTTAAAACATTAATGTTGCAAGCAACCAAGCTCACTACTATTCCCTGAGGAAATAGCTATCCTACTCAGATGTAAGAAACTGATGTTAACAGTCTGCTAGCCAAGGGTTATTACAAATATTGAAAACAAAAAGCTTACCCTTGATATAGCCTTTTTCACGGACTGCTTGCAATGTGGGTCTGCGGGTTAAAAATTTCTTCAGTTTCGTTTTGGTCTTTTTCTGTTCTGACGCATCAATGCTGCCAGATAATTTTATTGCTGCAAATGAAAAACAAGCAAGCTGCATATAAAAAAACTGGTGTGTTTTAAGCTATTTTGTCCTAATTTATAAAACACAGCCTGTGCTGAAGGTGAAATCCTCAGAAGAAGAAATTGCAACATAATATCAAGTCTGAATATCAACTATAAGAGCAGCCACTAGGCAAGTTCCAAATATTTATGGCAAATATTTATTCTTCTCTTCACTTGCTCAACTCAGAGCTGTGCTCTGCCCCAAAGCCAACTCATGTGACTGATTTATAATGCAATCCAATCTGCCATGGAGTTGGCGTAGTTGAGACAGAAAAATCTTCTGCCCAGCCCTGCTGGTGATGCCCCTGACCAAACAGCAGGCAGAAAAGTGGCCAGTGGTGGTATTACTGCTGGAGGTAGGTGGAGGGGTGAAGTGAAGCATAGGCATTTACTCTGAATTTAAACTTACAACGAAGTTTTTTGGAGTCTTTATGGTCCTTCTCTTTGTCCTGTTTTTCCACCCCAGGAGAATCTGGCAACTCATCATCAAATGGCTCATCAGACTCTACTGTCTATTGAGAATAAGAAAAGGATTCAATGTATTTGTTGCTACCAAGTTTAACAGCTCTTCTTTATTTTTTTAAAGTGTGACATCCTTCATATAACACCATTAGGACGATTTCAAAATTGCTAACACATGATTTAATGAAACTGATAAAATGATTTTCATTTCACAATGAAACAATGGACTCCAATGGACTCCCTATCCACATGGCATCTGTAAATCACTTTTGCAAGCAGAATTTGCACTGCTGCGAGCAAATTGTTTGTACAAAGTATGACAAAGATGCAACACCGGTGTAATATGTAATATGTACGCACGCACGCTCCTATTCCACGCATAAACCATGAACTAGATAATGTTCCTTTTTGGATCTCAACATTTGAACATATTTTTATCTATAAATTATATTCTTATTGTGGTTTGCAGTCAACTAAACTTTACTCAGAGTAAACCCATTAAAATTATTGGCTAATTTAGGTACATTAAACATTAATTGGACACAACCCTCAATTAGAACTACAAGAATATCTTTTTAGTTTTTGAAAAATATATTCTGTGGTTATTTGAGGCAATGATTTTTCCTCTATTGGCCATATTAAAGACGATGATATCACTAGCTTGTTTTTATTATCATCTTATTCTGTTTTCCCACCCTTCATCCCAAAGGAGCCCAGGGCGGGAAACAAATCATTAAAAACATTCTAAAAACAATCTTCATCCACTGATGTGTCTCAAAATTCCAGAGCAAGTGCTGCTTTGGTCCTATATTGTGGTTTAGTTAGTTGTTTCAAGGTGAAGTATTCATCAAATGGTCAAGCAAGAGGCAGAAATGGAATTGTGGTGAGGAGAGGGTTTGCAGATTAAGGTTTATAATCTAAGTACATACCTGGTTACTGATAGCAAAATTAAGAACTTTAAACCATTCATTTACAGAAATGTCATTATCCGACTGTATTAATAATTCTGTTCCTTGCCGTGTTTTCAGCTTTAAAATAAAAGAAATCTGGGCATTAGAATGAAAGTACATATTTTATGTGTTGCTCCCAAATACCCGATTGCTAGGTCAATTACTATATTATACCCTATCTATTCTAAGAAAACCCGACAGTTTAAGACATTTAGATGCCACTTAAATATTCACAATTCCAAGTTATAAGATTTCTAAAGGTTTGTCGTAAAAAATTTTTTTGTAAAATGCTCAACTCATTACCCATTTTTTCTATGGTCATGTTAAGTACCCAAAATAAAGTTAGGCAAAAACAGTCACCTCAATCACATTCTTCTTGCTAGATTTCTCCTTAGAAGCCCAGTCGACAAATGCACCCCTGAGATCCACTGTGAACTCTGGCTTGGATTGGTTGACCCCAAACTTCTGGAGGGAAAAACAAACATTGCCAATTTGTTTTTAGAGGGCTTCCATGCCCCAGACATTATACAACCTGCCCATACAGGCAATGACCATTTTCGGCGTGTCCAATACATGCGCAACCAGACACATGTACATCACACCGAACTCGGAAGTTACCCAAAAAGTCACAAAATGGAGTGGAGCAGCGATTTGCAGGCTTTTTCAATGGTGTTTCAAATACACACAATTTCACACAAACACGTGGTGCCTTGGAACATAACCCCTGCATGAATTGGGAGTTGCCTGTATTATACTTCTAAATTCCCACGGCAACACTCGTCTCCACCATGGCCCTGTTGGCTATCGACGTTTAGTGGCCTGGACAAGTTTTGTTTTCTCTTAACCAACATTGGGAAATCTGAGCATTTCAGATGGCTTGGGAGTGCATACAAAGCCCCATTTTGAATTACATCAGTTTAAATGGGTCACTTCTTTGTGCCACAGCTGTAGGCCACTTCATACAGAACAAAGCTTCTCCACTAGGTGGAGCTGGTCTTGTTTTAACACCCACCCTGCAATCGCTTGTACAGTACCGAATTAATACACGGTATCTCCACATGGTTGCATTAACAGTAGACATGAGGGGGAGGAATATGAAAATACAGTAACTTCCCAGTACTTACCCAGCTAGTTCCACTTCCTTGAGTCTTGGTAAACAATAACGAGGGACCTTGCAATACAGCCCATGATGACATCCAGTTTTTTCTGTAGGAGAGGTAGGCATTTGTACACAGTCAAGGACATGGATCAAATAACAGACTGCCCAGTGGTACTTGACAAATGACCATTTGTATTACTGTGTCTGCAAGTATATCTGTTATTGACAAAAGGCCGATTTGGCCTGCTGAAATCACCGAAACAGGAATGCTACATAAAAGCAACCCTTTATTTTGAGACTAACTAGTCACAGCAGGCCTGTGCAGAGCTTGTCTGAGGCCTGGGGTGGGAATAAAGCTATAAACTCAAAAAAGCAGCTGGTTCCTGGGAGGGGCCCCTGGCCAGCTTAGCCCTCCAAAGCCTGGGGCCAGTGTGCCCAGCTGTCCCCACCCCCCAGCATGGGCCTAAGTAAGTCGCAGTAGCTCAAACTTACAGCACACACTATATCACGTTTGTGTGTTATATGTGCAATATGCAGCCAGGCTTATTCTATTTATTCTCTTGCATTAAAATGCTCAGTCTAGAACCCTAACAGTTGCAAAGAGAGGCACTACAGATTGGCTTCAACAAATAACATTGCAAAAATGTAGTATTTATCTCACTTCCAGAAAACTTAAGTAATACTGACAAAAGAAACTTAAAATTGCTTTCCTAACCATGTTCCTTGTGATGAATGTGGCTTCAGGCTTTAAAATGCTGATCAGTTCCTTTAAGTTTCACTGAAACAGGGTTTCTTTGCATATAAATATGCTGACAAGTAACCCACTTGCAACCTTACATTGCTTTGATGATTGAATGTTTGCCTGACCAAATTTAAAATACCTAAATGTCAAAACTTAGAAGTGTTTTGGAGATACTTGCCGAACTTTTTTCCCATTTTCTGTAATTTTTGTCACATTTAATAAGCCATACTTCTCTTGGTCCTGGGGAAGAGAACAAACGGAAAATCAGTTTTAAAAGCAGCTCGTTATTCCTTTAAATTAGAAATAATCTCTTTCCTTCCACAACTACTTTCAAGAAGAGCTAAATAGCTGATACTTGAACTGCAGAGACGTGGTCCCTTGAACTTAACATTAACAGCA
Source organism: Zootoca vivipara (assembly GCF_965207765.1). Classification (NCBI taxonomy): domain Eukaryota; kingdom Metazoa; phylum Chordata; class Lepidosauria; order Squamata; family Lacertidae; genus Zootoca; species Zootoca vivipara. The sequence continues at coordinate 40,346,560 of NC_142594.1, forward strand.
CAATCCTATACTGTATGTGTCTACTCAGAGGTAAGATGACTAAATTCTTTTTTTTCCTTCCACTTTCATATTTATATTTTTAACAAAAGGAAAACAGGGTGGGACAGGAATACAGGGTAAAATGAGATTCTTATCTATAAAACAAGGAATTATTTCACAACTCTGACAGTACTGCAAACTGTGAAAGCACATTCCTTCATGTGGTTAAAGAGCAAGTGGTTCTAACCATTTCAAAACTGTTTACTGAAGATGGGCTCAATCCTAACCACTGCCACCATATTTGAGCCCGAAAGTACCAGGAGTATATTTCTCTTAGCCTGTCCACCACCACCATCCTACTGCCGGCAACAGAATGAGACCCTAGCACCAGCATAAAGGAGTAAAAAAAAATGTGCTTTGTATCGGAACCAGCACATTGTGGAAGTATACTGATGAAGGATAAAAGATTACTTGATATTATTCTATCACATACATGAAATAAAAGTGGCAGAGGGCTAGAGGAAACAGCAACTTCTCAGGCTTTAACGTAAGGCTGCAGAGAGTTTCTACAAAAACCTGCATGACTTGGTAGTTTCAAAGCAGTAGTTTTAAAAAATATTGCACTCAGTTCTGTTTTAAGATTATTTTAAATCGTATGGTTTTTCCGCATCACAAATTCTAAGATTAGAATAAATTTCCATGTCAGTTGTCACTTCCCATTTTGTGAAAGATTATAAAAAGTTCCATAATTTGAGGAATCAACTTTAACCAAGAACTCAGCTGTGCACATTTATTTGTGAGACAAAATATACACTCTTCCTATGTAACACAGATCTCAAAAGTATCAGGCAGACTTCCCTATCAAGGTGTAAGGAACTGCTAGTGACTGATGTTATCTAACTGGGTCACAGGATAAAAAGTAGATTGCCAGTGACTGCAATATGGAAAAGCAGGATTGTGTTTATTGATGTTATGAGGGGCCAACAAGGCTGCTTTTAAAAGGGACAAAATGCCTCCTTTAAGAAGGACTGGATAACACCACTACCTCCATTTTCGGCTGATCTATTTGCACACAGTGTTCTTATGAAGCTGCCTGGCTGAACAATGCTGGGGACATGACTAAATCCTATATAACTTACAAGTCAACAGAATATATGCATCTTCTAAATACTGCTCTAGAAGCTGCTGAAGTTGATTACATTGAGAAGACCCAACACAAGAAGAGGCTTCAATCTCTTTCCTGACACAGAGTGATCCACCATGTGAAGTGTAACAATGTTCGGCATACATTAACAACCATGGATTTGCCTCAGACTAGTGAGCTCAACAATCGGTGTATGACAATATTTATACTGACTGTGGCTTGATGCTTTGGTGAGGAAGGAGAATACTCATTCTCAGGAAAAGCGGTCTTTGAAGCAACCGGAGAATCCTAAGGAATAAAGATGTATTGAAATATTTATAACACAGAAATAAAGTAGAATCTCCTTAAGCTTTACAGAATTTGTACATAACTGTCTGATACTGAGATACTAGAATGACAATGAATTATGTTCAAATTAAAACAGTCATTCCTTTCATTAATTGTTCTAGTACAGTTTTTTTTCTTGCACATTCAATTATCTACCAATACTATCTATACATAAATCATATGTCAGATACTAACTTGCTCATGGTGTGTTGAGAACAAATATGCAGGATTAGGCAAGAGAGGTTCAGAAGAATTAGTTGGCAACTGTAAAAATACAAGAACTATTTTAATATATCATTATTGCTTCATAGATTCTGTTATCTTGAACATTATAAAATAATGTATATTCCAATGTCATCTAATCAGAACTGATTTGCATCCTTGGAGAGTGTCAAGCTTTTGAATTATGCATTCCACACACACACACCCAAAAAATTTGCTAACTTGAAATATTAAGGAGGTTAGAAAGAAATTGGGGACATGTTTCCCGAAGGCAGGCCAATGATAATTCTTTGTTAAAAAGCAGAATACAATTCCTGCAGGGATAGCTGATACAGAAAGAATTGCTTTGTAGTGAAGTTTATTTTCCTGTGTTGTTGGCAACTATGTTACTAGGAGAAATTCTCTTTATGCTTGAGGACAGGTTAAAGGTTCCTTAAATTCATACTATCTCCATCCAAAACTCTTGTTCAGTTTCTTTAGTACTGAAAAGATTTGTAAACTTGGGCATTAAAAAGCAATTCCCTGTATTTCTGCTTTTAAGACATAAGCACCAACGCTTACATAGCCAAAATGGTACCACCCACACAAACAGAAGCTCATCAGAAGACAGGGCAGAAATGTTCAAGAAGCCCGGTGGGAAAACCCTGAGAGAAGGAGCCCAAGAACAGCCCTTGTGCAGTCACTAACCACAGAATGCTAACTTGACTTAGGGTCAGGGGTACAATGGAAAACCAGTTGAAAGAAAGGGGGGGCATGGCTGTGAACATGTGATCTCCAGGCTGCAACATTTTGTTGCCAATTTCTTTTCTTTTTAAACCCCTTGCCATCTTTGGCCAGATTCATCTGAGTATATCATCCACCAGAAAATATGGTTGTCATTATTGCATATTCTGTTTCTTAGATTCCTTCTACTAAAAATTGTCTTGAGGAAACTTACAGTATAAAAACATACAGTATAGGGATAGATAGCAGCAAAAAATGCATTTTCCCGATACAATTCTAAAAGCAATACCACTGCCCAAACCCTCAATAGAGACACATAGCATAACTACAACAAAGCAAACCAATTTAAACACCCAACAGAACAGACAAATGCCTGGAAGAAGAGGAGAGTTGTTTATGCCAGTGCCAAGCAGGCCTCACTGGAGAGAGCACAAACAGGAGGCCACACCCCAAAAGACTCTTGCCGTCTGAGCTTTGATGCCCTTATTGTCTACTGCTAGGATTTCTCAAGGGCCTCCTGTTCCCAAATTATTCTGCCCAATGGCCATCTCTGGAGACTTTGCACCACTTACACTCTCTCACACATGTGCAGTAGTGGTACTGTGGGAGACTGTAACACAATTGTCTCTCGTTAGTGGGTTCCACATTATGCAACCCCCTCCCTGGAGAAATGTATCTGGCCTCTTCACTACTTCAGTTTCAGGAGACAGTTCCAAAACATACTTTTTCATAGAGCTGCAGAACCAGAGGGAAGGGCGAGATCTGCTGCTTTGCATTGGTGCTTGTTGCTTTACTGTTTGGTCATGCTTGCTCCCGTTGCTTTGTCCGAAATTTCTTTTTTTATTGTTTGTAATCTTTATCTTACATACACTGTGCCTTGAGGTGTTTTTTTAAGATACGAAAGCAGCATATAAATGTTGTATAACCAAATAAAAATGTTGTAGTTGGTGGCCATGGTTCTACATCACACCAAACCATGGTTTAGTGCATCATGCACAAGGTAGAATTAGCCTGAGAAAACCTTGCCCCTCCCCTCTCCTTCCATATGGCCAGGAGGTAGATTGTGTTTACTTTTATTTTCAATGAATATTGGCTTGCCACTGCAGGCAAACCAAGTATCATGGCGTATACTTAACAGGTTAATTTAACAAGCCAATTTCATAACTCATGGTCCAAAATTGGCTTTGTTTTGAAGCTGCCCAGACTTGATTATTAAATCATAAGCCAGGGCTGCATACAATGAGACAAGATTTGGGGAAATTGCAAATAAACAGTGCTGAACTACTATTCCTGGTCACACAGGGAGAGCAGAGGGAAGGGACAACTACATGAACCTGAGGCTCACTTGAGCCTCTTTCCTGCTTAACTATGACTTTGCATGACGGAAAAAAATCAGGCCACTGAGCTCAGGGCAAGACATTAAAACTGCTGCTGGGAAGACAGCCAAGATAGGGGCCCAATTCCAAAAGCTGACAACTCCATTATCAAGGCAGGTTTGTACCACTGACTTCTTTAGGAGAAACAAGTACAGCCTACAGGGCCGTCTTGAGCAGATCGCGCGCCCTGGTGCTGAGGGGCGGAGATCGCTCCGCCGCCCGCCCCGCCCTTGCAGCGCGCAATTGGTTTCCGCGCGGCGCCCTCCTTGCCACCGGGGGTCTATGTAGAGCCGGCCCTGACAGCCTATCATAGCAAAGTTTGCTTTAATAAGAGCACATTTGAAATAAATTGTGTTTCTGAATCTAACAAAGTAAACAATCTACATTAATGTAAGAAAGCAAGCAAACGTACGGTATAATAATTATTTTTCTGAAAACCCAATTAGGCTAAGACTGCAGCCCTACACCCACTTATCTGGGAGTAATCAGTGCAACTTACTTCTGAGTAGACTACTTATAGGATTGCACTGTATGTAACTTAGAGGGATCAACCTAACCATTTTGCACCAGTGTTTTTCTTTTCTTTTTTAGTGCACAGTAAAATCAAAAATATATACATAATAAATAATACATGGCAACAGATCAGACTGCAGTATGTTCTTTAGGGCATTCCTACCTTGTCATTAGTGTCCAACACAATCGAGCTGTGCCTCCATTTTGTTAAAACTATTGGTTCCTGTAGCCTCCTGTCCAGACTCCTGCTTTTAACTATCTCCCTTTGCTGCTGTGGCGAAGCATTAAACTATTAAAAAAGGAAGCAGAAGGAAATCCATACACTGTAAATGTATTGTACTGAAACAAAGGCAGGTGAGGCACATGCAATCCACTCTTAGCTGCTTTCACATATACAAACCTGCAAAGAGAAAGGCTGCACTTCCCGCCATGCGTCATCTCTTTCCTCTGAAATAGTCAGCTGGAGTTTGCCTAGGGGCCTGGGGCATTGCCGCATGCCACAGCTTTTAGTCCTGAAATTGTTCTACTGAATAAGGGCTCTGAACAGAACCCTGCAAGTCCAGCTTATGACTGACTCAAGTATGGCACAGCTCCTTTTCTCAAGGAGTGTAATGGCCCCACTCGCATCAAGATATGAAGGATTTCCAACCAGCTACCTGAATATACAGCAAAAGGTATTCATAATGCATGCCAAAGGGAATCTAAACCCGAAGCACTGTGTCAAGGCATGCCAGGGATGGAGCCATGCAGAACCAGGGATGGAGACACATGAGGCCCTTGTGTATCCCACCCATTATGGACTTTATTCAAGTCTTCATGTACACAAGTTTAATTTTAAAGGAAGCAACTTTACAGGAAGGGAAATAGCTACATAGAAAACTTAGCCTGATAGTTAAAAAATGAAAAACTGGAAGCAAGGAAGCCAGTCAACCAACTTTTGCAATTGCTATGTCTACATCAAGGCCTGGCAGCTTTTCATATTTGAAGGTAGTAGCTTAAGTAGCAGCAAGTAGTGCAGTTTCTCCTGTGGGAGGCACCTGCTATTCACTTATGTACAATTACATTCATTCAATGCCTTTTAAGCATGCATGATGCAGTCCTTTAGCTAATATAAATTTCAGATACAGCCCTTAACGGGTGACTAAGTTGCACACCCCTTGTATATAAAAAGGTAAAGGTAAAGGGACCCCTGACCATTAGGTCCAGCCGTGACCGACTCTGGGGTTGCGGCACTCATCTTGCATTATTGGCCAAGGGAGCCGGCGTACAGCTTCCAGGTCATGTGGCCAGCATGACAAAGCAGTTTCTGGTGAACCAGAGCAGCACACGGAAACGCCGTTTACCTTCCCACTATAGTGGTACCTATTTACTGTATAGCAGAGCAACTGGGAAACACTGTCCTGCAAGCACTTTAATTGGAGAACAGCCTTTACCAAAGGTGTCATGGGTTTAGAAGATGCTCAAACTGAGGATGAAAGGGGAAAATGCGCTAAGAGGACATACCCTCACCATGATCAACTCCTGCCTGGAATATCGCCACTAGAAGGACATGTGGATCCAGAATTGGCGTCCACAGTCACTTACGGACTCACTTCTAAAACCATGTTTTAAAACATGGAAGACCATCATACTTGGCTACGAGTAATTGCCAAAGAAAGAAGAGGAAGAAGCATAGTATTAGTACTATATAAAAATAATCTTTTACCGTAATTTGCAGAATATGGATAAATAGCTTTTTCAAAATCAAGCACTGCTGGGAGTTGTTACTTTTTGTTTTCCAATGTATTTATCAATAAAAAATTTGGTGTGCTATGAGCAAATTTTTATTCTGAAAGTGTGACCCAGGGAAAAAAAGTTTGAGAATCAGTGCTCTTAAGAGTCTGAACTGCAATATTAAATGTGAACTATGCTCCCGGGCATTCATAAGCCACTTTCTCCCTTAGGGGTTTTGTTCCCTTGGAGTTTTCCTTTCAGATTTTGTGTGTCTGCATGTATTTTGCAAACCTCCAGGGCACACACATGCATAGCCCAAGCCTGCTGACCCTCTCTCTTGTGTGGGGATGTTGTTATTTTTAATACACAACCACACACATGGGAAAACTCAAATCCGTATTAGAATGCTATATAAACAGAATTCTGAATTGTGAAGGGAGGTTTCTTTGCCATTAAATCAGTACAGGGAAATTCAACGCAGGCTGTAAATGCTGAAAACACTCCCATATTTGGCCGGAGAACAATCAGTATTTATTTATTTTTAACATGCACAGTAGAGAAATTAGAACCAATTGAGGTTTTCTATGTTAACTTGCATGTTACTGGAAAGTATTACGTTTATTAAGTTAGGCAATTATATCACACCATTTTATGATAAGATATACACAACGTTTCTTATAAAATAAAAATATGTATACATTATAATGATCCTAACAGCAAAACAAAGAGTGTAAAAATGATATTAATAATGTCGAGAGACAGCAAACTAAAATCCATATAATCATGGGCTCTGACTTTTTAAAAATGCTATCATAATAAAATGGTTTTAAGGGCCTGTTTAAATAATCAAGAGCCTGTGATGATCATCATCTTTCTGTTCCTCCTCTAAGAGAGGACCAGAGGGTGGCAACACGAGAATGTGCCTTTTCTGCAGTGGCTCCCTATTTGTGGAATGTTTCTCTTTCTCTTTGGCTAATTAACATTCTATGTCCTTTAAAATGTGTTGGAGGGAGGAGAGTTATTGGTTTGTTTTTGTTTTATTATGTAATTTGTGTTCTCATTTTGTACTTTCATGTTGTGAACAGTCCTGTGATCTTTGGATGAAGATAATAACAACAACAAAAAATTGAAGCAGGCATAGGGGGGACTAAGCTATTCAGGGAGGAGGAAAATGCTATTCCATAGTTTAAGTGCCACAAATGAAAATGCCCTCTCAGAGTTATATGAATTTTAACTTCGTTTTCACTCTCAACCATTTCTTCTCTTGATTTCTTTGATTGGAGGACTCTCCCCTGTGGCATAACTTCAGGCAAAATATTTTATTAATACCCAGCAACACTACTGCAAAAATCACTCATGTTTTTCCTAAAGCATCCTTTCTAAGTAAAACTGCATATAATTTACAGTTCTCTCACTTAAATAATTTTCTGAAAAATCTCTAGAGAAGTACCACTATTGACTACACTGAAATAGTCTGGGTTGGAAGATAGTTCTGGAAGGTCCCACAATGCTCCAAAACAGGAAAAATCAGCAAACATTCCTTCATTCTCCCCTCTTCACACAGGAGCAGCAGCATCATGTGAGTGAATTTCCACTTACGCGAACTTGAGATCCAACCCATTAACATTATGAAAGGATGAAACAACACAGAAGAGAAAGAGAGATACCTATTCCTCTCAACCTCATGAACACGACAGACACATAAAGTTTCAGAGACCACATCCCAGAATATATCCAGACTACTCATACAGCCTGGTTACTTTGGGAGGGCGAGGGGTTACACTACAGCTGCCACATGCTGAGCATTTCACCTTCACAAAAAGAAAGCAACTGGAAAAGAAACCAGAGGGAATCCCAGAACTAAATGAGAGCTCTTTGGAAACCTTCATCTTCTCAATTGCAGGTTTCCCATAGGAATGCACTGAAATTCCATTAATGCGTTCCTATGGGCAAAAAAAATTTTAAAAAAATTCAATGCATTCCTATGGGATTCGCTAGACGAATTTTTCGTTATAAGAAAAGACCCGTGGAATGAATTAAATTCGTCTAGCCAGGCACCAATGTATATTTTTAAAGCTCTTCTCTGTTCAATGTACGGTGGAGTTTTCTGCCCATTTTAAAAGTATAGTTTCATTGTCAACTTCTATTTGGATGGGTGAAATTGCCAGAGTAATCCCGTGTTTCTAACTATGCCAGTTTTGTCCTCATTTGTAGTGATCAGAAGTGAAGACTGCCTTAAGTCTTCGGTTTAATGGTCAAGTGCTATCTCTACACAGACAGAGCATGCCTGCTTATGGGTTTTTATAATATACAATGTGTCTGCTTTGAGAAGCAGTAAAACCGGGACAGCTGAGCTTTTTGTTTTATTTATTAAAAAAACCTTGTTACTTCAACAGCACACACCCTAAAATAATACATAATGTAGAATACTAAGGAAGGTAACATGAAGACTAAAAATATATTTTGTCAAGATGTGCAAATCCTATCTGAACAGGTGCCAAACTCGAAGGGATGGAGGCACTAAGATGGCGCTGCCACTCTTAAGGGAACATTGCCATGTGCTAGAGAGTGGCAACTGACAGGATGGATGCAGATGAGAAGGTTTGACTGTCAAGAAGTATTTCAAATACAAAATCCCAGTGAGGCATCAACACAGAAGGTGTAGAGCCATGAATTCACTAGATGGTCTTAAGCAAGTCACCATCTCTCAATTCCAGCCTTCAATCTGAAATGTGGGAACAGTATTTTAAAGAAAAAATTTTACAGGACTGTTTTAAGGATTGCTGAGGCTATGTATGAAGCAGTATATGTTTACTATGAACTGACACAGTAGTATTACTAGTCTTGCTTTGCCAGTTACAATCCATTTGCTTATGCGGTAAGAGATACCCCATGTGTCCGTATGGATTCCAAATCATGCTGAAATGGGTCGTAACATTCTGTGAATTAATTCAACCCATGCAATGCCACTTACACTGTTATTCATGCCTCAAAACTTTTGGTTAAGGAGTTGGGGTGGGGGAGTGGAGTGCAGGAAACAGGACCAGTCATGTGAGGAAAGATGCACACACACGTTATGGAATAGCTATCTTTGTCAAAATTAAAAAATGGAATTTCTCTTGGGGAGTCATGTGCTATGTTGTTGTTTGTAGGAAGGTGAATAAGAAAGGTGAAGCCTATTTTTATTCTCTAGTTTTCTGATAAAGTAGCCAGATTAAGAAATGCAAGGGAGAGGGCTATTATTTTACAGATGTCTCTGTTTTTGGCTTTCCATAAATCATGGGGTAAGCACCCGCACCCGTGACTCACCTGTCTGCAGTAGGTGGGGTTTGAATTTCCCTCCATTTCCCCCCTCAGCTAATCCTCTCCCACTGCTGTGAATGGCTGCAGAAGGTAGACCGTACATGAGCCTACAGTACACACAAAAGATGCCTCCTGCCCATGCAATACTTACCCAATCAATTAATCAAATCTGTAGTAAGGCCCTACGGAAAGACACTAGTGTCATACTGGGCTTAATTACATTGGTCCAAGTAGGCAATATTTGGATTGGATAACTTTGCAACTCGTATGTTTTGGAGTACAGTTTTACAAAGGTAGGAAGGCTCCTTCTACAGCAGGCTTTCCTGACGCAACAAACCGTAAAAGACAGGAGTGGCAGTTAAGATTTTATACAGCAGAAAAAGTTTATACCATGGTTTACAGATTATTTTCCAGTCTATTCAGAGGCATTTTAGTCCAATTCCATTAGGCTGGTATCATAGGTACAAGCCAAGCCCCTCTATAAACCCTTTGTGGTACAAGCCAAGCCCCTCTATAAACCCTTTTCCCTCCAGAGTATTGTTCTTGAGCAGGCATCCCTAAACTGTGGCCCTGCTATTCATCCATGATCAGAGTTTTCAGTACCCTGAATTTTTCTTAAAATGAATCCTAGGTTAATGTGCTGTCATGTACTAAAATATGTGGAGATATTCAGTGTCTAAAGCAGGCATCCCCAAACTGCGGCCCTCCAGATGTTTTGGCCTACAACTCCCATGATCCCTAGCTAACAGGGCCAGTGGTTAGAGATGATGGGAATTGTAGTCCAAAACATCTGGAGGGATGAAGTTTGGGGGTGCCTGTTCTTGAGGTATCACTATGATAGAAATTTGTTTACTAAATCTAAAATATTACACGGCACTTCCATTTAGAATAATATTGCTGTTCCAACATTTCTACCAAGGTGCATGAAGATTTTTCTGCTATTCCTTGACTCTTAATTTTCCAAATTCATTCCCAAATCCACTGGTGACAAACAAATACAAAGTATCAGAATTAACATTAGAAGTGTTCTCATTCCAATGCAGATAGCACAGAATGTGACTGTACTGATATTCCCGGAACCTTCCCTAGCATTCCTCTCTGTTATTAATAAGCAGATAAAAATAGTCAAGGCTGTCTGTAAATTAGCATGAGGGGGAAATGCATAACAATCCTAGATATATGTGGCACAACTGATTTCCACCCCTTCCCCAATCAAATCACTTAAGTGTTTTTCTTGCATTAATTGATCCAGTACATTTGGTTGCAGACTAAAGTTGGCAGCTACGTTGCATTCTGAGCATTCCTTCTGGCTCTCACCTCAGGCTAGAAACAAAGGACTTGGTTTGTTCCTTATTCCTCTCCAAGTCTGCCTTGTCTAGGATAAGGTGAAGGGACACGACAGGGAAGACAGAGATATCTAGCTTATGTGTATCATACCTCAGTGAGTTAGTTGTAGAGCCTGATGAAGTATTTTCAATTCCCCAAACCTAGTACTGAATTCAAGGAAGCTATAGGCATTAAGAGGAGCACCACAAATGTCAGAAAAATTATCCAAATTAAGATCTGCCAGTATCGTTAGGAGAAAAATCCAGTCCTATGTCACTTAAAAAACACACCGAGAGAGAGCAGTTTGTAAAAGAAAATCAGCCCCTATAGATTTGCAACAAGTGGCATCGATCCTAGTAGTCTGAAGTGCAGTAGCATGACAATATTTCATCACAATACAGGGAGGCTCTGCACAAAAATGACCAATATGCTTTTCAGAAATGAAGAGCTCTTTGGCCAACACTGAGGTTGAACCTGTTGCATTGTGTCTGCTGTTAGGCAGCCCAGGGTAAGCTTCCCAGAGTGACACACATTTATTTCCAAAGCTCTAATCAGCATTTTGGACAGAATCAAAACCAATGAACAAAATATGCATTTCAAGAAGAGGTAAAAGACTGGGATATGGACCTAGAAAATGGACTGGAGGAGCATGGTTTAGTTCCATGTCTGAATATAAACAGTTCTGAATTATAGGAGATACAGTACCTAGGAATGGAGTGTAACTAAATAACTTAAAGTGTTCTTCTACAAAAGATACATTTTGCCCCTTTCTCCAAAACCAGATATTTAACAAAATGGTTTGACTTATGACCAACTATGCTTACATGCCTGAAATTCCAGCCTTTTCCTGCCATAGCTAATGATAAAACTATACAATCATATCAAAATTGAACCAAATTGTATCCTCAATACACTTTATCAGTAAAACACACCAAAATCTCAAGCTCATCTTCTAAAAATAAGATGTGACTGTTCTGCAATTATAGGGCTGAAGAAAATTATCTGGCCTAGAACTTGGGTCTACACTGTACAAGGCTTCCAATGGAAAGGCCTGGCCCTGCAAACTGCTATGCACATTGATGTCAAATATAAAGCCTAAAGTTTTCAATTGTCTCCTGCATTCTTTTGTCTCTCAGAGATGTCTCTCATGCCTTTTCTTAAATTTGGAACAGCTTTGCCACGCAATGTTCTTCAAATCAACGTTCTCACATCCCCACAATGTTCTTCTAAAACAGACTTTCCTGCACTGTAATTATGGATGCATCAATATACTGGGAAAATGTGAGAAGACAGAATGCATGCTCTGAAGTTAGTTCAAAATCTTTTAACTTCATTTAAGAAGAAGTCAGCCTCTAGGATCACAGAGGCAAAGGAAACACAATTCTCCCAACATCTCAATGAATCCATAAGCACATTTGCCAATTCCTATATTTTAATACAGCTTACTGTATGGGATACCATATGACTGTTCCCTTTGCTTAAGGTTTTGCTGAAAAGCAGCTCTTTACAGAGTCAATGGCCTTATTTCAAGGTGTGTGTCCACTTATGTTTGGGGGGGGGGGAGAGAGATTACAGTGATAACTGGATCTCCTCAACAAAATGTTACAGTGTATTCGTTTCACCTAAGGGTGCAGCTGAAAGGGTTGAAAAAAAAGTTAGCATCAAAGCCAAAACTCCCTGTTCTAACTTGGATCTTATTTCATGTGACGTTTTAAAACGCATCAATAACTGATGTTCAACCAGTGCGCATGCACATCAGTAGAGCATGTGGCTTCCACATGCATATGAGTGCTGAATTTGGCCTGGCCAGCCAATGCACAGCTTTGACCTGCAGTATTAACAGTGGACTACATTGCACAGCTGCCCAAAGTTCAGAGTACAACCACCCCTCTCCAATAACAGGCATTGCAGACTTGTTGTATACTACTCTCAGCTGAATCTCCAACACAGGTATAAAAGCAATGGTGAAATACCGCAGGGTTGTTGTAAGTTGCTGTCACAGCATCAGCTCAAACTGGAATGCCTCTAGACCAGGCATCCCCAAACTGCGGCCCTCCAGATGTTTTGGCCTACAACTCCCATGATCCCTAGCTAACAGGACCAGTGGTCAGGGAAGATGGGAACTGTAGTCCAAAACATCTGGAGGGCCGAAGTTTGGGGATGCCTGCTCTAGACAAAACTACAGGACTCTTACAAGCCAATCAGAGACTAATTTGCAGTACTGTATTCAGTTAACTACACTGCAGGGCAGTCATGAACTACACTCTCCCAGCAACTGCCCTTCCTAACAGGCAATTTGCAAACCACCATGTGCATTAGCAACTAGGAAGTGACCCACCCAGACATTGAAATTATTGCCTCTAACTGACACTTTCTCAATCTTCTTTCACAATCTCTTGGAGGGGGAAAGAGAGGAAAGGAATGAAGGGAAATGCAGCCAAGGAACAGATGCCAAGATACAACTGTCTACCTCCCACTCTCCTCCTCGCCCCATTTGTGTTCTTGTGTTCGTTGCATTCTCTCTCAGCTATAGCCTCTCCTGCCAGCTGATCAGCAGAGCCTGGAAATCTCCTAGGCTGCTTCAGCCCCATCTTCCAGCTCACTCACCACTTCCCGTCAGTTCCATTTTCACCCTCCCTTCTGGTTTTCTTTCTCAACTAACTTAATGTTTGTTAATCAGCGGACATGTTCAATCCTCAGTGGACCTGAAAAAAGGGGGGAGTAATACATTTTTATGGGGGGGAATCTAAAAAATCTGGGGTTCCCACTAAGCCTGGGGGTATTCTTATTGAATGTGGGTGTGCCTAAGTTCTGGGGCAGGCACAAGAGGATTTTTGGTTTTTTGCAAAATAGGTTTCAAGAGGATTGCCAAATAGCAGAGTACACAACACCACCTATTCCAGAGATATAAAAAATCATGTGTTTTGGGATGAATTGCAGCAAGATACAGCTTTTGTTCGAAGTTGGAAACATTGTTTTCCTTTGGTTACTCACTTTTGGCAGTGCCCATTCTGACCGGGATCCATCTGCATTGTAGTAGTATGGCCGACCTTGTTCATCAACATGCTTTATCCACTACAGAAACAAAAGTTAATAAAATACTTAATACAAAAAACCCATATCTTTAATTTATAAATATGTCAAATGGGAGAACAAAAATCCTTCAAATTCTGACACACACCCTCCAAAAACACAGACAGAAAGAACCTCTGTTTTTATATAGCCAGAGCTGGTTATAAAGATCCATGGAATCACACCTGGGAATAGGGAGGGGGGTCTTCAAGGCCATCCAGCCCAACCCCCTGCTTAGTCCAGGAAACTCAGAACTAGAGTATTCCCGAAATAGGGCTGTCCGTTCAAAACATTTTTGGTCACATACCTGGAACTATAATAAATGTACAGTACACAGTATTTTGTTGCCACAATTAGTTTATATTGGAAGAAATGATAATTGTAATGATTTAAAGTTCTGCTTCGTATACATTTTTAACTCCCATGGTTTCTAAATAAGAACAGCAGCTTTTTTTTTACAACATAAAACTGGTTTTTCTCCCTACTGTCAACTACAGCAGCTCCATTTTTGAAAACATTCCAAAAAGAGCCATATTGTTATTTTATTCAAAATAGGGTTATTTTGCAGGTGAAAATCTTCTGCCTCAGGCAAGAACCCTATATGAGGTGGGCTAACTTTATTTTTCCATAGTATAATTATTACTATTTTTACTAGAACCCCTTATCCCACAACATTTTAAGGTGACAAAGTACGAGTGCATGCTTCAGAAGAAGTCAGTTAAAGGCATAACTAGCCACGTTACACAATCCTGAATATACACTTTTTCTTAAGAACATGAAAAGAACAAAGTCAGATCAGGTTTTACTGGGCCAGACTTCCTTCAGGAAAATCCCAGAAATCAGGAGGCACTAAGTAGTACACCAAAATAAAAAAATCACCCACTTGTCCACAAAGGCATAACTGTCTAGCTTCTACATATTCTTGTTGTAACACTAGGTATCCCCATACTCCCAAGAGTCAAGTGAAGGCCTTCTGCAATCAAGAAGAGCTCCACAAGGATGTCACTAGTTACAGGTAGGTAGCCGTGTTGGTCTGAGTCGAAGCAAAATAAAAAAATTCCTTCAGTAGCACCTTAAAGACCAACTAAGTTTATATTTTGGTATGAGCTTTCGTGTGCATGCACACTTCTTCAGATACCAGGATGTCACTGATATGCATTTCAACAGAGGACCAAGTTCTTCATTGAAGTTAAAGTAAAGTAAAATTCATTCTCTCTCTCTCTCTCTCTCTCTCTCTCTCTCTCTCTCTCTCTCTCTCTCTCCACACACACACACACACACACATCATATTAGGACATACAATTAACAATAGTTTCCCAAAGGATATGCTCCTAAGTGCATTGATTTAGAAGTCTCATTGTCTGTAATGGTGTTTTTAGGTTTTAGCGTTGTGACTCATGACTATCATACGGTACTAGGAAAACTGGATCTTTTTTAACATATTAAAAAGAAAATTAGATATACATTTCATTCTTTTTAGTGGAAGAACAGTTTACTGTAGGCTAAATACCCAACTATTATAACTGAAGGCAACTCTCTACTACCTGAATAGTTATAACCAATTAAAACAAAAAAACCACCCCCCACTGAACACTCTGCATCTAAAAAGAACAAGGCTTTGGAGGAGAGGAAAGAGGGAAATCCACAGGAGTCCCTGATCTAAGCAGTATCTCAGAACTCAGTCTCTCACATAGCTCTTCAGATATATCCATCATTCAAATGCAGCACAGCTTGTTCTCACAGTATTTTGGGAGGTGGGGAACAGAATGAAAAGCAGGAACAATGTCTGCTGAGTTTGAATTGAAGGGCACATCACACTGGAACTAGATTTTTGCTTTTGCTCTCTTTTCTACTCGCACTGTTAGAGGGGGACAAAAAATGGGGATCAGTCAAAACAGCCAGTATCTGTCCAAGGGGACAACAGCAGTATAAAGCTCTATTCTGGAGGCAGCACATGGGACAACCCCATCCCCAAGACTCTCTCCTTTCAGAACAAGAGACCTTGGTTCTGGAGACAGAGTGTGTTGTCATTTTCCTCTCTTTTGTAGGAGGAGATAGTGAGTGTAGTTTGTCTTGCCTTGTGGCTAGTGTGACCAGGCACATGGTTGTTTCTGATGGTGATTTAATATAGAAATCTCCAAAGTTTTAAACATTATGCTTCTCATAATTCAAATATTGAATTTTATAGATGACATTAATAGGATAGTAAATCTGTTTATTCCAGCAGGGAGGGGAGAATTGAATCTCCTTCAAGCATCATTTTTAGAGTTGCTTTTTGTTAAACAAACATGTAACACAGTAGGGAGGGAAAGCAGCTCTTGATAATGAGATATTATGCAGTCCACAGATAAGAAAATTAATGGAATTTTATAACTTGCCAAACATGACACCGGGTTGGTAATGCATAACAAAACTTTAAAAATTTGCTATTCAACATAAGAAACCTACAGAGTACATATAAGACTGTACAATGACATTTCTAAACATAATTTTATTTGCAGGAAAAGTGGACGTTAAACACAGTAAAGTCCTAATATATAAGAGCAGTTTCTTAGAAACCAAACAAAATAGCGCCTAGAAATGAGCAAGAAAACAAAAATGTTCAAAGGCGTGGGAAGAAGCTGACACTAAGCAATACTTTTCTACCACCAATGACAAAATCACACCTATTTTAGTTCTTACTTACTAAATTTCTACTAGCTTAGAATATACGTGATGAAGAAAAGTGTGTACCTTTTCCTTAGTATAGTCACTGGTATATAGCGTTTGGCCATGTTCATCCAACTCTTCTGACCACCCTTTGGGAGGAGAACCATACTGACTATCTGACTGGTTGTTACAAGAACTGTAGGAGTTTTCTTGTGATGAAAGAGTCTATAAATGGTCAAACATACAGAAGTATCGAGAATTTATATTAGGTCAAATTCTAGAAGAGGTTAGAACTTGATTAAAAGTCAAAACTTTAAATGAAAAATGAATTAAGAGGCAGAAAGTGAAATACAATCTACTTTCAAGGGAAAAGGTCAGGTTATTACTGAACAGAAAGCTTTTGGAAGAGATTAGTCAGGTGAGACTCACATGCCTTTTGGGCATTTGAAAGTTGAAAAAGAATAATTTTAGCTGAGATTACATTAGAGGATCAATACACATGCTACTGAAGTCTGAGGCAAACAAAGAAGATCCAGAGAGATCGAAGCATACTATGAGCACTGATGAGAATGTGGTTGCAGATGGGCACTTACAGCTAATAGGCAGTGGGTGGGAGTATCGAATCTGGAAGCTCCAGCTTGGACACAGTGCAACAACCAGCCTGCAGGTTACTGGCAACTTGTTGAGAGAACTGCACTGTCTGCCAATCACTACTGGGTCAGGGACAAATGTGCTTGTGTTAACTCACAAACCCCTAAGCAACTTTGGCCCAAAGTAATTTAAGCCCCCCAAGTACTACTTGATTCCTTATGTTCCACCTTAATAATTGAGATCCTCTGATAGGGAACTTCTGGTGGGTTCTTCACACCTATGAGGTTCAGTTGGCCTTTACGAAGGATGAGTCTTTCCTGTGGCAGGTCCTGAGACCTGTGGAACTCCCTGCCAGTAGAGTAGAGGCTTGGGAGGAAACATCCCTGCCTACTTTCAGACGTCTATTGAAATCTGTTACTCAGAAAGTCCTTTGAAACAGGAATTTCTTTTCCCCAACAAGCTTTTATCAAAGTTGCTGTAATTTTGTACATTGTATACCATATGTTGGGGGTATACCCTTGTGTTGGGGTATTTGTTGGTGGGGTTATTGCTGTTGGTTTATTATATCTTTATTTTAGACCCTGTGATTTATGTGGAAATTGTTCAGTTTGGTTGTATATTTTTAAAATGTGATAGTTTTGCATTCTTTTTACGTAAGCTGCCTTGAGCATGGTTTGAACTGTGGGAAGGCAGCATACAATAAAATTATGCATGTATGTAGTATTTTTATAAAAAGTGTGATCTATAAACATTTAATATTTATCATTCTGTCTTCCTATCAATTTTTCCCTGTGAATGTTCACGGCTCAGCAAGCCATTCTTAATCTGACAACCTAAAGACAAAAGAGGGAGAAGTTCTGAAAATGTCACTCAGTTTAACTCACTGGGTTCAGCCAGTACGAGATGTAACGATGGAGTTGTGTACTTATTCAAAAAGCTTCGGATATCTCTCACCAAAGACCGCTGAGTAAGCTTAGAAGTCATCAGATAATAAAACAATTCCTCTGATGTATCAATAACTGGTTAAGGGAGAGGAAGCAGGGAGCAGGAAGAAATGGGCAGTTCTCCCAACAGAGGGATAGTAAGTGCAGTGCCCCAGGGTTCTGTGTTTGGACCTATGCTTTTAAACTTGTTCATAAATTATCTAGTGTTAGGGATGTGTAGTGAGGTAGTCAACCTGGCTGGTGATAGGTTGGCCACTGTGAGATGTATGACTAGAAGGGTTGTTGGTCACCAGGGCTGTTCTTATGATGATACCCAACTGGTAGAAGAGGTTAAAACAAAAAGTGTTTACTGGGAACTCTAAAAAGATATATTTAAACTGAGTGACCGAGCAGTAAAATAGCAAATGGAAAATAGGCACACTGGGACAAAAAGAATCGTAATTTCACATATATGTTAATGGGATCTGAATTGCCTGTGACTGACAGGAATAAGACCTTGGTGTCATACTGGGTAGCTGTGAAGAAGTTAACACAGTATGCAGAAGCTGTGAAAAAGGAAAATTCTACACTGGGGAGCATTGGGAATAGGCCTGAATATATATCTCTATTTTTATCTAGATCTACATATGGCACAATCAAAATATCAAGTGAAATTGAAATACTGTATGAAGAGCGACCACTATAAGCAGGACATTCAGTTAACAATGTTGTTTTAAAAAAATCAAGAAACCCCTCAAAATTTCATACTACAGTGGTACCTCGGTTTATGAACACAATTGGTTCCGGAAATCTGTTCAAAAACTGAAGCGTTCATAAACTGAAGCGAACTTTCCCATTGAAAGTAATGGAAAGTGAATTAATCCGTTCCAGATGGGTCCGCGGCGTTCGTAAACCGAAAATTTGTAAACCAAGGTGTTCATAAACCGAGGTTCCACTGTACTGAACCTCTCAGGAATGTAAAGTGTTCTGCTACTCTTAACTGAACTTAATGTACCTGGAATTTCTGCTGGCCTAGTGAAATGCTGCCGCTTTGATAGATGTGGAATGTAATTTATTTAAAAGCTTAATATTTTGATATTTATGCATTTTGCTGTTTTATATTTTAGTTATATGAATTAATGAAAGGTTTGATAACTAAAAGTATTTGTTTTATTATAATTGTTCTAAATTTCAAAATAATTGAAACATTTAGGGGAAAAACTTTTGTTTGTTAGCTATAGCCAATTATATACATAAATGTCAATTTATGAAATGTTTACAAATTTGTACATTTGTTGTAGATAAATATTGATATGTCTTCACTCTGTGAGCCACTTTGATCACAATTATGTAAAAGCAGCATATAAATACATTTTTAAATTTAAAAATAAATAAATCTATATCCAGTAAGGCATTTCGGGGGGGGGGAATCAGATGCTTAGTGAAATGGTTATAATTTATTCTCAATTTTAGGGATTATTTTTTTAAAATCCACAGTTGAACCCTGAAACATTTTGAAAGATGTTCTGGACACTCGAAAAATGTGATGAATACGGTACATAAAATCTAATTCAAGGAGAATCATATCTCTCATTTAAAAAACCCCAATAACTTTATTTTGTTAACTTAGGTTTAAGATATCAGTTAATGTTGTTAAATCTAAGGTAACAAAACTAAAAATGTTTTATTATTTTAAAATTATGAGATGACATACCAGTAATCCAACCCAACAAACAATGAAGAGGCAGAAATGTCAGTCAATAAAACTGGGGAGGGCAAGTGTATGCCACCTTAAAACAAGTGCAAGAAAAAGTATCACACACATGGATACACACACAAAAGTAATAATGCTCTAGGCAATAAATATACTTTTTACATTCCCCATCCCCCCAAGCTATTAACAGCTCTTTTCTCTCAGTTCCACCTCTTCCCTTTTGCTTTCCATATGCTTGTCAATATTTCCCCTGCCAACAAGCCCATAAACATTGGACACACAGACACATTTCATTAGAATTAAGGTCTTCTGTTCTTTCTGCTAATGTTAAGACACATCAGTCACAACACTAAAAATTGCTTTTAGAGTATCTGGCAAAGACCCTCTCATACTACTAGACATAAGAAGCTAATTCAAAGTCATAGTGACCATGGAGAAGGAAACCAAGAACCTCTTGCAGTAATAACATGTTAAAGATGTAACAGTCAATAAAACTGGGGGGAGGGGGGTTTCCCCTGCTCTTACTACGTTATGGTTTAGTTGACACATCACTGTAAGCCAAACTATAACGAACTGGGACTGTGCAAACATGAGTGCTCCCACAGAAGAGATCCCAGTTGCTTTGACCCCCTTGGGTCTTTTAAAGTCCTCTCTTGCAATAAATTAAGCTAAGGTTTTGCTTAGTGTGTCAATCCAAACCAAAACTAACTGTTCAGTTCTTTCCTTGCTAACCAGGAGCGATGTGGGAACCCACACATTCATGCAGTCCCAGAAAGCCATAATTTGGCTTCCCACAACATGTGAGCAAGGTCTGAGAAAACATGTGTCACCATTGCAGGCACTAGTGGAGAAAGAGGAGTGCGGAAGGAGTGCACCGCCCCCGGCAGCGTGATCCCGGTGGGTTGCCATCGTGGCTGCCCCCCCGCCCGCGCTGGGCACCATGCCCCCAAGATGCGCACCAGCCCCGCCCCCGCCTGCTCTCCACCCCCCAGTGCTGGAGCATGAAGCTCCGCTACTGATTGCAGGCTAGGATGGGATGTTCCCTAAAGGGGAAAAAATAGGGTCAAGCGCTTCTGTTGCATGACTTTTAAGCAAGGACCATTTGATTAGCTCTGATGACTTGGCTCTGATATCCTCCTCAGTAAACTAAAACATAGTTTATTCCCACTGAGGTGGGAAGATTAAAACCACTGGTTGGTTGGGTTTGTTTTTTTTAACTGAAGTTTGTCCATCATTGCTGGATGCTGTTAGCATCAATTAAACTTACCTCTTGATCTACTTGATTCACAGTATCTGCTTTACTTATGCTTGGATCCCGAGTGAAACGTGGGGGTTTCCAGGTTCTCTCTTGTGTTCCTTTGTTGTAATAGTAACAGCGTCCTGTAGTATCTTTGTGGGTCTCCCATTCCCCATTAATTTGGATTGGAGGGCTTGTAGGTAAAGGTGGGAGTGCAGACTGAGATATTTTCAGTTCTTGTAAATTAGCATAAACTGGTGAATCTGGCCTTCCTTGGCTTGGTGGTGTGATTGGCTGCAACAAAAGAAATTGCACTTTACTTAAAATATTATGATAGTAACATTGAGAGGATTGCAGCAAAATGTGTACATCAGAATATGTGTTAAACTCTTAAAGAATATCTCACCACAAGACATTTTTACAACACTTAACAGCCAAATAAACTGAAGCTGCTTTTTTTAAAAAAAGTAACCAATGGATTTAAACAGGCTGAGATTTAGTTAAATTAGTTAAATCTGCATTCTTCTCTTCAACCCAAATGTTCCAAGGGCAGTACATACACTATATCTAAAACAAATAGTGTTGGACAGAGGTCTTCAACCTTTTGGAGTGCAGGGGCATTATTTGGATATCTGCAAAATATCCATTTCAAAGAAGAAGAAACAGCCAATGCTCAGAACGGGTTCTTCTTGTACACACATCCCAAAACTGACAACCACAGAAAAGGAAACCCCATCCCACCTCAAAGGAAATGTCCCTCCAATCAATCAAACAACCCCCCCCCCAAAAAAAACAAGTCACTCAATTTCAAAAAAAGTAAACTGGAAGGAGCTGGGTGCTCCATGGCATGCTCTGAAGATTCCCACTTCGTCCTGAATTGGTCTGCTTTGAGCTGAAGTCGTGGACAAGAGAAAAAAACTGAAGGCAACAGCTTAGCCTAGAGCACTAGGGCTAACACCGCTAGCCTTTGTGCAGAGCAAGTTGCTACATGAATTATTGGGGGGGGGGATTTCTAGAAGACTTGTCATAGCAAATTGAGCCAGAAAGGCTTATTATAACTGCGATGATATCAAAAAAATTATTCATCATTCTTCATCCAAAGGGCACAAATTCAAATTCAGGAGTCAAAGTCAAGGGTTTAAAAAACATGGCAAAGACAAATATAATACAGGGAATAGTTCTCTATAAAGGCTCAAAAACCTCCACAGGTTTCACAGTAAGAATTCTCCCACCTACCCTCAAAAATTAAGGCAGATTCTACCAATGTATATCCCAAGAATTCAAAACATACAGGAATCAACATCCTTCTTTTTCAGGCAAAACTGAAGCATAATAAACCATGTGTGATCATTACTAGATCTATGAAAATGTGAAGAATATGCTATTAAAAACCCTGTCCATTTCATCAGCTGTACACTACAAGCTAGTAGATATCCAATCTAAACTTAGGCACACCTAAATCCACTGTACCAAGGAATATCCAGTGCAACAAAAGCTGCAACCCACAGGATCAACTTTGCATGGTGCTGGTTAAGGATGCTCTTGGAGTTTGTACATGACTCATCACTTTATTATAAACTAGCTGGCCCTGCACGTGTTGCTGTGTGTTGAGTCTGTGAAATGGAGGGTAATAGCCCCCCTTCAGATCCCCGAGCCTCAGAGTCCCCCTGTTTTACAGGATCTCGTGGCAGAGGCGGGGTTTGTGGGTGTGGCGCATTGTTGTGGCTAATACCTGTGACTGCCCCCACGTGTCCCGATCCATGATCTATTCTGTTTGTCCCCCCCCTCCGTGACCGGCGTATCTCATGACGTTTTGAAGGATGGTATTTATTTTTGTATTGTGGTTATTTGGTGGGGGATTTGGGGGGTAGTGGTGCTTAATTTTAAAATAAAAACCCCTTGCCGTGCCCCCAAGTGCGTTGCTGTGGGTTATCCCCCCCCCCGGGCCTAGTGGGGGCCCAGCAGCCTGGCAGGGGCCTGATAATGGCCGCCTCGGTGGTTTCAGTTGCTTGGTTGATGATGTCATTATTTGGTTTGTGGGTGTGGTGTAGATTTCACAGGAAGGGAGGGGGTGTAGGAGGAGGAGCTGAGGGAATAATGCCACTTGAGGGCGCTGTTTGACTTGGTGGAAAACCAGGTATGTATCTGCCTAGGTGTGAGATTTGAGGGATTTGGCCTGGATCGTTGTGTCAAAATTTCAGGACGATTGGTCAAGCGGTTACGGAGAAAAGTGGAACACGCACTTTCACGATTTTTACATTTTTATATATATAGATGAATCCCCAGAACCACAAGCTATCAGAAGTAGGGTATTTTAGTTCCTACTGGTGGTGTGAAAATTTGCTTATCTGTCAATATTTGTTTTTGTTTAATACTTGCAGGGGAAACAGTGTTGCATATTTACTCCACTCCAAAGCAGCGCAATTGCATAAACCCATGATCTGTAAAACCCATGATCTGTAAAGTCAGAGTC
Source organism: Zootoca vivipara (assembly GCF_965207765.1). NCBI lineage: Eukaryota > Metazoa > Chordata > Lepidosauria > Squamata > Lacertidae > Zootoca > Zootoca vivipara. Next base: position 40,369,845 of record NC_142594.1, read on the forward strand.
TGTTTTGTGCATGGTTTATATTAGTGGCCAATATTAGGCCGGTATGGGATGCAGATTTAACATGTCAGGTTATTCATTTCATCTTAATCGTTTTATGGCAGGTAGATTAGGGGTTGCATAAGGACGCACCCAAGAGGCCTGCAGCAACCATAACAGCCAGGGATGTGGGTAACTAGAAATTTTATCTTAACCTTTACCACAGCTCCCTCTCTTCAGCACAATGTCCCTTGAACTGTGCAATCACAATTTCCACGTATGCAGATGTTAGGTGTGTTCACTGATACAGCACAACTTCTGAGCGCTGAAATTAGCACAGCTGAAGTTTATTTTTGGTTCTAAATAAGAAAAGCACACCATAAAAGTGAGCATGGTCTTTAGGCTAATCAAATTATAATCTCTATAGCTTTATCTTTTATGTGGCAATTCTACACACATCTATCAGGGGTTAAGTCCCATTGAACTCAGTGGGAGTAAGTGCTGAGTAAATATGCATAGGGTTGTGCTGTATTAGCAAATGAGCATATTTGCTCACTCTTTAAAAAAGATACTACACCATGCTAAGGTCAACAGGGAAATATAATATCCACAGGACATTTAATTATAAAAAAGGATTTTTGAGAGAGAAAATGTCCTATTTGTCTTTAGCACCAGTAACTGGAATGCTCCAATTCTGAACAGCAAGATTCATTTATTAACCATTACTGTATGTCCAATAGCCATTTCCAAATGTATACCACACAAATTTGTATGTCCACTCTTATTTACACAGCTCTGTCTCAGTCACTACAGTAAGCCCCACCAAGAAGGCACAACATATTTTCAGCTCCATCAAGCCCGCAAAGGCATCTGGTACTTCTGAATTCTGAAATACTACCTAGGGTATCCTGAAAAACATTTCATCAATTGTAAAAAACACTCAACTTCTATGTTTTGATTATTATACTTATATCTTACTCTTAAATTGGATTCCCAGTGGCATCCATCCAGGTTACCGATCGTGTCTGCGCCAATGTAGGTTTAACTACTCTGTAGATTCAGGTTCTAACAAACCAATCACTGAGCAAAACTTTCCCTAATACTTGGATCTGATTTATTTAAATTAGACTGCACATGTTGAAAAGCTTGCTAATGATACGGCAAGCAAAACACTTCAAATTCGCTATTTCTTTAAAAACTCTTAACAAGCAAGGGACTGCCCACTAGATGTCACTGTGAAGCCCAATACTGTACCTGTATATTAACTGAACACTAATTCCGTTAATTGCTTTCCAAACCACCTATTTTATACGCTCCATATGCTTTAAATAATTTTAGGTTGAGGGGTTTTTTTTTTAGCCCTTCTGAGCCAATGGTGTTGCTGTGGACCCCAGCAGATGTTTGAAATAGCTGTAAAGCATTTCTTAGCAAACCTGGACCACTTAATATACCATGTACTCCTGAGCAATATGGGGTCAGTTCTCCTGTGGTGCTTCATTCCTTCACATGCTACACAAAACACAGAAGTTACACACACACACACACACACACACACACACACACACACACACACAATGGTTTTTAGTGATGTAGAGCAAACGAACCACAACCAGTTTAACCTAGTTAGCTTTTCCTCAATCTTCTATTCTAGCAAAAGATGAAGCAAACCTGAATAGATTCATTTCTATTTTGTCCTTTGAGAAGGTGAAACAATAGCCCAGTTTACACATCATATTAAACTATACCTAAATAAGTTCAAGAAGGATACTGAAATGCAGTTCAAGAAGGATACTGATAAGCTGGAACGTGTCCAGAAGAGGGCAACCAAAATGGTGAAAGGCCTGGAAACGATGCCTTATGAGGAACGGCTTAGGGAGCTGGGTATGTTTAGCCTGGAGAAGAGAAGGTTAAGGGGTGATATGATAACCATGTTCAAATATATAAAAGGATGTCATATAAAGGAGGGAGAAAGGTTGTTTTCTGCTGCTCCAGAGAAGCGGACACGGAGCAACGGATTCAAACTACAAGAAAGAAAATTCCACCTAAACATTAGGAAGAACTTCCTGACAGTAAGAGCTGTTCGGCAGTGGAATTTGCTGCCAAGGAGTGTGGTGGAGTCTCCTTCTTTGGAGGTCTTTAAGCAGAGGCTTGACAGCCATCTGTCAGGAATGCTTTGATGGTGTTTCCTGCTTGGCAGGGGGTTGGACTGGATGGCCCTTGTGGTCTCTTCCAACTCTATGATTCTATGATTCTAAGTTTGGTTTAACGTGATTTAAAAATGCATTTTATAGCTTTTTTACAATAAATGAACATAATTTAATTATTTAATGTTATTAACAGTGTTCTGGTGTATACTAAAAGGCACAGGTGTTTCACCCCCTCCCTTGGGTCCTGCCGGGAAACAAGCCATAGTTTGACCAGAAAACAAACCTATCAGTGGAATCCAAGTTAAGTTTATTTTAACTATGGTTAGAGGCAATGTGTGAACCATATTATGAAACGAACATCCCAGACTAAAGTAAGCAGAAAGAAACCCCAATCGTATCTATCCATGAAAATAAAAAGAAACAGAAAAGAAGAGAGTAGGAGAAAACAAATCCTTGCATCTTGGTCCCATTTCAACTAATACCAACAAAGTCACAGGAGTACTTACTATATTTCTGCTTAAATTTTTTAGGGTAAGAAGTTTCAAAGGAAGAAAATATTGCACTACCTTATACAGAGGTTTAGGGAAAGCCTGACAGAAGTGAAGTACTCCCTACAGTCACCAAACTCACAGAAGGAAGTGGAGCCTCCTCTTCCAGTGTGAAACCTCTGAAAGAGCAGCTCCTAGCCGTACTCACACTAGGATAGCTCAATGAATTTCAAGACATGCTTCAATTCCTAGAAAAACACTTTACTTTGATTTGCGTGCACAACTTTTCTCTTCCTAATGGAGAAGGCAGTATCGTGAGAAACATATGAAGACTAATGTATGGTTCATCCTTTAAACACAAGCCAATCTGCATGATTTAAAATATTTCATATGCATTATGCTAAGCTGCAAGCATCAACCAATTAAGACTTTAATCTAATTAAAATGCCTCCCAAACAGAAACCATTCTAGCAACATTCTCCCTCTCCCTCTGGGCATGATGTGTCCAGACATCATGAAGACATTGTAAGCAAGAGACTAGGTGGGTTTCTCCTAGTTTGTGTTTAGCATCTTGTTGCCCCAATAGCACTTGACTCCAGCCTTCTCTGAAGACTCAAGTCACAGGGTGAAATTATCATAACTCACTAGTAGAGATAATGCTGTGCATGCAGACAGTTCCAGGTTTAATTATGTACAGAATTGAAGGTGTTGCTATAAAGGTAAAGGTAAAGGGACCCCCCTGACCATTAGGTCCAGTCGTGACCGATTCTGGGGTTGCGGCGCTCATCTCGCATTATTGGCCGAGGGAGCCGTCGTACAGCTTCCAGGTCATGTGGCCAGCATGACAAAGCCACTTCTGGCAAAGCAGAGCAGCACACGGAAACACCGTTTACCTTCCCGCCAGAGCGGTACCTATTTATCTACTTGCACTTTGACGTGCTTTCGAACTGCTAGGTTAGCAGGAGCTGGGACCAAGCAACAGGAACTCACCCCGTCGTGGGGATTCAAACCGCCAACCTTCTGATGTTGCTATACTTGATGCCAAACTAGTGAGATTTTTTCATAGTAATTCCATACATTCTATAATAAATGATGTTATGTGTGCTCAATTGTTAAACTGGTTCCCCACCCCTGCTGTAAAATATCAGGTCAGTGGATAGAATATACAGTATACAGTGAAAATTAAGGATCATTCATTCTATTTAGCCAGGAAATGTAAGGGTGATTAAAAGTGGTTGTGTGAAACCCCTGACCACTCATCTAATGGTTGTTTTTGTGGTTTTATTTTTATGTACATTGAACTTACTTTAATTGGGTTGCTTTTTGTAAGCTGCCCTGGGGGCATTTAGAAAAGGGTGTGTTATAAGTATGAAAAATAAGCAAACAAACTAATCACAGCTGTCTGGATCTCTATTTTAAAGTCACTAGCTTCCTCAGCAGCAGTATTTTACAGAACCACATCATCAGATTTGCTAAAATGAATCGCTTTATATTTTTTCATCTGAAACAAACAGATACAAGCAAACATCTTGTGAGGGCTTAGTGTAAAGTAACTTTACTAATTATAAAATGCTGTGCATCATCGATCCTTTAGCCCTCATCAGTAAGGAAATGCCTCAGCCAACAGTGCCCCATAGCTGAGATGGCAAGAATAGTTTACAGCTGACAAAGCAATAATCGGGTACCTTAACATTCACACACATTCACGTGGCTGAATTATAAAACCACACTCAGCATTCAGAGGATCAGCTAGAACAGCAACTCTCTGGAGAACATTCTCATTTAAAAACTGTAATAGAATAATAAAGCAGCACGGCAGCTCATTAAAGGGCTTACAAAATACAAACTCTCACTGAAAATGCATTGGATCTCTGCATACTATCAAATAGCAAATTGCAATTGAAAAACTTCAGCATTCAATAAAACATTAATGAAATGTGTGGCAGAAAAATATCCAAATTACACATTCCAGCCTTAAGGATATTTCCCCATCCAATTGATTTGATCTGTCTATTATTTCAGCAAAAAACATAAAATAAAAAGTACTCAGTACTTCCATAAAGGAAGCATTAGCAGGAAATTACTTGTTAGTGCCTTTTCAGTCATCAAAGACCTTTAAAGTTTTGATCCTTCAGCAGTGGTGGGGGGTGGAGAGCAGGTGAGGGCATGGCTGGCACGCATCCCGGGGGCATGGCACACGTCCCGGGGGTGTGATGCGCTGCCCGCAGGGGCGTGGCACACATCCCGGGGTGTGGCACGCTGCCCGCAAGGGCGTGGCACACGCCCCGAGGGCATGGCACCCAGCACAGGCGGGGAGCAGCCACTGCCGGGGCGGTGCGCTCCCCCCGCACCCCTCTTCCTCCACCAGTGCCCTTCAGCACAGAAATGAAATGAGGAAAATACTGGAGACAGAACAGATCTTAGTAGCAAATTCTTAAGCTTCACAAACAGTAGTTCTGGTAGTTTGCTGAAAGCTGACAGTTTCCTGTCCAAAATTTTGTCAGTGACCACATATTGCTTGAAGTCGACAGTTTCTCTCTTACTTTAGACTTCTTTAGGAAAAGGCAGCAAATGATTTACAGTTAGCTGTTCAGGAGTTGTTGGGTGAAAGCACCACATAGATGTTATAAGACTTTAAGGTCTCAAATATATAAATTAAATATTCATAAATTTACAAGGCCAACACATACGTAAGTATATAAACCATGTGTCTGAAATTGTACAGGACAGCAACCCTGAAACCATTTTGACTCTCCCAAATTGACCTCAAATGTTTATCTGCAAGGAGGAAGGAAATGGGAAAGCCTCTCCATTGTCTTTTGCTTACCTGTCTTTAGGGCATCTTTGTGTATGAATAGGGTGAGCCTGTGACCTGGATTCAGGAATTAAAGTATTTACTATCACAAAAGAATTGCAAGGCTGCCCAAGTAAAGCAATCACTGGCCATTGTCAGGTATCCTGGCAGACAGGATTTCTGTTGTAGACCACCTCCTTCTGTGATGTATGATGTTTTTGGGGGTGGTCTTGAGCTACAGGGTGGGCAATTTCAAAAGTCTATATAAGGGCTTACACACCATTGTTCTGGGTTCATCCTTCCTCAGGCCCGGCTCTAGGTAGACCCCCAGTGTGGCAGGGCACCATGGCGCCGGCCCGCCAGAAAGGCGCCGCGAGCTGCGCCCGCCCGCTGGCCGGCCGATCCGCCACGCAGCTGCGCCCACCCGCCCACCGCGCTGGGAAACGGGGCGGGAGGGCGCCAGAGAGATCGTGCTGTGCCTGCCCACCCGCCGGCCGCTGCGCCCACCCGCCCACCGCGCTGGGAAACGGGGCGGGAGGGCGCCGGAGAGATCCGGCGCACCACAGCGGCAGGGGCGTTTAAGACGGCCCTGTCCTTCCTCCTGTGTGTGGTGAGTGAACACCCTGTTGCAAGAGTTTAATGAAGATCAGGCTTAATAGCTGCTTTGCTTCTCAATATTCTCTGGTTGGCCTCTGTTACATTTTCTCCTACCGGTAGAGAACCAACTTAAGGACTCTATATGGGCTCTTGGATACCCCATAAGGGAAAAGGAGCAGTTTTTTCTTATAACACAGGAGAATCATTACGCTTTTGAAACTTCATTGCCAATATTTCTAGTTGCAAATTTAGTATAAAGCTACTTAGATAAGCCCTATTATTAGGCAGAAAAGAGGCCACCACCTCACATGGCTTGTGGAATCTTCTCCGTCAAGTGCTTGTGGAATCTTCTCCCTCAAGTGCCATAAGAACTTGGCTGATCTTGGGTAACATAAACATTTGAGAAAAGCCCGGCTGGTTCAGACCAAAGGTTCATCTAGTCCAGCATCCTGTTCTCACCAGATCCCTGTGTTGAACCCACAAGCTGGAGGTGAGCACAATAGCACTCTCCCCACCTGTGATTCCCCACTACTTGTAATCAGACGCATACTATGCACTTTGATTGCTGGAAGAAAGGCACCTGCTATGTGCTACTGCTGTACCTCCAGCAGCAAAATGCATTGGGCAGTCCTGCACAGGCTATTGTGTTGCCTGATGATGGATTACTTGAAACACTGCTAAACTACAGCAGTTACTCTGTACCAACCTGTAAAAAGACTATCAAAATCTATGTATCAACTTTTAGGCATGTTAATAGGTTTCATTACCCAAATCCTTTGTTTTCACAAGAATAGCAACCTCCTCCCTTCACCACTCATTATTTCTACTAATTACACATTCCCTACAAAAATAACCAAACTTAAGTACAGAACTTGTGCTTTTTACAATTCCGACTGAATTACACAGAGGGACATGAAGAACTTGGCTGTTTGCCCCAACATTTACAGCCCTGCAGTGATTACAGTGGACCTGAAGTACCCCTCCTACGGGGTTTGATAAACAGAACTGTGCTTTTGATAACAGCTGCCATTACTGAGCCTCAACAAAAAGAGGACCTAAACTTCCCAACAGTGCAAAGTTTGAGCTGCACTAGTTTACACACTGCACACATTGTGAGGTTGGGAACGACGGTGTTTTCTAGTGTTGCATTCAAATTCTAAATAGTATCTGTTATGCACAATAATAAAATCCCTATACCTTAACTTTTCACTTGCAAGTTTTTGCATTCACCAAGTTTGTAAAAGCACATGAAACAGTTGTAGCTTATCTGGGAACAAAACATGAATATATTACGCTTTATAAAAAAAAATACAGAAATGTTTACTATGTGGAAAATACAGCTCAAAATAAAATCCTCAAATACAGTCATACCTCGGATTACAGACACTTCAGGTTGCGTGTTTTCGGGTTGCGAACTGCGCCGAACCTGGAAGTACCGGAATGGGTTACTTCCGGGTTTTGGCACTTGTGCAGAGCGCCAAAGCTAAATTGCACTTTGCACATGCGCAGAAGTGCTGAATCTCAACTCGCGCGTGCGCAGACGCACCGCTGCAGGTTGCGAACGCTGTGGGTTGCAAACATGCCTTCCGCACGGATCACATTCGCAACCCGAGCGTCCACTGTATATCTATTCAGATAACTTCTCTCAGGTAGACTGATATTCTAAAGTCTTCTATAAATGGTAAAGTCTTCTTAAAAATAAACACAGCTTTAGGTTTTCTAAAGATTAAAGGTAAAGGTAAAGGGGCCCCTGACCATCAGGTCCAGTCGTGTCCGACTCTGGGGTTGTGGCGCTCATCTCGCTCTATAGGCCGAGGGAGCCAGCGTTTGTCCGCAGACAGCTTCCGGGTCATGTGGCCAGCACGACAAAGCTGCTTCTGGCGAACCAGAGCAATGCACGGAAACGCCGTTTACCTTCCCGCCGGAGCGGTCCCTATTTATCTACTTGCACTTTGATGTGCTTTCGAACTGCTAGGTGGGCAGGAGCTGGGACCAAGCAACAGGAACTCACCCCGTTGCAGGGATTCGAACCGCCAACCTTCTGATCAGCAAGCCCTAGACTCTGTGGTTTAACCCACAGCGCCACCTGGGTCCCACTTTCTAAAGATTATAATTACCTATTAAGACTCCCGCTTTTTCCTGAACTGATCTTTAGTTTTGAATCCTAAAGCTATTAATCCCCGCGTTCTTGAGTGATTGTCCTAAAATTCATTTTTAAATCACATGTGCGTGCACACATACACATACTGTATAATAACACAAACAGATCAAGCATTGCTGAACGGATGCAGGAAATTTGTTCCTCTGTACCAGGGCGACCCAACTTTTCATACCAAGTAGGCCGCAAGAGTACTTCAACATAGAACGCATGAGCTGCACAGAGTATTGTTGCATGAGGGAGGAAAGGGAGGCCAAAATTTGACGTCCCCATTCCAACTCTCATGCTGCCTTCCCAAACCCAGCTAAGTGAGGCATAGGGCTTTAAGAAGGAGGGGTGGGGCTCTGGCAGGGTCCTTGAGCCCTCCCACTTCCTTCCCAAAGCAGGAAAATCACTAACTAGGCTCTGGAAAAAGGGAGGAGAACTCTATGGCCAAGTCAGGGCCCTCAGTGCTCCTTCCCAAAGCCTCACTTAACCAACTTTCAGAAGGCTGCAGGGGGGATGTCAAATGTCACAGAGGGCAGTCAAAGGGCTGCATGTATTTTAAAAATAAAAATTTAAAGAGATTGAACATAAAATATTGCTTAGGTTTACCAGAAAGGGAAAATCTACATATATTTACAAGCAAAAACTAGAAGCATAGCTACTCTTGCAACTTAAGCTAGGTTTGACTCATTTAAAAAGTATTAGTGACTCAGTAAGAGAAAAGAAACATAGATCATTCATTGAAATAAAGTTTCCTATTTTGTAATTCAAAACAAAAGTGAACTTAAATGCTTCCTATAGCCATCAAAACAACAGCTCTAATCTAGCCAAGATGTTAAGCACACAATTAATTTTCCTAGGTGATATTAGGTGATATACAACTAATGTCCTTTAAATGCTATAGAAATTCTGTGGAATTTGCTTTTCTGCAGACTCATCCCATGGTATTCCTCTAGCATTCAAACTGAATGTGTCTTTCCTACAGAATCTGTGCATGAGGAACATGTATCACCAGTTAGCTGAAAGAAGTCCCTGGTCTCCAAATATAAGGGAGGTGAAATTCTACAGCTTTACTGCTGCATTTTGGAGTCAGAGAAGCAGCACTTTCCCCAAAATTCTACAGCAAATGCAGAGTTTTGGGTGAAGGCAAGGAGTTACTAGCAACTGCATAGTCCAGCTAATTCTAAGTCATGCAACAGTCTGTGGACAATCTGCATATTTACATGACAAATATTTTAACTACATTTTTATTCTACCAAGCAGTTCACGTGTGATTTCCAAGTGCTCTACGGCACACCAGGCAACATCTCGCGGCACCTTGTGTGCCGCGGAACAGTGGTTGAAAAACACTGCTCTACACATCCTAACACTGATCAGAACTCACACCTACTTAGCTTCAACAATGTGGTGGTCTCATATGCTTTCAGACCATATCCAGGCTGCAGATAGAACCCAGTCTCATAATCATAGTTTGAAAACACACTGTGGGCTTCTGTACTTCCCTGCTCTCACTCAAACAAGCATTTCCCCCTAATTTTTATAAATTTGCAACTCTGATGCAATTTTTTCAAGCACAGCAAACTACTTAGTTCTGAAGCTAAGGGGGAATCCCCAAATAAGGAACAACACACTTAATCTAGCCACATGTAAATAGACCAATTATTAAGTCTACAGCAAACCTACATGCCCAACCTTTCCAGAAGCATGAGCTAGTAGCTACAGAGTAGATTAAGGCTTTGGCATGAGATGGAGAACAAATATCCATCTTTGATTGGCAGGCAAAGTCATAAATATCCTTCATTTGGAAACTAAGCTTAGCGTAGAGCTCAGATACTCTGTTAATATAATCTGGGTGAGTAAAATCAAACAGGTCCCCCACAGTGGTTGATTCTGGTAACTTATATAACATGGTGTACCCTGGAGTAACAAAGGGTGAAAAAGCCTATAATAATAGGGGCCATTGCCTGTTGTTCACATTAATGATGCTACATCTCAAAAGGCAGGTTTTTGATTTGTTTTTAAGGTGAATATAGTACCACCGTAACAAAACAAAACAAGGAATAATGGGAATATGAGCCTAAATTTAAATGTTTTTTTTCATCTTAAACTATGCTATTTCTATTTAAAAACAAATAAAATTATGATGTCTTAAAACATCTGTAAACATTTTAAAGGAATACAAAATCAGATACAAACCAGACCTGGTTATATAGATTTTTTTATCAACCTAGTCTCTTCTTTTAAAAAATGTTCCATTTAATCTAGGTTTCCCTCCTTCATATGCCCTTTATCTTTCCTACTGAGGACTAATCTAATTGATTTGTGTTCGGCAGCAAGAACATGGATTTCATTTATATCAGCATAGCTGTAACACAATGGCAATAATCTTTGTCTGTTCATTCCCAACAACACAAGCAAAATATAGAAATTCATGGTTTGCAACAAATTAATTCTGCAATAAAACAATGATAATTATAAAAAATACTAAAATATCTAAGCCTAGATCCACTATTACTATTGATATATACATTAAAAGGAGAACATTCAGAACTGTTCAGTCACATGCTAACAGCTGCCTGATTATTCTTTGCAAAGTATTGCAAACGATTTAAAAAAACAGAGACAGATGAATGAATTAGGAAAATGCGGGAATATGCTGAAATGGCTAAATTGAAGCAGTATGGCATTTCTTTACTTTTATTTTTGTCAACTGTCATCTATCACTAGATGGTTTTCCTATGTATATTTTTTAACTGTACTCTGGTCCACATTCAACCAAGCTATGCCTAAATCAGATTCTGGCATTACAGGGGTTATTTACCACTTCCAGTAACTTACTACTGTTCACGTCTTCAATGTTTATTTGAAGCCTGAATTATGCAGTCTGGCTTGTTTCTCGCCTTCTTCCACACTTCCCATTTCTGAGATGCTACAATTCCCAAACTCGCTTAACACACAACACCCAGACCACCATCAATGGAAATGAAGGAAGGAATTGGCAAACTGTTTATAATACTTCAAAAAGAGTTGAAGGCCACCTATCACACCTATCCCAGGAAAACTATTAACACATTATGAAAAGGCCAAAAGAAAAGTAATCTGCCAGATAGAAAGTATGCAAACAACAGAAATTCTAATGACACCACAATAGCTATTTAGATAGAAAAAGGGCTGACTACACTGGACAAAAAACATGCCAATTCTGGATGGATAAATAAATAAATCAGAAGTGATAGCGGGATACCAATGAACCCAGTACAAAAGAACAAGGAGGCACAATTTACCATTTGCTTGTGACATTTTATACAACTATAACAATGTAACAGTTCTTACCATTAGTATTTTGCCTTCCTTCTCTTAAAATAATGTAAACTACAAAGAGCCAAAATTTCTGTGTGTCCTTTAGAAGAAAAAGTTGGGGTGACTCTTGGTTATTCCACACACTTTCTAACTCCTCAAATGTAGGCACAGTTAGGTCAGTATCTCGAATATTCTTGTAATACGTACAGGACCACCTCTTGGCATTCTCCTTAAGGTATTAGCAAAACATTTTTACATTAATGCAGATGGTTAATACCATGGTTAATACTAATTCCACATGTGCACATATAAAAACCTCCATTTCTCCAAACTGCTGAGCCAGAACAGGAAGTTTTAAAAAAGAAAACTTAGTCCACAGACTTACTTGAATGCTTTGCATGTCTAGTGTTGCCACATCTTCATTCTTCATTTGCTTATTGTTGAGCCAAAATATTCTTCTGAACACAGAAAACAACAAATGCTGCCTACATAAAGCATACGCAGCAGAAGCGATCCACCATGAACAAAGTAGCAATAATCTGTTTAGCATGTAGAAAGTCAAAGTTCAAGAAGTCTGCTCCTTGGACTCTTACATAAAATCAACAGGCCACCTTTGATAAAGTGTTTTAATAACAGTGATACCAAGAGAAGCTTTCTGTGTTCAGTGTCTTAAAGGCGCCACGATCATGTCGTCTGGCTAGCCACAATAAAAGTAATCTGTGGATGTCAGCAATTTGCAATGCACCTCTAGTCTCAATATCATATTTGGCCACTTAAAGCAGCTGAATTTGAACATTCTGTTTTCATAAGCTCCCAAGGTTTTGCTGTCTGGAACAAAGCATGTATGGGCTACCATATTCTAACCAACAAATGGAGTCTAAGATGGTTAGGTACCTAGTAAACTATTGTATAAGGGCAATGGTAACTATCACACATGGTGAAGTCATACTCCATTAGCATTACCTCTCACACAGAGGCTAGATAGGCTCCTTGGAAGAAGGTCTGAATAGAAAATGTAACACACAATTAGGTATGGCATCGGGGGGGGGGGACCATGCAATGCACCCCAATATAAGAAAGCCCATCTCAAACCATTCTTTTCTTGAAAAAGCTTTGTAAACCACACTGCTTTTACTCTCTCTCATGTTAGCTCAACCAGATATTTACACTATAAGAAATTAAACGCAAAACATTTAGGAAACAGGGATGCCTACATTGATAATATACTACTTATACAGTACTAGGAAAGCAATGCCTCTAATTGCACTCACTAACCTGGTTCACACAAAAATGGTTTGTGCTTCACTTAACACTTGAGGTTTATCTTGGGATACAAACTATTTTATTTTATTTTCTTCACTTTTTAAAAAATAGCACCATATATATGGGCTGCACTAGAGGATCCTCGTGGTCCCTTCCAACTCTACAATTCTATGATTCTATGATATATACATGTCAAGCCTTGCAATGTGCACAAGCATGTTTCCATTAAACCATAGTTCACACAGCTGTTCCCAGCAAAAACTATCCCCTTCCTCATTTCCTGCAGCTTAACTTCAGTGAGTTAGTTAACATGTATTAGCTGCTTTCCTAAGCACATATTTATCCTAGCTTAAAATTTGTGTCACACAACAGAAAACTAAATGAGATTCAAGTCATCTACTAATGAGAATGAATGATAGCCTACAGAAGAATTAAGAGCCTTAGTTCTTTATGCTGCTGTGAGGCAGAGATGGGGCATTTCCAGCCCTGCAGGACTGATTTAGTTCATTTGGCCCATGAAGCTGTTTCATCCAAGCCACACCCATGTGCCCTACACCTAATGTCATATATCTGGTGTAAAGGCAGAGCTTGCACAAAAGGGACTTTGCAGGAACCACTGATCAACAGTGCTTGTAAAGCACCTTGCGCATCACATCCCACGTGCCAACTATCAGCTGATTGTTGGGCTTTGGGAAGCCCTGCACACACATTTTTGCTGATGCGGTTTGATTTCAAACCATGTGGTTAAAAGCAGGTCATCTGACAGCACTGTGACATCGGGTGATTGACAGGTGCACAGTCCCACCTACCTGTCCAACAGAAGTGTGTGGAGATAAGGATTTGACCTGCTGACCAGATTCAGTTCCCCCCACTCTTCTTGCAAGGTATCAGATAGTGCTATGACTACATCAAATAAATTTTAATCTGCGAATCTAAATGTGCTTCTTAAGAATTTGACTATTAACTAAAACTAATAGATTCAGAAACATACGTGACATATTGGTGGGCAGACTTTTATCTAGCCTGAATCCCAGTTGAACCTTCAAAAGCAACCTATGAGTCATTATGCATATAAAACAGTTCCTTCATGTAGTATCAAGTTAACATTTTGTTCGTTAAAAAACAATTTTAAGCTAGATTTAGCCAAAGAACTTCACTCCCATTTTGTTTTAGTTGCAACCAAATGGAGTATCTTCTCTCCATCCCTCCCTCCATCTTGTTTATTTTTATTTTCTTTCCTTTTGTAGAAGAACAAAAATGCCAGATTAATAAAATGGAACAAAGAATAAAGAGTGCATCTGAGAATCAAGGATAAGTAATGAGATATGGAATCTCTCTGCTTTCAAATCCATCATTCTGATGCATATTATTTGTGACAGAAAGGGACTACCATCTGCCACTTGGTACAAGATAAAGGATGGTGCTCAACTCAGTTCCTCAAAGCCATATATTAGCATCAACAGGTTTGAACATAATTAGCAATCTTGTTGGCTCATAGCACAAATAGGACAGACCATGCCCATATTTCAAATATAGGAAGGGGTTTATCTAGCAAGTGATATAGGAACAAAAATATACTGTTTATCATAATAGGTCAATACCCTTTGAGGACCATTAAGAAAGGTTAAAGGAAGTATGATAGAGCTATGTAAGATTATGCAGAGAGAAAGACATTTTTCTCCTCTTATGCTACTAGAGCCTGTAACCTCACTTCTCACAGCGAGGGAACTGCCAGAAGGCCCTCGGCGCTGGACCTCAGTGTCTGGGCTGGACGATGAGGGTGGAGACGCTCCTTCAGGTATACTGGACCGAGGCTGTTTAGGGCTTTAAAGGTCAGCATCAACACTTTGAATTGTGCTTGGAAACATACTGGGAGCCAATGAAGATCTTTCAAGATCGGTGTTATATGGTCTCAGCAGCCGCTCCCAGTCACCAGTCTAGCTGCCACATTCTGGATTAATTGCAGTTTCTGGGTCACCTTCAAAGGTAGTCCCACATACAGCGCATTGCAGTAGTCCAAGCGGGAGATAACCAGAGCATGCACCACTCTGGTGAGACAGTCTGTGGGCAGGTAGGGTCTCAGTCTGCGTACCAGATGGAGCTGGTAGACAGCTGCCCTGGACACAGAATTAACCTGCACCCCATGGACAGCTGTGAGTCCAAAATGACTCCCATGCTGCGCACCTGGTCCTTCAGGGGCACAGTTACCCCATTCAGAATCAGGGAGTCCTCCACACCAGCCCGCCCGCTGTCCCCCAAAAACAGTACTTCTGTCTTGTCAGGATTCAACCCCAATCCGTTAGCCACCATCCATCCTCCAACCACCTCCAGACACTCACACAGGACCTTCACCGCCTTCACTGGTTCTGATTTAAAAGAGAGGTAGAGCTGGGTATCATCCACATATTGATGAACACCCAATCCAAACCCCCTGATGATCTCTCCCAGTGGCTTCATGTAGATGTTAAAAAGGATGGGGGAGAGGACGGAACCCTGAGGCACCCCACAAGTGAGAACCCAGGGGTCTGAACACTCGTTTCCCCCCCCCACCTTCTGGACACAGACAGGAGAAAGGAGCGTCCACTGTATAACAGTGCCCCCAGCGCCTCAAGACGGTCCAGAAGGATGTTATAGTCAATGGTGTCAAAAGCATGCTGGCTGGGGCTGATGGGAGGTGGAGTCCAACAACCTCAGGAGGGTCATAAGTTCCCTATTCTTGATTTATATGAAACCACTGGGAGCTGTCATCTGGGGATTTAGAGCACAGTGCTAATAGTCTGAAGAGGCTGTGCAGGTAGGGCACCAGTGTCCAGAGGGAATGATGGTTTGGTGCAGGCCAATAAACTAAAGCTGAATAAGATGGAGGTCCTGTGAATAAGGGGTTCTCTGGTCCAGGAATTAGGGAGCCTCCCCTGGATGGGAATACCTTGACACTGCTCCTTGATTCCAAACAGTCACTAGAGGCCCAGTTGGCCTCTGTGGTCAGAAGCGCATTTGCCCACCCAAAGTGGTTTCTGGACGGGAAAAGCCTGGCCTGTATTGGCTGCTTATGAGCCACTGGGCCCAAATCCAATGTATTGGCACTGGCATACAAAGTCCTGAACATCACATGGCCCAAATACTTAAAGATCACTTCCTTGAGATCTCCTGCCCCACATTCTGAGATCAGCAGGGAGGCCCTGCTTGGGTGCCTGCTAATGACAGAAACCCACAGGGCAACTGCACAAGACACAGCCTTCTCAGTGGTGACACCCCCATTATCGAATTCCCTCCCTGTCCCTGAAGCTGCATGTTTGTCCCCCTCACTGGTGGCCTTTAGGGGTCAACTAAAGACACGGTTAAGCTGGCCTTTAAGGAATTGAATGTAGGGAGGTTTTTAAAGTGTGGTGTTCTTGACTTGATTGTATTTTACTGACGCTGCATACCACCCTTTGCTCCTGATTGGAAGGAAAGATGGCATATAAAGAAAATTCACCACAACCACCAACAGAGGCCTGCTTGGGGGTGTGGGATCAGCCATGTTGACAAAAGACACATTTTAAATACACTTAATCTGAACTTGAGGGAGGCAGTCATTCAAAAGAGATATTTAAATATGTCTTAAGGATGTGTGTTTACAGTGTTACAGATTTTAGCAAGGTGCATATTTTCAAGGTAAACCTGCACTGGTAGGGGAGAGAATCTGTTTGCAAGATCATTACTACACAAGATTCATCAAAGCAAGACACAGCCTAGTGATAATCCCTCTAGTGCTTCACAGTTTATGCAATAGTCAATTAGTAAAGAGGATGAAAGACAGAGGATCTTTGCAAATAGGTCACTGCCTATATTTGTAATTATTAACCCAACTTGCTACTTATAGCAACTTCTCTATAAATGATACATTAGATACAAAGTATGGGAACCATTTAAATCAGACATGAACTTCCTGTACATAACATACAAAGATTACACTGAGCACATTCACACAGATTTTAAAAGTTAATGAGCATATGTCACCATAACAGTTCTACTCAAAGCAAGCACATATTTTAAAAAGGGAGACTAGAGCATTCCAAGTGCAACAGTGCCCAGAGTTCTCCCTTAAGACCTCTGCACCATCCCTACGGATAAGGACAGGTGGCCACAAATCCAAAAGCCCATCCTCTGGCGCGAAGCATGTCCAGAAGTTAATTTTCCCTCCCCTAAGATCTCGCACACTGCAGTTTGAAGAAAGAATTTCATTGTTACCTATTGTGTTATAATTTTTTATTTATTTCAACAATGTATATACCACTTAATTACGGTTGTCTCTTAGCAATGTACAGGAGACCCAATACAAAAAGCCTAAAAATGAGTTAACGGTTAATAAAATCAGAATTCAGTTTAAAATAACTGGAATAAATTCAGAAGCCCCGTAAGTTTAACAGGGAAAGGAGCTCCTTGTGGATATGAGCCATGCATCTCTAAGCCATGGGAGGCCACTAACAGTGACTCCCCCGAAGACCTCATTGATTGGGCAGGGATATAAAGGATCTAGTGGCTAGTCTCCAAGGTATCCTAGACCCAAGCAGATACAAGGATCTTGAACCTAGTATATGGGGAATCAGTGCATGCTTTTGATCACTGCAGGTATCTGCTGGCAATCATTGGTCCTCATCAACAGTCCAGCTGTAGCATTTTGCACCAACTGGAGCTGTCAGACCATAGCTCAACATAGAGCACACTGCAATAATGGAATCTTGAGATGGCCAATGCATAAATCACTGTGAGCACACTACTGATTTCCAAGAATGGCTACAGCTGGTTTACTAGCTTCAGAGACAAAGAGCATAACCCCATCCATGAGAGAAAACTAGCCAATTGCATAGACATGGGAACAACCAAACCACAGTGCCTCCATATTCCCATGGTTCAAGCACAATTTACTGGTCCATTTCACCACTGCACCCAGACAGTGGTTCAGATCATGCACATCCTCTGCTGCCACTGATGTTGTAAAGAAGCAGAACTGTGTGCCGTCAGCATACTGATGACCCTTTCTCCCCCCAAAAAAACTTTGAATGACCACATCCAGAGGCTGCATACAAGTATTAAACAGCACTAGAGACAAGATTGTACTAAGAAACATCATAGCTGAAATACAGTCTCCCAATGCTATTCACTAGATACAACCCTATAGGGAGGACAGGAACCACTGTCCAACAGCGCCTCCAATACCCATTTCACAGAGCTTGCCAAACAGAATACCATGGTCAATGATCGCAAAAGCCACAGAGAGATCAAGAAAAAAGAAGCAGAGTCCCACACCTCATCCCACTCTTAATAATAATAATAATGTTGTTATTTATACCCTGCCCATCTGACTGAGTTTCCCCAGCCACTCTGGGCAGCTTACAGAATATATAAAACATAACAAAGCATCAAACATTAAAAACTCCCCAATACAAGGCTGCCTTCAGATGTTTTCTAAAAGTTATGTAGTTCTTAATATAGTTTATTCATCAGGACAGCCAATGCTGATTCAGTCCCAAACTGTGCCTAAACCCAGCCTGATATGGATCTAGATAATCTGCATTCTCCAGGAACTCCTGCAACTGCACAACCACTACTCTCTCTATCCCCTTACCCCAAAATTGGGTATTTGCAACCAGGCAGTAGTTGTTATAAACCAGGGATCAGCAACCTTTTTCAGCCGTGGGCCGGTTCACCGTCCCTCAGACCATGTGGTGGGCCAGACTATATTGGGGGGGGGGGGAAATGAATGAATTCCTATGCCCCAAAAAATAACCCAGAGATGCATTTTAAATAAAAGCACACATTCTACTCAAGTAAAAACACTAGGCAGGCCATACAAATAACCCAGAGATCCATTTTAAAGAAAAGGACACATTCTACTCATGTAAAAACACACCGTGGGCTGGACTGAAAAGGCGATTGGGCCGCATCCGGCCCACGGGCCTGAGGTTGCCTACCCCTGTTACAAACCATAGGACTCAGGGTGGGCTTCTTCAGGAGTGAACACACTTCCACACCTGTTTAAGAGCAGAATGCACCACTCTGTCACGTAAAGACACATTCACCACATCCCGGACCTATCTAATCAACACCCTTCCCCCCAACTGGCTTTCATCAAACATGATAGGCATGAGGCAAGAAGGCAGGAAGCTGATTGCATTATTGTGAGAGTCCTATCCACATCATCAGGCCAGATAAACCAAAATTTGTCCTACAGAGATTTAACATTGGTTATATGGCCACGTGACCTGGAAGCTATACGCCGGCTCCCTCGGCCAATAATGCGAGATGAGCGCGCAACCCCAGAGTCGGTCACGACTGGACCTAATGGTCAGGGGTCCCTTTACCTTTATATATACTGTATATTCAAATAAGGAGCCACCTAACAGTCACCTCACACTTTCCTTCCCCAAATTAAGCACTGCTTGCTTCAATGTACAGGTTACATGAATTCATGGTTAAGCAAACTAGATTTAGATTATTTAATAATTTGACAATTAACAACAATTGGCAAAATTCTTGCTTTCAGAACATCACGAAACATTGGTCACTTTTAATTCCTATATGAAGATAGGGCACTGATGCAGAAAATAATCTTACCAAAGTTCAGATGAGACTGTGTGGCAGAAAAGTCTTCAAAATGCATAGTGTTTATTAGGGATCCCCTATGCAGCTGTGGAACTGAGACCAAAAGAAAGCAACTGTGCCCACAATCAGAAAACAAGGCTGTTGCAATTAATCCCACCACGCACAACAGCAAGTAAGTAGAGGCAGCTCATACACATCCTTCCCACAGAAATACAGATAGCTGCCGACAGCCACAATAAGGGCAGTTCCATTGGAACCTAAGCTCACATAACAGAGTGAAATGAGAATACATCCTGTGGTGCTACCATTCACTGAAAGAGGAGAAAGGAAACATAGTCACTTTTTTAAAACACTGAATCTAGTATCACTTATTTTATTGAAGCTTGTGTATGCTGCCATTGGGTATTCTACGTTTACAGTGAGAATCTAACACAGATCATGCAAAATCAGGAACAGAAGGCATGCATATGCCCTGCTGCACAACTTATTTAATTAAAATTCAATCCCATCCCCCCCAGTAAAACTGATAGGAGGCTTCTCATAGGTTCAAACAAAGAAAACTGGAATGTATTCCTACAACCCACAATGAGCTGTTGCAGACTCTCTTATGTACAACAAACACAAACGTCTTTTATTTTCTAAAATGCATTTATACAGACTTTAAAATGTGCAAGACACAGACCGCAAACCCTGTTAAAAGTAGGATCCAATGAAGAAAGAACGCTCTTCGGCCTCCACATAAACTGGCATAAAGACAATCAACATCTCACATTCACTGTATAGTGCTAACACTTACTTAGCTTAACACTTGTTTTCAAGGTAACCATACGCAGCCTGGAACTTCATGTTCTGGCAACAAACAGTCATAAGAACAGCTTGCAAAGACCTTAATTTCTACCCAGCTTATTTCTGCCAAACAATGGTCACTATTGAAAGATTTAGAAAAAGCAGGAGGGTAGTTCAGTAAAAATCTAGCAGGCATTTAAATCTCTAGATCTGCTTGATCTAGAGGAAACAAGTTTGCTTGTTCTTATTCTGATCTACTAGCGTGAATTTTCCTTTCCATTTTCAGTTCCAAGTTCAGACTTTCATTTAATGGTTCTGGTTTTCCTCAGGGTTGAAGTTCAGTCCAGTTTTGGTGTAATTTGATTTCCTGAACCTAAACTCCCCCAATCATAATTTTAATGTACTTTGCTGAAGTTACAAACTGAAGAATCACATTATTACAATATTTATAGTTTACTACATTCTGCAGGGCAAAGAACCAGGATATAGGGTGTCTTACTTGCTTTTTAAAATAATGTTGATGTCTAATTGCTATGACAGCTTTTCACCACTCATGGCTATGTTGAAAGTAACATAGCTTGTGGGCATCATACCTAGATAAAATATTACACCCATTTTATAATGTTACAGTTTTAAATTTCTAAGACTATTGTCTAAGACTGTGACAGATCTGTTTCTTGCCTAGTGAGAATGAGAGAGAGCATTCTGAGGCTAGACGGTCCCCCAGCCCCCAAGCAGCAAGGATAGATAGCTGACACCTGAGTGCTCAGTAGTAAAATTACCAGTAGGTCCAAGAGCCTTATCCAGACTGGCTCTACAAGTGAGTGTTATTCAAGAAGAACTGCTTGCCATACTTTGTTTGACCTGTTTGCACTTTTCATTTCTTACATACTGTATTGCATATAACAGGTCTTCTTGAATTGCATTAAGTCAGTCCACAGGGAGCTGGTGGTTTTCATAAAGGACATCTGTAGAACTCCTGCATTCTGATTATAAGTTTTATCAAACTTGTTCAATACAGTTTCCCTAGTGCTTCTATCTCGAAATACCAACATCAGCCAAAGTCACTAAAAAAAATGCTGATGAGAGCAATTGGGGAAGCTCCTGGATTCAACACTGTCACTGGATTCTCAGGCACCTTCAGTGACTAGGAGTGCCTTTTCTCAGCTCCAGCTGGTTCACCAGCTACAGCCCTATTTGGATAGAGATAACTTGGCCACTATGTTCCATGCTTTGATAACTTCCAGATTGGATTGCTTTAATGCACTCTATGTGGGGATTCCCTTGAAGGTGACTCAGAAACTTCAATCGGTCTGGGGTTTCACTGTTTTAAAATAGCTACACCGGTTGCCAGTTTGTTTCTGGGACCAAGTCAATGTGCTCACATTAGTGTTTAAAGCAGGGGTCGGCAAACTACAGCCCACTGGGCTTGTAAATCCGGCCCACAGACCCTGCTGCCCGCTCAGTCAGTCCCCACGCTAAACCAGCGCGGCGCAGAGGCCTCGCCATGCGGGGACTAACTTCCACAATGCTGCCACAGCTTCACCCCTTCCTTCCCACTGAGGCGGCCGCGTATGGTCAAGAGCTGAGCGGGAGGAAGCGGCGGTGGCGGTGAGGCTGCCTCCGCTGCCCAGGCCAGCGGCTTGGGCTCTGCACCCCGCGGACCCCTGGCCAAGGCAGAAGATGACGATGACGCTGCAGAAGATGAGGCAGTGGCAGCAGCTGTGGCGTGAGTGGCAGCAGCGGGGTCCTTTCGGGAGGGGGGGTCCTTTCGGGAGAGGGTTGGTCCGGCCCCCCACAAGGTCTGAGGAACAGTTTGCTGACCCAATTTAAAGTCTTAAATGACAGGCCCCAACTAACCGAAACACAACCTCCTTCTCTACAGACCCTCTGGAGTGCTGAGATGGGCAGAGGGTAGTTTCTCCACCCTTGGAAGCTCAGGGGGTAGAAGCCTGGGAGACGGCGTTCTCTGTGGCAGCCCAAAGCTGTGAAACTCCCGCCCCACAGAGGCACATCTTGCAACTTCATTACACAGCTGGCAAATGTTGAAGATTAATCTCTTTACCCTAGCTTTTGACACTTGAGGTGTATATTTTGAGAGCACCCCTTATTTTTGAGGTTTTAAGTTGTATTAATATTGTGTTTTTAATATTGTTTTTTTTAAAAAAATGTGAAAGTGGTACATGTGATGGTTGTCAGCTAATTTGGATTAATTACATAATAAGTGCTATGAAGATTATGTTCACTGTTCAGGGCATATCAATTTATCAACACCCTCGTAGGTAATTATCAACTCAAGGAGTATCAATCATCACTGATGGCTGCTACATCAAAAAATAACAAGGATGACCTGAAACAGCTAGCATCCATTGCATGCATCTGTAGTACAGTTTAGTAGTACAGCTCAGGGACTCCTAAAAATAAGCTGATAAGAACTACCAAAACCTCTGTGAATAAAAATGGTATGTCTAACCCAGTGTCAAGCACTGACCACCCAGATGTGCTACAGAATATGAAAAGCTTTCCACGCTATTGGCCATTTGAAATTTCTATCAATTTAATAAGAAGTTCTGCAAGAGGATACCTACGTTGACCATAACAGGCTAAACTGATCCAATCCTTTCCATCATCCTTCTCATGCTTAATGAACCCTTCAAAGAAGGGTTAATTTATGAGAAATGGCAATCAATGGATAACTGCACAAAAACAAACCACCAGGTGGGTGTCACCAGAGAAATATTAAGTATTCTCTCACTATTCTAACACACAGTAGCTGAATGAGCTTAGTTCTTATACATTTAGTATAAAAACTTTGTGTACATAAACAAGCTTCTTGCTAAATTGTTACTTCATACTTTTTTAAAATACACAAAATAGTTCAAATTTGACTGTGATGCATCTCATCTTACCTGTACTTGTTCTGTGGAACTGCTACTGAGTTCATCTCCAGATTCTGAATCCTGATGGATTTTCTCTGAGCCTTCTCCTGCAGAATCACAGGACTGTTCTTGCAAAAAGCTGGTCTTTTCTGTCTCCACGCATTCAGAACAAGAAAAATGGGACACAGAGAATGTTCTGTTCTGATTGGAAACTTTAGGAAACTGAAATTCATTCAATTTCCCATTATTCTGGGAAAGGTCCAAGCTCAGGCCAAAATTCTGACCTGGGCTAATGTTTGGTCCCAAATTCTGATTGGCATCCCGAACTGTGCTAGACACTTGAACTGGAGAAGATTTCCCAAAACTAGAAAGCTCCGGAGACTTATTGACATTTTCTGTTGACCTCTGTAACCCATGCATAAGTTTTAAAGAGCTGTTTGGCAGCCCACCCAATTGCTTAATAGGTGGCATTAGTGCTTTGCGAGTTACTTCTTTCACATACTGTGCTGGCACATAGAATGGCTTTGAATTTTCATCCCTCTTGACTTGCCACCAGTCATCATTCGTCTTTTTCACTAAAATGTATCTCTCCCCTTGTTTAATCACAATCCTTTTGTCTTTTGCTTCATATTCATAGTCATATTCAACTTCAATGTATAATGGACCTGAAAGAATCTTTCCACTCTTGTCGGCCATCTCTTGGAAGAAACTGTATTCACCTTTCTACGTGAAAGGTAAGCCACATTATGGTCTTTCTTTCCCCCTGTAAGGGAAAAAAAATGTTATTACCACAAAGGAGTTTCAGCTGCAGGCTGTTTATTGACTAGTCTCATATTTGGGATGAACTGGCTAACCAAATCTTTCGCAAAGTTTTTTCTCTCAGAGTTTTTTCTCTCATAACTAGAAATTTCCCCAGAAACTTTTCTGAAATGTTTCCCCTTCCCTAATTGGCTTACATTTAGGCAAACAAAAGCTGTTTTTTTTAAAGTTTCACATATAAATATCTGAAAAGTTTTCCCAAATTGTCAGAATTAGTTGAAACTGAAATATTGGATTGAGGGAATTCAATAAAATGCCATTCGTGTGGTGTGCTATATCCCAATATCTTCAATGCTTTAGACCAGGCATCCCATCCCCAAACTTCGGCCCTCCAGATGTTTTGGACTACAATCCCCATCATCCCTGACCACTGGTCCTGTTAGCTAGGGATCATGGGAGTTGTAGGCCAAAACATCTGGAGGGTCGCAGTTTGGGGATGCCTGCTTTAGACACTGAATATCTCCACATATTTTAGTACATGACAGCAACAACAACAACAAGCACATTAACCTAGGATTCATTTTAAGAAAAATTCAGGGTACTGAAAACTCTGATCATGGATGAATAGCAGTGTACATAAATATAAGTGCTTTCTAGGCATAACCATATGAAAAATGTTATCTCCAACTTTAAGTGGGAGCATCCTGATGACTAGGTGTGCTTTGATGTTGTTCACAGGTGGCAACCATTTTGTGCATGTTCAATTGATGCACAACCACTGACACATCATTTTCAACCCCAGAAGAGGGTGGAATGGGAGGGCTTTCATGAGACCGCTGATGTGCGCAATGACCCAAAACACAACCCCGCACTAATGGGAAGTTGCCCGTACTGTAATTCTATTAATGTATTCTGATTGTATTTGCAAAAGGATTCATATCCTGAAAAGTGGAATAAATAAAATATAACAATTTCCATTTTCAGATATATCACACCCACTTACCATTTTTTCTTGAGCTACTATGTCTCCATTACTACCATGAAATTAATACGTAAATATTCTGCTAAAGTGGTATACAAGAGAGTTTTTTTGCCCACAAGTTGCATAGGTGTAAGATAGTACGTTAAACATTAATAACTTTTTCTGGACCCTCATATCTGTTCGGCCCTTGCTCTTTGCCTGTTACTAAGCCTATTGTTTCAGTTACTTAGCAAAATGGATCAGGTCTTTTTTTAGTTCAAGGCAATCCTATGATTACGTAGAGGATTTATTTCGTTCAGGTATTATTAAACCTTGTGGGGAATAAAAGAATGGTTTCACTTAATTTGGCTCCCATATTCTGCTCAGATATCCCTTTAGTATCACTTCTCCCGAGTTCTGTAGTGCCATCAAATTAATAAATCACAAATCATTACCAAACATCTTGGAAAGTGTTCCCTTCAAGTTCTGTTACCTAATCTTATGAACCATAGAGGTCAAGATACTGTTAATAAGAATGTACCGTATATTCCGGCGTATAAGACGACTGGGCATATAAGACGACCCCCAACTTTTCCAGTTAAAATATAGAGTTTGGGATATACTCGCCATATAAGAAATATAACCCGGCGTATAAGATAACCCCCAACTTTTGAGAAGATTTTCCTGGGTTACAAATTAGTCTTATATGCAGGAATACACAGTATACTCTGCAGGAATACACAGTATACTCTTTAAGCATGATTCCCACATTTTAATAAAACAGCTTTGCCAAGGTCACATTGAAGATATTTCAGCTGTTACATATACCGTGTTTCTCATATTATAAGACACGTCTTATATTTATTTTTTCCTCAAAAAAACACACTATGGCTTATTTTCAAGGGATGTCTTATTTTTTTTCCTCCTCCTCCTGCCGCGGGTGGCATTGCTGCTGCCCCTATCACTATGTCTTATTTTCGGGGTATGGCTTATATTCCTTGAATGCTTAAAAATCCTGCTATGGCTTATTTTATGGGCATGTCTTAAAATATGAGAAACAGGGTATTTATTTTAGTGTAGGGTTTCTTCCCTCTTAAATTCCTTGAGTCTTTAAAGTGGGATAGAAAAAGAAACCAGCTTAAACATTTAACATCTAAAGGGGATTGTTTCTGTTCGAACAAAACAACAAAGATTAATCCTTGATTAGGCAACAGACACTGATAATTCACAATGAAGGAAATTATTTCGATAATTCCAAAGTCATACACTGTAATTCTTCTCATGCACTGTAATTCATTTCCTCCCCAGTTTAAAATAAAGCAGTCAGTACTGTACTGTCATCTGAACTGGCAAGATATGGCTTGCACTTGCCCTCCTGAAAATCAAAATTGTAAACCAAATTGTCATCCTAGCTTCCATACTTGGTTGGTTTGGCAAACGCAACCACAGTCTGATGGAACAAACAACTATGGTTTGCCACAAACCAGGAAGTAATTCCAACATGTAAGGTGAGGAAACGGAGGTATCCAAGCCTAAGTATCCTTCCAGGGTCATTTATGTACCCATAGTTCTTAGTGAGCTGGTTCAGAAATAACACCATTAGAAGTAGACAAAGGTTTTCTGCATGCTTACAGAAGGGAACCACATCAAGTCAGCTCTAGACACACAGGTTGTTGTTGTTGTTCCCAGAATAGAGATGTACATTTGAATGTGGATATCTGCATATATTATTAAGGACCTCCTGGGCCCTTATTTCCCAGCTTAATCATCCATGTTAGAGGCCCAACTGCCTTAACTAGAAGTTTGCTATTTAGTGTTCTCTGTCTCAGGCTATGGAACACTCAGCATCAGTATTAGTATCAAACTTTAGTTCGGTCACTGACCAGCATAAGATACAACATACGGATAAACAGAACACATAAGACTTAAAACAGGTAAGGAGTAAAAACTAGCAATTTAAAGCTGATTATATCACACATTCTTAAAAAGATGGAAAAAGCGACAAACAGTTAAAAGCGACTATAAGGGAGGGAGTGTGAAGGAGCACACGTCTTGCATTTGGGCCTAGTTTGTGGCACAAGCCATCCTTTGATGGAACACTCTTCCAGCAGAGATTTCACAGGCAGTGTCAGGTGTCTCTTGAATACCTTTTAATGCTGATAGGCCTATGTAACTGTTTAAAACTTTTTGCAACTATAAGTCACTTTACTTTTTCTTTAAAATATCTTCATGTTTAAGAAGCCAATTGTAATGTGTAGAACAAATGAAAGAAAATACATGTGGAGTAAGGGAAATTCTTCAGCTCCAGCGCAATGCATCTTAAGGATCTTGTTGGACTGAGACCAAAATTTGTAAATGAAGAGGGAATAGAAAAGTCAGCTCCAGAAATAAAACATCTGTGCCCTATTAAAACTACAAGAGAAAGACTGAAACTTTCTAGAATACTGCCACCAATAATTAGTGTTTTATCCACTTTTTGCTTCTATAAAAAATTTCTTCCTGTCACTTTAATTTCCTACATAATCATCACAAGAGAATGAAGTACTACAACTGGGGAATAAAATCCATCTACCTAACTAGCTGAAATAATCTATTTATGCTGGAATAACCAAGTGAAGTGTTTTTTTAAATCTGTATTCTGTTCATATGTTGAGCAGCAGCTCTAATTTCACAAAATCCATCTCTCAAATGCCGTTTTATCAAAAGCCTCATTCCCCCACCCCTTTTTAAGCACTTAAGTGAGCATCACCTGCTGTAGCCAACCACGGACAACCAGACTTGTGAGGGGGTAGAATAAAAATGAAGAGGGATCCATCATTAGCATTATGAGAATACTGTACTAAGGCTTCAATACTAACTTAATGGCTGCATTTGTATATCAAGCTAAACCAGGGGTAGTTAATGTGGTGCCCTACAGACAGAGGGACCCAGGTGGCGCTGTGGTTAAACCACAGAGCCTAGGGCTTGCCGATCAGAAGGTTGGCGGTTCGAATCCCTGTGACGGGGTGAGCTCCCGTTGCTTGGTCCCAGCTCCTGCCAACCTAGCAGTTCGAAAGCACGTCAAAATGCAAGTAGATAAATAGGAACCGCTACAGCGGGAAGGTAAACGGCGTTTCCGTGTGCTGCTCTGGTTCGCCAGAAGCGGCTTTGTCATGCTGGCCACATGACCTGGAAGCTATACGCCGGCTCCCTTGGCCAATAATGTGAGATGAGCGCGCAACCCCAGAGTCGGTCACGACTGGACCTAATGGTCAGGGGTCCCTTTACAGATATTTTAAACCACAACTGTAAATATCCATACTGTTGGCGATACCAGCTGAGGCTGCTAAAAGTACAGTGGTGCCTCGCTAGACAAATTTAATTCGTTCCACAGGTCTTTTCTTATAACGAAAAATTCGTCTAGCGAATCCCATAGGAATGCATTGAATTTTTATTGAATTTTTTTTTGCCCATAGGAACGCATTAATTGAATTTCAATGCATTCCTATGGGAAACCGCGATTCACTAGACAAATTTTTCGTAAAACGAATTCGTCTAGCGAGGCAACCTCCACTAGAAAAAACCTTTCGTTAAGCAGAAATTTCGTTAAGCGAGGCACCACTGCAGCCAGTATAGCCAACAGTTAGGGATGATGAGTTATAGTCTGAAGCATCTGTAGCGCACCACATTGGTTCCTCCTTTTGTTAAACCACAGTTTGATGTGTGCTTGAGCAACAACAAACTACAAGCAATCCTTGAGCTCAAGTCCCCACCACTCCCACAGTCAGGAGTTTGCTTCACTTTTGTTTTGTCCTAATCAAGAAAAACCATAGTTAATGTCAATCATGTTTTGCTTTTTAAACAACAACAACAACTTGCAACCAGCTCATAAACACTGTGCCAATGCAGCCAACAGGGCTCAGTTCTGAGTAGGTGTGCTGTAAGCATTAGAACAGTGGATATGGTAAACTGCATTATACACTAAATTTGCACTTTTCAAAGAGTGGATGTAATGTAGGAGGCAATAAAAGTGAAGTAGCATGACATTAAAGCCCACACACTTCACTAAACCAATGTGAGTCAACAAAGGGTGAGCAAGATCTGAAATTAGTACTGGAACCCAACCTTACTTTCAAAGAAGCAGTAACTGTACAAAAAAGGAGTACAAAAACATTTAGAAGGTTAGAAAGCAGTATAACAGAATCATAATAATATATCTGTGTATATTTCCTATCCTGGAAGCTATTTAAAACCAATTATAATTTGCTTCACTCGGTGTAATAACTGAAGCTCAGAATCAAAAAATCATACCACGGTCCAAACAAAAATTGGAAAAAACCTATGCTACTATTTATGTAACTAAAATACAAACAAGCTCTCACAGTGTCATTTGGTTCTTACCGCAGACTATTGTGCTGGCAAACATTATCCCCTACAGCTGCAAGGAGCGCATTAATGATGTTGTGATACAAACAAAGTTAGTCATTGAAGTCGTATTGGAGGACATTTAGATCCCCATGTCATAGGTTCTTACCAACTGAAGGCCAGATGAAATAAAACCCAGCCAACTGTCCTCTGCACAATTGATGTTTTCTCCTATGTTGTTACTTGTCAGCATCTCAGCAACAGGCTTTAATTTAAGCACATTTTCATTAAGCCCACAATTTTGGGATGCCTATCACTTGAGAACATAATGCACACCCCCTGGCATAAACTGTTTTGTCTTTTATGCAAATTTTTCTGCAACCTATAACTTTCACTTCAGGCAAGAATTCTGTCCATCAGAGGAATGTGAAGGCTTGCATTATTCTCGATGTTTAAGATCAAAATTTCTGACAAGAATAAAGTACACCACAGTCATCTGGAGAAAGGGTAACAGAAACATTTCTAGTCACCATGGCAGAAAAGCAAACACGCAATGCAAGGCCAAGTCCACGAGTTTCATAACAACATTCTCTTCACATTTGCTGAGGGAAATCAATTTCACACGCTGAAATTTCATCAGAATAATTTTGTTTGACAGGTGGTATGACTCATTTGTACTCAATTTTATATGAAATACTTTCAAAACGAGCCTAAAGATTTAAACACAGAGATTGTAACCATGGACAGTAGATACCAATTACCCAAAAAATGGTCAGCTCCTTCTTGAACACCTATCACTAGGGAACATTTGAGGACAATGGGCTCCCCAATACAGTAAGTACAGTATTTAAAATAAAAGCTAAACTGTGCCTTTCTTGAAACTTGATTACAAACTCAGTTTCTCATATTCTGAATTCATAGTGTACTTACATGCCAAACAGCTTTAAAAAGCCAATTCCCCTAAAGTTTTTTTTATTAAAAGGGGGAGGGAATAACATCATATCAGTTACTTGCCTCTCTTACTCTGCTCTTTTATTATTGTGCTGACTACAATTGTAAACTATAAATACCGTAGCTAGAAAAGACTGTGGCTGATACATTGTGGTTAACTCATACTAACTAAGGCTCAAATCATTTTAAGGCCTGTATAGACAGTTGGCAAGGAAGAGAGAATGCAGAACTTCCACTCAAGCTAGTAACTAAGCTATCCTCCTTCTTCATAATTTGTCCTAACTGGAGAAATGAAGTTACACAATGTACTCTCCTTTAATGTCTCTCTCTGTTTGTATTATTTGGTCAACTATAGATACATCTGCAAGCTGTATGCTGTATGTATGACTCTGGTTGTAAGTCACTTTTGGTTGCCCTGGGGAACCCTGACGAATTTAATAATAATAATAATATCATATAGATTGTGTATGCATAACACAAAATAACTTATAACCAAATTAGGCTTTTACTACAGAAGTAAAATATACCACTTCAGGACCCGTCTCCACACAGGCAGCTTGACACAAGGCAAAATACCGGTACAGAGAGATGGCATCCAATCTGTGTATCGGATGCACAAACAATGCTTCCAGGCATGAAACCGCCCTGGCTCCCGAGGGTAAAGGAAACAGAATTCGTATATATTGCAGAATCAGGCTGTACCAGTCAAGACACCGCGAACTACAAATTAAAACTGGACCCAAGTGCGGACAGAGGTGATATTGCCATTCCTCCCTCTTGCCCCCACAAACACACCCATATATACACGGGAGAGTCACCAAGTGATTACTGTATAGGGAACCAACAAGTCAGCCCCCCATCCTATTCTGCTCATGTCGCACAATGAAAACACCCCAAGGTCAAACGGGGGGGGGAGTGTCGCGAGGAGTAAACCCGACGCAGCACATCTATCAGCAGCGGGGCATTAGGACTTGACACGGTCGTGTGCACATGACGCACCGTCGCCTCCTCTTTAAACTCCGGCTGTCACGTTTTCCCACCGGAGTAGCCGAAAGTGTGGCTTAAAGGGCTTGCTCCCCTCCGTCCCTCCTCCACCTCCACACACCTTTCCATGCTCCACCTATGGGTGGGGCGGAGGCTACAACGCGCTTTTCTGATAGGGGGCGCAGGCGGGGGAGGGGTGGGGAGAGGAGGAAGGGGCGGCGGAAGAAGAAGAGTTGCTCCGGCTTAATTAAACAAGACGTGCAACAGTGGGAGGGGGGCAGTGAAGGGACAAACAGGGAAACCGTGTCTCTCCGTTCCCCCTTTCCTGGGTTTTTTTTGGGGGGGGAGGGGGAGAAAGAATCCCTGTGAAGCCAGCAACGCCCCCTCCCCAAACACGCACCTACTTCAACGCACTTCTGGCAGGCACACCACAGCACGCTGCTCCCCGCACTCCTCCTCCCCCCCAATAACGGCCCACTCACCCGAAGCGGAGGTCCAGGTCGCTCCGACTACAAGGCGGTATCGCCGCCGCTGTTGCTTCTTCCTCCTCCTTCCGCTTCGCCTCGCTCGCTCCTTTCTTCCCTCCTGCCTGCCTGCCTGCCCAGGAGCCCCGCCCCCTCCCGGCCTCAGCTCCGCGCCGAGTGTCAGCTCCAGGGCACCGCGCTGCCCGGCGTCAGAGGCCCCCGTCACGTGCCGGGGGAAGGGGTAGGGAGGGGAGGCGGGGCAAAAGAGAAAAAGAGGCGGGAAGAGGCGGGAGAAGGAGCGCGAGGGAGGGAAGGGCGCCTGCGGTTATTCATTTGAATTCCGCCCTTCCCCCCCCCTCGCTCCCTTTCTCTGCCCAGGCTGCTTGTTCCACGGAACAAAAAAAGGAATAAAATTAAGCTCAGGTGAAACACGCACAAGCATGTGTCTGTTATTGTATTACATTATATATTCTATTCTATTATGCGTCTCGACCGAGATTAAGCTGTTTCAAAAAATGTTGCAGGGAGAGAGAAACTTTGCTTTTTTAAAAAACGTAGAGGGATGTGTTTATTGAACCTTAATCCTCAAAATCTGGTTCACGGGTTCACGAAGAGTCGGACACGACTAAACAACAACAACAATCCTCAAAACGGAAAGATTTCAAGGTGGTGCCATGGCGCGCGAATGGAAGCGTCCCCCGCAACAGTTGGTTAAAGGAAGCGTATAAATCCGACGGACACGCGTTTGCAATCAATATACGGAGGGGGTGGGATAAGCTACTGAAGAGCAGCAGGAGGAGGACTACAGTATAGGAAAAGTGCCCGCGAGCGCAAATCTTGGAAGCCGGGGAAATTGGGGAATAGTAAGGGTTTGGGGGGCGGGAGAGAGCCCGGTTCTTTTTTGCACCGTGGAAAAGGTAAAGATTCTTTTTTGCACAGTGGAGACACACGGAAAATAGGAAAAGCCCTGATATGCATGAGTTTAAGCTGTGGGCATGTCCAAGCTAGCCACAGCCTTCGACGCAGCTGCCTCGCGATGCCTCGAAGGGAAGGGCTGGAAACTGCATGGAAGAAGCTTCCCGACAACAGACCTTCCTGCAGTGATATTGCAAACCCTGACACGTCACCGGGACTAGGAGTGCTTTGACATCAAAGCCTGAGGATGAAAAGGCAGTACGTCCCCAAATCAATTTATGCTAGGTTTTACAAATGCCTGGGTTTTTTTAACCTGCCCTCGGAATTACTTCTGAGGATACACGTGTAGTAAAGGTAAAAGGTAAAGGGACCCCTGACCATTTGGTCCAGTCGTGACCGACTCTGGGGTTGCGGCGCTCATCTCGCGTTATTGGCCCAGGGAGCCGGTGTACAGCTCCCAGGTCATGTGGCCAGCATGACAAAGCCGCTACCGGTGAACCAGAGCAGCGCACGGAAACGCTGTTTACCATCCCGCTGTAGCGGTACCTATTTATCTACTTGCACTTCGATGTGCTTTCGAACTGCTAGGTGGGCAGGAGCTGGGACCGAGCAACGGGACGTCACCCCGTCGCGGGGATTTGAACCGCCAACCTTCTGATCGGCAAGCCCTAGGCTCAGTGGTTTAACCCACAGCGCCACCTGCGTCCCACTTCACAGCGCCACCCATGTACACGTGTGGTACTGCACCATTAATAGCCTCAAGGTTAAACCGCAAGCTCCAAGATACAAGCCTCATTTGTTTGGGATCTCATGGCTTAATCCCTCAAATTTGATGGTTAGAAATGGGATACCTAATTAAATGGTGTTTTCAGTAATGTTCACACTTTGCAATCCATTTCCCCCTCATACAATGCATTTTGTTGTGTTATTTTTGCTGTTTTAATGCACCTTTTCCCTGCAGAGTTGTGTCATTGTAACCATTGTTTCTTGGTGAACTGCATAGTTGGTTGTAAGTTGTTTTGGGTTGCCCTGCTGAGACAAAGCAACTAATAAATTTAATAAATAATAACGATGTAATAATCATCATATGCATGTTTACTCAAAGGTAAATACAACTGTGCTCATTCCTAATAGGTGTATTTAAGATTGCAGCCTAAAATGATGATATCTCCAATATTTCAATATAATCATATACTTGAATATAATCTTTGTTAACAATAGCTAAGAGAGAAACTTTTGGAGTTGCCATTATTACTGATAATTGCTGTGATTTTGTATGTACATTTTCAATATACATACACACATAAATAATTTTATTTGTATGCTACCTTCCCACAATTCAAACCATGCTCAAAGGCAGCTTACAACACGAAAAAGTACGTAACTACAACATAACAAAACTAATCATGAACAATAAATGAAACATGAAAAAATACACAACCAAACTGAACAATTTCCACAAGGATTATTCTCATGGTATTCAGGAAGCAATTATTTTTCCTCTGTTGTGTTTTACTATAAAGCAAATAGGAGGACGTGTTTGGAAGATTCTCATATGAATAATTTCTAGTGCGTTTTTTTTCTTATAGTGCTATATATAGATGGGGGAAATACATTGCATCTATGTGTGGAGACAGTTTTTACATGGTGGAGCATTCCGCCATATGTGTCTTCACCTATAGGCAATAAGCAGCTTTATGACCTTTGAGAAGTAAGCCTGTACGGAGAGAGCGGAAATAGGTCATTCATAATAGATTCTGCATCAACAGAGGAGAAAGAAGAATAACAGAATTGTGGCAAGGGAAAGCAGTATTCCCAGATGGAATGCTATGTCACGCAGTCACCGTCTTCCTTCTCTAGTGCAATCATTGCTTGGTGTCAATAGGTACCAATTTTTGGCTCTAACTTTATAATCCAGTTCTCATAGAAAATCCAAAATAGAAGTCTGAAATGGACTAGGAAAGAACAACATGGTTCTCCAGCATTTTAGCTTCCCACTTACGTTCAGCTATATGCCATGCATTGCTTCTGGATGTAGTCTATATTCTGTGGGCTGCAAGGTGCTTAACCCTTAAACTGTTCATGTTTCATTCAAGCTGGTACAGACCCAGTAAGGGCACATTGACAACTTTCCTCTTAAATAACAGCAGTTTACTTCATCAACAATGTCAGCTGTAAACAAAGTCTGTTTTGTATTCTCACCACCAACTCACTGTATTGTAAATCACTTGTCCCCATTGGCGCGTCTTTCATCTTCCAAAATTTAGTATTTTACTGCTATTGTTTCTGCTGGATTACAGCTGAGCGAGAGGGTAGATACGAATGCACCCCGAGTTAAATGAGACAAAAGCAGCTTAAATGAAAAGGCGTGGATTTATACAGCTTTTGAATTGCATTGTCCTTTCAGCACTCATTTACCCAGGCCTTTTAACATTTGACAATATTGTTTTAATGCCAGAAATCCATTGAATATTTTTTTGTGGTTTTATGGTTGTTTCTGTTTTATCCAGTATTGTTAGCTAGCCTGGAAATGTTTATAATGAAGGATCAGATAGATTTATAAAATACATCACTAAATAAAATATTATTCCCCAGCTTATTGTGCCAATACCTCCAGACATTCTCAACACAACCCCCAACATGTATTGTAGCTTATCTTCTTAATGCTCTTTCCTGTTACCAAGTCTTACATATGCATGTGCAGCAAAATGTGCCTTTCACTGTGTATGTGTCACTCAGCAATAGATGCATGCAAAACACCCCAGGTTCCATGCCTTATCCAGGTAGGGTTCGGAAAAACTCTCCAAGTTTGAATCTTGGCGAGCTGCTGCCAGTCAATGTAGACAATACTGAGCTAGATGAACCAGTGGTGCAACTCAGTTTGAAGCAACTTTCTCCTCTGTTATTTCACCACTATCTATTTAGGAACAGGGACCTACTGGTATCTCATATTGCTTATCTCTCCATAAAGTACTGTGAACACTTACAACACACTCATGGTCATCATCACTAACAGGGTGTGTCTGTAAAGTGGGGCTGGACTTATCTCTCTGCCAGCATGGCACTGAATATGCTGTGGTCAAGTAATATTTTCAGGAAACTAGATATTGTGTAACCTTGGTCCGCAGGTTTTATATATGGTCAATTGCATAAGAGTCAGTTCCCTAGTTTGTTCATTCTCCTTTCATTTTTCTTATCTGTTTCCCACTTTGCAGTCGGGTGTTGCAATCTACATTGCTAAAATATCACCCCCCTACTCTTCACATATGCCTTTCTGCTATTGTTGAGGAACAGAGGCAGGAAGTTGTGAAGAGTATGTGAAGACAGCTCCAGTTTTGAGGAACAGAATATCCCTGACAGCAGAAATGTGAAAAGCACTCTCCTTCATCCTTGCATACAAGTCTACCATGACTCTAACGTCTAAAATGCTAACATTCCCTTCTATTCACCTCCTCCTCTCTCTTTTTCATTAAATTCCCTCCTACTCACATTCCCTGCTCTAACAAATTAACTTAAGACTCAGCTCTTCAGCACCCAGCATCCCACCACAGTTGAAGGCCATTTAAAATCACTCTTTACACACACATCCATAATGATCTCTTCACAATTCCCAATGAATGTTACATCAGTGGTTATAACTTGGGAGGATAGCACTACTGGTGTGGCCTGACCCTAAGCACATTTTCTGCAAGTCCCACTTAAGTTAGTGGGAGTTCATTCTGTTTTCTATGATAGCAGCTGGTGTGCGTCATAGACACAACAACCTAGATCTGTCCATTTTATCCTGTACTTCAAAAATAAATATATTTCCTCAAACCTAAACATCACAAACCACCTGAGAATATAATTACTTCCATCATATTCATTCATTCATATATATGAGATATCACATTGTCAAAATGCAGAAAAAAATGAACAAACCTTAATGCAATATATCTGGAATGTCACAAAAGGCAAAATATTAAAATCACCTTATTTTAAAATGTTCTCTATGCAATTTAATTTATACAATACTTATGTAATTTTTTTAATAAAAAAACTACATTCAGCTGGAAAAAATGGCACATACCCATAACTGGATTTTAAATTATTTAAATTGTTTTTCTTCCAGCTTAGCAGGGATTCATATTTATTTCAGCTTTTAGTTTATATTGCCTTCGATTACATGTCTGAACAAAGTTAACATATTGTACCTTTTAAGCAGAGAAATAAATGAAGTATCCTTAAGATAAGGGGTCAGCAAAGTTTTTGTGGCGTGGGCCGGTTCACGGTCCCGCAGATGCTGTGGTGGGCTGGAGTGCGCGTGCACACGCACGCGCAAACGCTATTTCCAGCGCACCTTCCGGCATGTGCAGCTTCCCATTGGCTGCAGGAGCTTCCTGCAGCCAATGGGAAGCCAGCCAAAGTTGCAGAAGGCGGTCCCCGCTCTGCTCCGTGCTAGTTTAGCACGGCACAGGGGAGCCGGCCAAGTGGGGTCCGTGGGGCGGTTAAACCGCTTGTGGCCTATGGGCCTTAGGTTGCCGATCCCTGCTTAAGATGCTTCAAAGTATTTTTTTTCCCCTTTGTAAGATAACTTATAATACGTCTTCTGATTGGGAGCCAATATTCAGACATTTAAGTCACAGGACAAGCAGAAAGTGGAACAAAATATTTAATTAATCTGTCGTCCATATAAGAGTTGCTGGATTTGCCAGGATTCTTCAGAATGCATTGTTTTTCTATAGTCTGAGTTCGCTTCCCTGCTACACACACAATCCCCACCCCGAAGAATCACATAGCATCAGCCGTCCCAGACTATACCACTTAGAATACAATAGGGCAGGCATAGGCAAGCTCGGCCCTCCAGAAGTTTTAGGACTACAATTCCCATCCCTCACCACTAGTCCTGTTAGCTAAGGATCATGGGATTTGTAGGCCAAAAACATCTGGAGGACTGAGTTTGCCTATGCCTGCAATAGGGTATCATGTTTGTATGCATCCTCAGACTAGCACACCTGGTACTGTACAGTATTAGCTTAAGCTATGTTTGTTCATTTAATCTGCAGGGTGAGGGTGGGTTTCTTTTTCTTTTCTTTTTTAAGGTGAGAGAACATTCAAAGATGTGATCTGCCGCCAGCATTCTGAAATTCTGCTGCAGTCCAAATAAGTCTGTAACCTAGCCCTAAAATAACCCTATACTCTTCCAATATGCCCCATATCCTATAATACAGCTGGCCATGCAACACACTGATTAATTATAGGCATCCTTTGCTGAACAGCAAACCGGAAGCGGAATATCATTTTGGAAAATGACTTCAGCTGTCATCAGAGAAGCACCACTCTAATACGATATGGTTATATCCATACATGTACACACACAATAAATTTGCTGCCTACATGAACAAGGAATCCATAAAATTTCAGCACCAGCCCTTTACTGTCTTGGGTCATTCGCAGGTCTCTGCCTTTTTCTGTGAAAACATTGACTCCACCCACCAGAGATAACAGGCCTACTATTGTTTGCATGAACACTTATTCCTCAATGAAATAGCCAAGAACCAAGACTTGTTGCTTGTTGCTGACATTCTTCAAGTATCCAGATTGCATAAAGAAGCCTTCAGGCATTTCAATTACAACCTTTATTTCTCTTTGCCTTGCAACACACAGAATGTCATGCTATTACAAAGTTAAGAATGCCTTTACATTTTCATTGTTTTGAAACTCTACATCACACACAATGCTACTTCTCATGCACCTAAGCTTCTGCTTGTAGTTCCGTAAATAATTTGTGTGGTATGAATGTTGTATGTGCATTTAGAATATGAATATGTGGTGACATTGCGTAATACCACAGCCCAGTATATTTGACACTGGTGTGTAATGTCTGCTCATCTTTGGAGCAGAGAAAAATCAATAATAGTTTTTTACATAGGAAGTGAAAGAGGATAGAAATATGTGTCGTGGTTTTGGGGTAGGAACCAAAAGAAACCACTGAGTGGTTTCAGCTTCAATGCTAAACCAAAATTATAGAGCTCCGAAACACCATTATCTTAGTTAAATTTTAATTAATGTCCATATATATTCACAGAAGCAGAGGTAATCTTGCATTGCATTCACTGCATATTCATGTTGGAACGGTTAAATATTCATACTGTGCTGCTTTTCAAATAACATGGTACACTAAAAGGAAAAATTACAGTACAATCCAATCTGGGTCTACTAAGTAAGTCCTCTTGAATTCAGTGGGGTTTACTCCCCAGTAAACAGAGTTAGGATTGCAGCCTTAGGTCATGCTCCTTATCAGATAATCAATTATATTAACTTAAGATTTCTTATCTTCTCTAGAATTAATAAACTTAATTAAGTGTATTAAGAACTGAAAGTGTACTTACAGGCCAGCACAGCAGTTAGGTAGCCTGTAGCTGCAATCTTGTTCCTGACGTGTTTCCATTACACTAAATGTGTGCAGGAAGGATTTCAAGGGTTGTGGAGCACCGGCCGCACTTGAGCAAGCAGTGGGCAGGATCCAAAGGATGTCAGCACATCAACAGAGCATGGGTTGGGAACCTATGGCCCTCCAGATTATTCCTGGCCATTGGCTGGCCCTGAGTTGAAGCCCAACAATGTATGGAGGACCACAGAGTTTCCACCCCTGACCCAGAGCTTCTGAGGCCCATTCTCTTATCACAGTAGATCTCTATGCCAGCAGTTCTTAAACTGTTTCCCCCTGAGACCATTTGAAAATTGCTGGGGATCTCAGCAGACCACTTAATGAGCTCCCACCACCACCATCTTTTCTTGATTCTGCAAATCAAGGCACATGCTTTGGGGTTTTTTCTTCACTGCCAGGATCATTGTCAATTCTAGTCTCATTATGAAAACCACAAGCTTTAATGCAGGGTACTGTTGTTCTGCTTTCATAATCCAGCCCTGGTGAAGAGAGTCTCATTCTCCATCATATACCTGAGGGAGTTTCTCCATCCCCATCGTTCAGCTGAGGGCCTTCTGGCAGTTCCCTCACTGTGAGAAGCGAAGTTACAGGGAACCAGGCACAGGGCCTTCTAGGTGGTGGCACCCACCCTATGGAACACCCTCCTATCAGATGTAAAGGAAATAAACAACTATCTGACTTTTGGAAGACATCTGAAGGCAGTCCTGTTTAGGGAAGTTTTTAATGTTTGATGTTTTATTGTATTTTTAATATTTTGTTGAAAGCCGCCCAGAGTGGCTGGGGAAACCCAGCCTGATGGGCAAGGTATAAATAATAAATTTATCATCATCGTCATCATCATCAGAATTAATAATAAGTGCAATAATAATTATTACATGTTCCACAACCTTTCCATGGATCACCAGAGTGGAGTTCATGGATTACCAATGGTCCACAGATTACAATTTGAATACATCTGCCCTACTCTATCCAGTATAGAAATGAAATGTATAAGAACAAGAAACCATTCCTGGAAACTGAAGGGAGAAGCCTAAGGCAGCATGAGGAGCTGTAGTCAGAAGTTGCAGAAGCCCCACTGTATGAGCACAAGTGCTAAGTTGGACACACACATTGGGGTATTTGCATACTATAATTAATGTGGGCAGAAGGGAACAGATATTCTTCTTTATCCCCTATATCTTCCCTTTAGGGAAGAGGAAACAGCTTTGAACTGCAAAACATGCTGATGAAGATATAAATGAATTGGTTCGTCTGTTTTTCAAGTGCTTAAGTTGCATAATTTAAAAAATAATTTATTAAGCCTGCTCCAAAATACAATCCTTTATTCATGACTATATTTGTAGCCCTATGGTTGCTTTGCCCCACTGTGAGTGGCTGAACTGCTATGATGTCACAATGATGCATTTCAAGCAAAGGTGTAACTTTCCCTCTGTCTGCCTGTCAGGATCTGGAGTCAGTAGTAGTTCAGCAATAAAAACACCAGTGTCAGTGAAGTCAGTTAACTCTTCATTCAAAAACCCCCCAAACAGCACAGGCCTAGTGAGCACAGCAACTCTTCCCAGTAGGTGCTGCCCCAAGGAGGCAATTGTGAGGACTGAAGGTCCCTGCCTTCCCACTGCTCTCTAAGGCTCCTTCCCCTCTCTTTGCTCCACCCACTTCATTTCTCTGCATGTTCTGGGAGACCAGGGTAGGGGGAAGACTCCCTAGGCTGCCTCCTTGTTGCCTCTTGGCCCCCCTCCTCTCCAGACTCCTCTCCTGCCTCTGAGCCTAAACTGCTCTCTGCCACAGCGTCTTCCTTCTCACTAAATCCTGTTACCTCTTTAGCTTCTGACACTTCCTCCTCCCCCTAGTCTGCTCCCTCTTCTCCCTCTGACCACACATCATTGTCCCACCACCAGTCCCCCAGTTCTGAGACTTCTTCCCCTGGGGGTTCCCTAGCTGGTTTGTCTCCCACCATTCCTCTGCGTCCAACCAGTCCATGACATTGCCTTAGAGACTTAGTAGCTCTGATTTTGCAAACAGCCTGGCTAGCCTTGGGGTAGACAGCTGAGGGTCAAGAGCAACTTGGATATGAACTTTAAGGTTGAGAAAGTAACTTGCATTAAATTAAACCATGTGAATATAACTTCCGCTGCAACCCTAACCCCACTTACCCGCGACTAAACCTTACTCAATTCAACAGGACTTACTTCTGAGTAGACACCATTAGGATGTCAATTATCTTTCAGTTATTATCATGATCTTTCAAATGAAACCTTCTGGATGTGGTCAGCTGAAAGTGTTTTTAAAATTTTAAATGCCGCCAGACAGAAAGGAATACGAGTGATGATAATTTGCTAGCCTTTTGTCTCAGCTCACATATGTCTAATGCCTGACTGACAGACCAGACAAATCCTACATAATGTATGTTTTTTGAGCCATATCACATATTTTGTTTGCTTAATCTTTTATTGATGTTCTTTTGTAGGCTAGGCCACACAGCTGGGGGAAAAACTAATATCTTGCTGAACGTTTAAAACGTAGGAGTTAAGAAAATGGATGGCAAGATAAGTGCAAAAGCTTTCAGATACCGTAGTTACAGCAATTAAATTGAAAGGGTTGAACTGTGCATGCTCCATTAATCTCATCATACCTCAAATAACAGCATTAACATCTTAATTGCTCATGATCACTAATAAAGTAAGGAGGAAAACAGGCAGGGAGGAGGGCGACAGCTGGGTCAGGCAAAAGGCACAGCCAAGAGGAAAAAAATATATGGAAAGATGGGAGGCACAATCACTCAGTTTGAGGTGGGGGAGTCATTTGTGGGGATCCTAAGCATGAGCAGGGAAAAAATAATTTCCTTAATACGGTAACTGTATTTTGCAGCTCCTGTTCTTTGTATGCAGTCTTTCCAATATTATCAGGGATGTGAACTGAATTCTGCAGTGAACTCAAGTTAAATAAAAATAATTTCATTCCACATATACTTGGCTGGCCTCCTGTTTCTGATAGTAGGGGCCAAACCACATGTTACAGTAATCATGCTTCTTGTTGTTTTTAAGTATGCTTAATGTTGCCACTCTTATTTTGAAAGAGAAACAAGCAAAGGGTTCTTGATGGGGCCTAATGTGGATCATGGCGTCATGGCAGTTTCCCACTGAAAACTGCCACCCCTGCTGCTATTTGCTCCCAAAGGTCACCATTTATTGCAAACAGCAGTTTACTCAGCTTATTGAAGGCTGTCTGGTTTGGTTTCCTGAATGGAGTAAGACAGGACATGTCTGGGAAGGGAGACAATAAGTGTTGTCATGTCATATGCAGAAGTATTTGTAAAGCAGGCATATTAATTTATATCAGGAATAAGGAACCTGTGTGTCCCTCCAGCTGCTATGAACTGCCCCGAGCTCTATGGATGAAAGGCGGTATAGAATACCTCTCTCATAATCTCTGGCTATTGGCCATGCTGGCTAGGAATGATGGGGACTGAAGCTGAACAACATCTGGAGCACTGCAAGGTTCTCCATCCCTGGTCTAAATTTCCTTGTGTTTTACACTATGAAGCATGGTTAAGTCTTCCCCAGGGAAGCTAAAGAGGAGATGAACAGAATCCATGGTATGAAACATTTTCAACAAGCTTCTTGAAACTGGATGCATTTCCAAGTATAAAACTCCTATTTAGGAGCAACCTTCCTTATTCATTTCTCACAAAAAGTGCTGCATTTATCATTTTAGATGGGCTCTGCAGTGCCAGAAGAATGTCAAGTACATAAGTGAGTGGTAAGAAGAAAGATCAACTACAAAACCTATTAGAATCATAGAATTGTATATCTGGGAAGGGGCCACAAGGGTCATTTAGTCCAACTCCCTGCAATGCAGGAATCTTTTGCCCAGCATGGGGCTTGAACCCACAGCCCTGAAATCAAGCTGGGACATACATCACAGCTGGGTGCATGCTGGAAGCAATCATCAGGGTTGATACTCTGCGTGTATCACAGGGTATGAAAAGTTTACTCATCGTACTGAATGGCAATAGGTAAGCGGTAAAGCAACACAAGAACCAGCTTGCCGCAGGCTTGCTTGTTGGACTCTCATGTCAGCATGAGCAAAGGTTTGTGGGAGCTGGCACATTACAGAGGAACCATTGGCACACTGTTGCTAAATACTGTACACCAAAAGATATGGGGAGGACGTCAGGTGCCCATGTAAAAGTTTCAGAGTACTTTCAGAGGACAACAATACCCCAGCCTCCTCATTGTGCAGACATCCGAGAGAGAGACCAAGCACCTGGGCAAATCCTCCTGTGGGGCAATGGCAATGTGATTTGGCCCATGCATTGCCAGGGTGACCCCAGGTGACCCTCATGGTCCCTTCCAACTCTACGACTCTATGTTAATCTTATGCCTAGGAGAACTTCTCATCTCATAAACGTTTCCTCTAGACAAGCAGGTTATCTTCTTCCAGTGCTGTTCTGGTGAGAAGTATATTCTCTTAACCCACCGACATGGTATAATACATAAGCTTCTAACTTCCTGGCTTTTCCTGGAAACATCCCAATAAAATAATTTAGCAAGTGAAGGATGACTGTCAACTTAATTCCCTGATGCTGGCTGTTCCTTAACAAAAGGCAATGAT
Source organism: Zootoca vivipara (assembly GCF_965207765.1). NCBI lineage: Eukaryota > Metazoa > Chordata > Lepidosauria > Squamata > Lacertidae > Zootoca > Zootoca vivipara. Next base: position 40,413,225 of record NC_142594.1, read on the forward strand.
TCAGGTGTCTACACCCAGCCATTTAATGCCCTCAAACCATTTATGCAACTCCCACTGCTAATGCCTAAATTAAATCTAAAGCCCTTTGGGATGAAAAGTGCTGTATAAGAGAAAGGTGGTGTAATTTTTAAGGATATAAAGATCCATATGCAAGAGTGCACTAGCAGGCCCACTGGGATATCTTTAGATAATTTTTTAATGACTTTCCTTTCAGTTAACTTTCAAATGACCTGATTTCCTTCTCAAAAACATAGGGTGATATCCAAATATAGTCCTATTCAGAGCACACCCATATAAAATCAATGGTTTATTTTGAGTATGACTAACTTTGAATATCACCCATAATGTCCAGAAAGTATAATCTTTATTTAACATTTGTGGTTTGCTTCCCTTCTCTCTTTTTTGTATCTTCATGTTGTTACAGTGGTACCTCGGAAGTCGAACGGAATCCGTTCCGGAAGTCCGTTCGACTTCCAAAATGTTCAGAAACCAAGGCGGGCTTCCGATTGGCTCCTGCAGCCAATCAGAAGCCGCGTTGGACGTTCAGGTTCCAAAGAACGTTTGCAAACTGGAACACTCAAAGTAGGTTTCAAGGTACAGCCTTGCAAGTAGAGTTCAATCCCTTGAGTCTAATACTGTAGTAGGATGAGGAACAGAGGAAAGAAACAGCAGCTTGTGGGTAGGTTGGCCCTTCGTCATCAAGAATATATCTGCTGCTACATGCATGCAACCATCAGCTGCCAAACGGTATGTTGTCATGAACTAGCAATGAGTTGAGGCAGCAGCAGCAAGTGATAAATCTCTCTTTCTTCCGCTAGTTTCCACTTTTTGTGGTGAGCAGGAAGGTGGGTTTTTAAATATCTTTTTTTAAACTTCTTCTTTTCTTCCTAGGGATTGCCAAACAAACTGATTTTGCATAGTTTGTGCCTGAACTGGTATTAAGATTTGGGAAAGAAACTGGATCAGTTATGTTCTTGGCCTTAAAATTCTATTATCTATCTTTGTAAGCAACATCTGTGAAACTCATTCTGGAGCTGGTGGTCAAATACCTATCAATTAAATGATTCTTAAGTGACCGCACAGTCCTTAAAGAACAGGGGTTTTCCATAGTGTGTACTGTACACAATGTACTTCCCTGTGCTCTAGACAACAGTTGCATAATTTGTGACAACCATGCCATTCTCGTCCCAGAGAAATAATTGGATTAGTTACTTACTTAAAGCCTGTTTACCACACTCTTCAGCCAAAAAGACTCTCAAGAGGAGCTCACAAATCAAGGAAACAGGCAGTAAAACCACAAATGTATTTATAGACCTTTAATTGTATGTCTTTAAACCAATAAATACTGTACCACACAAACACACGCAATAAAATGAGTGAACCAGTGATGCCTAATGCAATCCTGTAAAATATTTCTACTCAGAAGCAAGTCCCTTTGAGCCAGTGAGTGTTATATGAAACAAGTGATATGACCTGAACACCTCATTATTCAGAAAGCCAGAAACTGAATCAATGTTCAGTAACTAAGGGTAACATACCGCTTACTAATTCCAGTCACCATTGTTTTCCTTGTGATTTTTTTCCTAATAAGAAAGACTCAGATTGATCCTCATTGCGACCTGGTGCAAGGTCATCTGGTAAACCTCACGTCTGAGCAGGGATTTGAGCCCGGGGCTTCCCAGTTCAAGCCACCGAATTCAGAGGACCTTGTTCCCAAAGTAAGTTGCCTAGGATTGCAGCATTGGTCATTATTTCTTAAAAGTCATCTCGTAAGCCTGACATGCAAGCATCTCCAGGCAAAACGCCTCTCCGCTCTGTTCCTTAGTTCAGTTCCTTGTCAGCTTCTTCCTACTCACCTCTTTTATAGCAATACTTTTGCCACCTCCACACATAAAACAATACGGATGCCACCTCCTCGGAGCTCAATTGTAACAGCACGAGAAAAACATTTTTGGTTAGATGTGCACACTCCCATGATTTATAGCAGAAAAGTTTTCAACAACTTCCCATCACCTCCTGCAGTGAACAATCATTTAATGCTTCTTCTTTTTGCCAAAAAGAAATCCTATACTTTGTGTATGTTTTAGGCACCGGTTTGGCCAACATCACAAGACCAAGAATCAAAATGGAGTGGGCCCTACCGTTTTGTGATGCTGTTTCCTTGTAGCTTCCTTCTGAGACCAGGTTCTGTTATAATGGTGCTATAAGGAAAGCAGAAAACACAAATGTCAGGGAACAGGAACGTAGGAGGCGGCCTTATACGGAGTCAGACAATTGGTCCATCTCGTGCAGCCTTATTTACACTATTGGGCAGCAGCTCTCCAGGATTTCAGGCCGGGCTCTCTCCCAGCCCTGCCTGAAGATGCTGGGGGTTGAAACATGGACCTTCTGCATGCAAAGCAGATGTTCCACCTCCGAGTCAAGGCTCTTCCCCACGACAGACAGCTCATGCCATCAACTAATGAAGAGACCACCAAGGGGCTGAGACGAGGGTGCTGTTTTATTTGCTTTTTCTAGCTTTTGTCTGCTTAATATTTGAACACAAAGTTCCTAAGCAGATAGATGGCAAGTAAATAATGGACAAACTCTGCCCTACCAAACAGGCCGAGAAGCAGGTCAAGAATGAATTTGAGCAGACAGAACTGAACAACTAGCACAACTTTACTGCACACACACACACACACACACCCCATTTGGTGGGTAATCTGTTGTGGGAGGTGGTCACTTATTTAAATGGCTCTTTGAAAGGATTGGCCATTCCACAGAGAACAGGCTGCAATGGAGGACTTCGGGCTCTCAAATTTCAGCAGCGCCCTGTGCAACGCTGAAATTAGTCCTCCCTGCCAACACCTCCCACGTTCTGTTCTACAGAATTGTTGTGGTGCCCCCTGCAGTGTGGCCACACTGGCAGTGCTACCCTAAAACTACCTATGCATGCTGCAATCCCATAACCTCTCTCAATGGGGGAGTAATCTAAGTTGCAGTCTGTGGGACTTGCTTCTCAATGGACATGTATAGGATTGTGATGTGAATGGACTAAATCTCCCTTAGTTTGACCCTACAGGACAGCTCTAATGCCTCTTACTATAATTAAAATTCAGTTTGCTAAGTATGTTGGATAGGTTATGAATGCACATACTTGTTATGTCTGCATGAAGTTCGATGTGGATATGGCAGCTGCCACCCACTGCAAATATATGGTTAATAAGTACCTAGGTGTGCCAGTATGCACCAAGCTGGAGTGAAACCATGTCTGATGGTGAAGCACAGGAGGAGAAACCCTTCAAAGCTGTAAATTGTGAAATTCTCTTCTGGTTAAACTAAAATCCGAAAAGTACTTGGTGGGCTTCTAGGGTTTCTTGCTAAGACACTGTTACGTGGATTGTTAATGAACTTTGCTTTATGTGTAAGACCAACGTTCCCTTTATTTACAAAACATTACCTTACAAATCTCCAGCAGCCTCTCTTGTTGTCATCTCTTGGACTAATCAAAGTGATTTTTGTTGCTGACTCTTGTTGAACTGGTTTTCCCCCACCTTCTTCATTTGCAGGGCTTGACATTATTTACATAAGTTCTTTGGGATTCTAAGAGGGAAAATGCCACAGAAGTGCAGGGTATGATTATTTTGTTTGTACAGTATTAGAGATCCCAACCCTTCTGTGCTGAATCAGCACAGCAAACAGCAAACCTTGCAAACATTATTAGCCTGAACAATGAATGAACAGGAAGCAAGGCCTCTTTCACTTGGGGAACCTAGTTTTCTTCTCTGTGTTACGTTCCGGGAACAGCAGAACACAACATCTGAGACACTCCAGCACTTTCCTAAGAACCAGTGCTCTTTTTTAAAAAGGGGGTGGGTGGGAGCGGGGGAGATGTACTATTTCAAAAAGTAAAAACCAGAATACCCCAAAAGTTGTTAAGCTTTTTATAGAAAGATCCCAAAATTATTGAGCTTCTTTTTACAAAAACGTCAAAAACATGATTTTTTGATTGACATGCCTAAGTCAGATCCAGGAGAAAGTGCAACCTTTTGGAAATGCCCCCCCCATCAATTCTGCCTTTAAAGTGCCACACTTTAAAGTTCTTTTTTTTTAAAAAAAAAAAAAAGGTGCCTGTACTGCATACCCTTCAGTACCCCCACAAAGAAAAGCACTGCTAGGAACTATTTATTCGCTACAAAACTGTCATAAGAAATTCCATTGGCAGCACTGTGCCAAGGGCCAACAGAAGTCTGACCCGGCCCTCTCCCTGCTCTCCCTACTGATGGTTGTTTAGCTTAAAGCAGAGTTGGACCAGAGAGCCCTCCTAACAGCATCCTTTACAGGGCATCCTCTGTAAAGCAGGGTTATGTGAGCCATCCTAGTTTGGATCTAAATAACAGTGAGCAGAAGGAATAGAGTCAGCCAGGCTGTTTTGCAAATTATTACACAGCCGCCTGCGCAGGAGTTCACAAAATGCTACATCAGGTGAGTTCTACAGCAGTCCTCATGCATTTCTGCTTACTCAAGAGATTGCACAACCAAGAAAACATTTTTGGAATTAGTTTTACTCCCTACCCCCCAAGTGATGTAGTGTGAATAATATGACAGCCTCTCCACAAGAAGAAGCAGACTCAAGCCAAAAGCATTACCACCAGCTGCATTCAACAATAAGAACCATTTGAAATCCAAATAATTAAGGCCGCGGTCATATACTCAGTTACATGGAAGCAAATGCTACAGTATAGGATGGCACTGTAAGGCTACAGGCCTGTGCGCACTTATTGTGGGGTAAGCCCCACTGGACATGGCAGGATTTACTTCTGAGTAAATATGCTTAGGGTTATGCTGCAAACTGCAGTCTTTAAAATGTAAGAAGAAGAAAATGTTTTATCACATCACAAAAGAAGCAGAATAAGCACCACAAGAAGATTGTGCTTTCGAATTTTGAGGTATTATTTTACCCTGCTTTTCTGTCATGGGCAGACAAAATGATTTACCACCTTTTTAAAAAATTAAAAAAAAAACACATTGAAATATGAATGACAAACAAAGAGTTTAAGACAGCAGCAGGTAAAAAGCCAATTATAGCAAATAGTCAAAAGTCAAGCACCCAAAGCTTCCCGAAACAATATAGTTTTCAGTAAATATCTACATGTCAAATGACAAGGGGTCAGATTGCACTCCAAGGGGAGGGAATTCAGCAGGCTCACTGGAAAGGCTGCCTTGGACACATAGCCATACAATATCACTTAAGGCAAGACCACAAGCACAGTTTTAACTGGCAAGCAGGAATCTATGGACACAGATAGCCCTAGAATTAACCAGGTCCCAAGCTGTTGAGAGGGGAACACATGGACCTCCAGATATTTTTGGACTACAACTCCCATCAACTCCAGTCAGCACAACCAATGATCAAGGATGGTAGTAGTCCAACCACAGAGGGCCATAGGTTCCCCATCCCTGCCATAGGTTCCCCATCCCTGCTTTAGGTGTTCAAAAGCAGCATTCAAGTTGAGCCTGCCAGACAGCCAATGCAATATGCAAGAAGAACTGACATTGCACCAAAAGGGTTTGACAGGATGCAAATGTTTTAGCTAAGAAGGAGGTAGCCATATGGACTTGATAAAGAGTGGGCATTCCACAGACAAGAGGCCACTGCAGGAAGGCCCTGTTCCTAGCGCTGGGCCAGTCAACATGGTGCCCTTCAGATGTTGCTGGGCTACAATTCCCATCATTCTTGGCCACAATGATCTGTGCTGATGAGACCTGAAGTCCAGCATCATCTGGAGGGCACGATTTTAGCTACTCCTGTTCTAATGGATGCTATTATACAGCTATGTGTTGGTCTGTCCCTTTACCCCTCTCCCTCTCTCCTATGTATCAAACAGGGAAAGCTTCTGCGAACTGGCTGTTAAACCAGCCAGCCCAGTGCCACCGGTTTTACTTGAGGTCATCAGCCTCAGTTCACTTGTAGCCCTTCTAAGTTCCACTGAAGTTGACGGGAATTAAAAACATGCACAAATGTTGAGCTCTGTAGTCAAAACAAGGCAATGGGAAAGCCTTGTCCTGGAACAAATCAAGGAGGAGGAGAACTGCCCTTCAAAGGTTGACATCACTATGCTTCCTTCCCCATCCTAGTTTTGTTGGGGTTGGGTTTTTCCTGAACGATCTGAGAAAGGCCTTAGCCTATCCAAATAGCCTTTTAAAAAAGAAAAATGTCTAAAGGGAGAGGGGATTTAGGTCACTTGGCGAGCAGATGATAGAGAAACACTATTTTGCTAACATAAAGAAAACAGCTTTTATCATGATCAAACTGCAGAAACAACAGAACACTGAATTACCAAAGACGACTAGCAGTTATATAAAAACCTGAGTTGTCTGCTGTGCTTAATTCTAGTAAAGCACAGCTAATCTAAGGATTACAATGAAACTGAGAATGAATGGAGTATCTTAGTTATGCTTTTTCCTGTTCTACGATTAACACCAGGACAGCACATTGCCTTAGCTAAAGAAGCATTGAAGATAAACAGCTTTAATTTGATGAAGCTGAATTCATATTAAATTGGGCTTCAGCCTTAAGGGTTTGCTTCTTCAGACTATTAATGCCATCCATTTGTGAGCTGATGAATGGACAGGCATAGCCCTGTTTCTGGTCCTGCTGTGGTCTGGCTTTCCTGGGGCTCTAGGGCAGCAATGTTGTTGGATACTGCTGACTGAATGCAAGGGGGGGTGCAGACATCTCTCTGACCCACACATTTCTTTGCTCTGGGGTTGGGAGTCTGGCCTCCAGCCTTAGATTTGCTACAGCTGCACAGTATAAGCTGCTAACTATGTCATGTTTGTACACGTGGAACAGCACAAATGAGAGGATCCTCTGCAGGAGTCACATTTATCACTGCTCTGATGCATAATTCATTCTAGTTATCATAGCTCTGATGTATAATTTATCGGGCCACTTTTTTCTCCATTAGGTTTCTTTGTGCTTCTGCTTGGTCACTTGTGCAAATAATCGGGTTTTCTTTCCAATATTTAAAACAAGAAATGGGTGGTCCCTACTTCTAACACTTGGAGAAAATGCTTTTTTAGGAAGTATGGAGGTTAACAGTGTTCCTCCAGCAACAGAAATTTTATTCAGAGTGAAATATTCAGAGGGACGTGTGGGTGTTAGTTGTGTTGTGTGGTTCTCTCCAGTCACGCAGCAAGTCCTTATCAATCACGGACAGCAGGATGATAGAGACAAGAGATACTGGATTGTGCTCCTTATAGGGGGAAACATTTGTCTGGTTTGTGTTCTAATGTGCACTTGCCTAATTCACACACTAACTGAACCAAAACATAGCTGTCCTTCAAAATTTGCAAATTTTTCTGCACATTTTGTAACGCAGTTCTCCAGCTAAAAAAGTGTGTACAAACATGCAGCTACTAATGAGAATAATACACAAAAGCTACATTATATTCGGGGAATTTGCTTGCACAAATGTATACATTAGTCAGAACAGCATCCAGAAATGCAGATATCAGGAGAAATGCACATGAAAACAGATGCAAAATTCATGTGAACTTTTTTTTAAAGCAAAAAATGCAACTTAATGCAGAAATGTTGCAAAGTGTATTTAAAGTTTGGAAAGATGGGTGAAACTAATATTTACAGATTGGTCAGTGTTATTGTCACATGTATTGTGCCAGTGCCTTCTTTCTGTACCCGGGTTGTTTTGGGTAGAACCCTGCCTCCCTATCTTGGAATCTCAGAGAGCTGCAGCCACACGAAGGGGAAGGAATGCAAGGTGCCTGAAAAAAGGTTATTTCAGGTGCAACACATGACTAGAGTAGTTACTGTAGTAATTTATGCATTTGATGAACACTGCTATAATGAAGCATGCCCCCAAAGAAGGATTTGTGCCTGAACTAAATATTTTGTCAAGCACCTAGAAGTCCCTTCTCCTCTTCTCTCCTCTGTAGTGCATCTCCTTGTTTCATTGCCGTATTTAATTTGTAGGGTGTGCACCGGCAGGTTACTGAAAAGGACTGGACCTCAAACTGTCCAACACAGGTAAAATAAGAGGTTTGAGTATGCTGAAGCAGCCTGGGATCCCGTGGTTTTAAATATATGTTTAAAAAATCAGAATGGTTGAATATCTGAAATGATGATATTAGAGGCAAGGCAGCCAAAGCAAAAGAGAGGATCAACATGTGCAGATTTGGTTGGCTGCTAAACAAAGGCACTTGTTAAAAATGTATCCAGCTGAGCTGGATTTTCATTGTTGTTGCCTTAGCATCCATTCTTAAACTAGAAAATATGAAGCGTCGGTGCCAGACTGGAGCTTTCGTAATATTGCGGAGGCCCCTGCGAATATCCATTCCCACTAGGCCACACAGCTGGCTGAACATTCTGACCAGAATCTTTTTCTGTGATTGCAGGGTGTCGTGTACATTTCTCACATATCAAAACAAAACAAAGTTCTGCTTGCTGGCTTGTGCATTTTGCAGTGTTCCTGTCAGACCAATATGCAGCTGCATGTGCCCCACCTGTGTGTACTTTCCTTTAAAAACATAGATGCAGAAGGACTTCTGTCCGTTCGTTCTTTGGCCTCAATGCATTTTTCAGCTTAGCGTTGCCTGTTTGCTCATTCTGTTTAGAAGGACATGCCTAATAATCCCATTAGGGAACCAACGAGAGAGTCTGCAGTGAATCTCTTGAGACACTTATGCTTAAAATGTGTTCTGAAAGGGGCGATACAAAATATAGAATGTCAAACAGGGTGTTTGGCTGGACTTGGTGTGAAAATTGCATTGAGGCCAATGAAGCAGCTATGAAAATGTGAGGGGCCACAGTTGTGTGAGAAGGGCAGGTTTCAGATATCAGGAAACAGGCAAGGCCCTTAGCCCCAGTCAGGATGCCACTGGCCAGTCTGACTGCTGCACCTTTCTGTCGATACCTATTCGCCTGCCTTCTCTCAGTGAGAGAGCCGTGTTGTCTGGCAGCTAACTGTAGATGGACAACACTGAGTCTCCTCCCTGCCTCATGATGTTTCTTTGACTTTAAACTAGACTTGGGCTACACATCCTTTCAAGCTGAGGACTCTTCTCTGTGAGGGAGGGCACATGGTCACTATAAGTAAGCCAAAGCAGGTGGTGATGTTCTGCCTTCACAGCTAGAAACCACAGGAGGGGAGAGTGCTCTTGTGCTCACGTCCTGATCAGAGCTGTCAAGTTTTCCCTTTTCTCGCGAGGAAGCCTAAATTCAGCATAAGGGACTTTCCCTTTAAAAAAAGGGAGAACTTGACATCTACGGTCCTGATGCTTGCGTGTTCCCCACAGGTATCTGGGTGGCCCCTGGGAGAATAGGGTGCTGGATTAGATGGGACACAGACCTGATCCATAAGGCTCTTCTTATGTTCTAGACCAGGCACCCCCAAACTTCGGCCCTCCAGATGTTTTGGACTACAATTCCCATCATCCCTGACCACTGGTTCTGTTAGCTAGGGATCATGGGAGTTGTAGGCCAAAACATCTGGAGGGACGCAGTTTGGGGATGCCTGTTCTAGCATGTATTCCTCAACTCCTACAAAAACTTGCTTGCTGCTCCGAGCAACTGGGTAATTCTTCTCATGCCTTTATCAGCAACCGGCCACCTTAACACCATAACACTCCTCCTCTGCCTTTGGCCTGCTCCATCCCACTACCAACTTAATAAGGGCCAGGTATAACAATAGGTAAGATTCGCTGCAAGAATGCTTTCAGATACAAAAAACAAAGTATAACATTTCAAAATGAAAAATCATCCCACTTTGGATCAAGTCAAACAAACAAAATACTCAAAATGCAAAATATTTTTTTTTGTGTGTGTGTGTTTAGCAGCCTGGCTCCAAACAATTTGAGCAATAAACAGGAAGCTCTTTGGGCAACTGGTTCATGGTACCATGTGCAAGGCATTCATGTCACTGTTCCTGAATCAAGCTTACCATCCCTTCTGTACAGGATCTACCAGAATCCAGCTGTTGTTTTACTTAATGGTGTTATCATGCTCTTAATGCGCAAAGGTCAGCTGTCCAGAAATATGGAGAATAGATGGCAGCCTTAATCTTGTGCACCTGGTGTGCCTGGCCTGCAGTACTATTAGGTTTGGATTGTATCTAAGACATGAAAAGTGTTTCCTGTATGAAAGTCAGTAAACCACATCCCAGCAGAATGCCTTTTTTGGGTATGTTTTAATAAAATCATGCAAAAAGCCAAGTGTGATAAGCCATGGGATGGTTGTGATACACAGAACAACTTCTAGTTTGCCACCCCATCTTGAACATCTTCCACTAACACCCCTCCCCCCAAAAAAAACAAATTCTAGCTATTCAACCACCATAGGGTTGGAAGCCTGCATTGGTTAACTGAGTTTTGCAGCCTAGAAAGCACCTGTTATTGGGTGGCATATAAACAGTCAAACAATGGGATGCTCTACATGTCTTATTCAAAGTCCAGTTGGACTTACAGGTAAACTTGTATAGGGTTTCAACCTAAAAAATTTTAAAAATGTGCAACAAAATGATATATACATTTATATTATGTACATAGCTAACTGTTGTAGCCTAAATAAATGTGAGAGAGTTGGACTACGGTAGGACCTGAAGACTTAAATTCAAATCCCCATTTGATATAACCTGGAAAAACAGGGCTAATACTGGAGTGTTGCTGTGGCTGTGATCTGAATCAATCTCATAACTGTGAACAGAGTTAGAGGAAAACTTGAAGACCAGTGAATGCAAAATAAGAGTTATTCTCTCTCAAACAACAATGCAGATGTTGTTATGCCACAAATGTCTATTAGTAAGAGAACAGGCTGCCCTTAACAACAGTATTTCTCTGCTTTAAATGTGCAATGCAATTTGCAATAATTGTCCTACCATCGGGGAGTCCATTAAAAAAAAATGGCAGTATTGTACAAGTGAAATTTAAGTAAAACGTACTCCTGCATTGGCAATTCTCAACCTGACTGTCCCCAAACCCCTAAAGATGGCCTCCAAACCACAACAAACCTACCCTAACAAGAACATTAGCACAAATCGCGTTTTTCAGATTCTCTAGGTACCCTGCAAACAACTTGGAAAAACACAATATTCATCTTACTTCATCTTTAAAAGCCGACAAGATGGTGGGAAACCCGCCTACTCTAAATCCCATCAAGAGGACGATTGATGAATTATGCATTCCTTCCTTCCTTGGTACATGCAAGGCTCTAATCGTTTTCACAATCATTTATTTATTGTTTCCGTATCTCGGTTTCTCTTGGATGGTAGCTCCCCCCCCCATTACAACAGTGGCAGCTCATTTTTCCATTACACTGTCCACACCCTACCCGGCTGCACCATGACTAGAACATTCCATTTGTCCTGCTCATCCATTATGACTTATTGCCATCTGCCGGAAAGACAGGGTCAACGACCACATAATATTTTCAAGATTCCTGGAAGTCAAGTCACGGAGCTCAAGCAGTAAACAGAATGAATGCATGTCTCTTTTTCCCTGTCACCCAGGTTTCAAAATACAAATACAGCAGACTGCGTATCCTGTGAGTGCACCTTTCCTTGGATTCCAGCTATGTGAGTTGCTCTTCGCAAAGTCACATGACTGGAATCCAACAGAAAAGTGCACACAGAGACTCATTTTGCAAGGAAGAGGATTGGCGGCCGATTTCTTCTGCTATATAAACAGAAAAATATATGTGCCCTGCGGGACTGTGAGTGACTCACAAAAACACCCATTTTTCCAGAGTGATGGGGTCACTCCTTGCTTTCTCATCATGGTACATTGTAATTTAATAAGGCTGGAAGGCAGAAAATATCCCCCCCCTCAATGATCTTTTACCCAAATTATGCAAGTGAAGGAAGCATTGTGCAACTGCCCAAAACAAACGCAAGTTTGAGAAATATAGCTGCTTTGTCAAAGCAAAACAAAAACAGCCCGCAAACTCATTTTGCCTAGAGGCACATCGGCATAACCCTCCAGACACAATGCCACTGTTAATTTGCCTACTTAAAGGAGGGTTATTGCATTCACACACAGCCGGTTGGTAATTATAACTTCCCATTTGGGAAAAGAAGAGGAGACACAGCTATTTCTGTAGGGACAGAGAACAACAAACGAGACAAAACAAGTTGCTGGATGTATTCAACATCCAGCTGTGAAAAACACATCTCTTGTAAGTCCATTTGCTTTTCATGCCTCATGGTTGGTGGTGGTGTTGAAATAAGGCAACCACACTCAATCCTTTCTCCAGTTAAAAGTAGGTAATATCTCTTGCCTACCAAAAGCCTCCTCTCTGGTTGGCGATGTCAAGACAAGGCACTGTTGCAACCAGATATGCCATTGGGGTTAGATGCTGATTCACTTGGAGAATAATGATGACTGTAGCTCTGTGGTAGACGGAAGCTTTACATGAGAGAAGTCACACATCTAGTTCCTGGCATCTTGAGGTACAGCTGGGAAAGTACCCTGCCTGAAACCCCAGTGAGAACTGCTGCCATTCAGAGTAAAACATAGGAAGGCCGTTTCCTCTGCTCCAATCCTATTAGGTGGATTGCCATAAAACGTTTCCACGGGCTGCTAGCACAACACATGCCCCTTTGGCAAAGTGTGCTGAGACTTGCGCATGAGCCTTTAACCTTCTCTGGGATTCTGCTTCCTCAGACGTGAAGCAAGCCCCAACATTGTTATGTGTGTGATGTTTGTCAAAAACTATTCATTTATCCCAAATCGGCCTTTTTTCTTTTCTGCCGTTTTAATTCTTCTTGGGTTTTTTTTTAAAATGCCTTAATGGTGTTTTTGTTGTATGTTTAACATTCTATTTCTATCCACCACCTTTCATGCTGGGTTATTGTTGAGTTGTGCTGTCTTTTCTACTTTATCTTTAGGTGGAGCTGATTTTTATTGGAGATTGTAAACTGCTTTGTGGAGGAAGCTCCTCAAAAACCACGGTGCCATTTCACTATCCACAATCTTTCATGGATGCCACCCAATTGTAAGTGTGAGGATGAGGCCAAGCGGAGAAGGCAGCATGAGGAGAAAACAGTCCTTGGAGCAGGGTGGACTTCCTGGTTCGTCGGCCTTGGCCATGAAGAAGAGGAGTTTGGATTTGATATCCCGCCTTATCACTACCCGAAGGAGTCTCAAAGCGGCTAACATTCTCCTTTCCCTTCCTCCCCCACAACAAACACTCTGTGAGGTGAGTGAGGCTGAGAGACTTCAGAGAAGTGTGACTAGCCCAAGGTCACCCAGCAGCTGCATGTGGAGGAGTGGAGACGCGAACCCGGTTCCCCAGATTACAAGTCTACTGCTCTTAACCACTACACCACACTGGCTCTCATGATTCTTCAGTCTGGGAGTGTGACTACGTGAGCTCAAGTGAAGGCAGGGAGAGTCATTTTCTCCAGCATCTCTAGGGCTGTCATATACTTGGCCATCTGCACTTCGAATGGATATTCTGGTTATACAACAGTGCATAGGTGGGAATAATAATAATAATAATAATAATAATAATAATAATAATAATATTTATACCCCACCCATCTGGCTGGGTTTCCCCAGCCACTCTGGGCGGCTTCCAACAGACATTAAAATACAATAATCTATTAAACATTAAAAGCTTCCCTAAACAGGGCTGCCTTCAGATGTCTCCTAAAAGTCTGGTAGATGTTTATCTCTTTGACATCTGGTGGGAGGGTGTTCCACAGGGCGGGTGCCACTACCGAGAAGGCCCTCTGCGTGGTTCCCTGTAGCTTGGCTTCTCGTAGCGAGGGAACCGCCAGAAGGCCCCGACCTCAGTGTCGGGGCAGAACGATAGGAGTGGAGACGCTCCTTCAGGTATACTGGACCGAGGCTGTTTAGGGCTTTAAAGGTCAGCACCAACACTTTGAATTGTGCTTGGAAACATACTGGGAGCCAATGTAGGTCTTTCAAGACCAGTGTTATGTGGTCTCGGCGGCCACTCCCAGTCACCAGTCTAGCCGCCGCATTCTGGATTAATGGCAGTTTCTGGGTCACCTTCAAAGGTAGCCCCACGTAAAGCGCATTGCAGTAGTCCAAGTGGGAGATAACCAGAGGATGCACCACTCTGGCAAGACAGTCTGTGGGCAGGTAGGGTCTCAGCCTACATTCCAGATGGAGCTGGTAAACAGCTGCCCTGGACACAGAATTGACCTGCGCCTCCATGGACAGCTGTGAGTCCAAAATGACTCCCAGGCTGCGCACCTGGTCCTTCAGGGGCACTGTTACCCCATTCAGGACCAGGGAGTCCTCCACACCTGCCCGCCTCCTATCCCCCTTGTCAGGATCCAACCTCAACCGCCTCCAGACACTCACACAGGACCTTCACCGCCTTCACTGGTTCTGATTTGAAAGAGAGGTAGAGCTGGGTATCATCCGCATACTGATGAACACCCAACCCAAACCCCCTGATGATCTCTCTCAGTGGCTGCATGTAGATGTTTAAAAGCATAGGGGAGAGGACAGAACCCTGAGGCACCCCACAAGTGAGAGCTCAGGGGTCTGAACACTCACCCCCCACCACCACTTATTGAACACGGCCCTGGAGGAAAGAGCGGAACCACTGTATGACAGTGCCCCCAGCTCCCAACCCCTCTAGACGGTCCAGATGGATGTTATGGTCGATGGTGTCAAAAGCCGCTGAGAGATCCAGCAGGACTAGGAAACAGCTCTCACCTTTGTCCCTAGCCCGCCGGAGATCATCGACCAAGGCAGTTTCAGTCCCATGATGAAGCCTGAACATTAGGAATTCTGAAGAATGAACATTTCTGATCTGAAACAAGAGAGGATTATCAACTGTTTGTTACTAGAACACCAGGTAATGGAGAACCGAGGTTTGCTTCCACAAATCCTTAAAATATATCAATATTTAGATTATGTTTGCAAATCACTGCAATGCCAAACTAAGTACCCTTCTGAGAGTGCTAGAGAACAAACAGAGACTGTGTAGCAGAGAGAAGAGATGTTTGCCTCTCAAGCTGAGAATTTACTTCAGAGGATGAGAAGCAGAAGCAGATGGGCGGGGTATAAATAATAAATTATTATTATTATTATTATTATTATTATTATTATTATGTTGGTGTTTTCAGCAAGCGCTCAGCATGCAATCCAGTATGCTGTAAGGCAGGGATGGAGAACCTGTTGCCTTCCAGATGTTGCTGGATGACAAACCCTGTCAATCCCTGACCCCTGGCCAGAGAACCCAACACCTGGAGGTTGCTCATCCCCACAAAACTCAGATACAGTATTCAGTACAGGACTTGGATATGCAACACTGTACCAGCAAAACGTGGGCCCAGGCAGCCTTCTCAGGGTTCAGGCATATGAACATCTGACTTGGCAGCAATGTTGCCAAAATACTAAAACTCTGAATTAAATAAATTAGTGAGTGCTCAAACTTGACCTGTAAGGTTCCGTTCCAAGGGAATGTGTCGTTCTCTTATAAAATTTGTAGTGCCTTCTTCACATTTTAGAGTCTCACCCAAGAACATAGTTTTGGGGCCTATCTGTTCTTCACGCTCTCCAGTTGCAGGTTCACAGTCCATAAAGCAAAGCAAAAGGACAAACGGCTCTTTCAAAAGCCATTTTCCCAGAGTGTTTACCCTGAACATCTGCTCTCATTATCTGGCTCTTATGTGTGAAAGTCCTTGGAACATCACCATTTATTTTTAATCTCCATGAGAAACAGAAAAGGGTGGGGAAAGATATTTATTAAGAGAAATCAGACTTGATGCATCATAAGAATTTTGTTTCCTTCCAACACTTCTATTTCTGTTCACTAGGGAGAACGGTGTCCGGATGGGAGGACCTGGTTCTCCACTGCACTGCAACAGCACGAGACACACACCCATGTGGCATTCTGAGCTGGACTCTTGTGGTGGCATTAACCATTAGGCTATGTCAGCCACAGAGTAGGAGTATAGCCAAATTGGGAGTTTTGATGTACTTATTTGGGAATTTCCCAGTGTGCTTAAAAGGGGGAATTTCCCTAGAACCCTAGAAAATTGTCTGGAGGTGATAGAACTGTGGCTGTGGAAACAGGGATGCTGTATCCTTTCGTTTGGGCTGATGGCAGCAAAATGGCTAGGTTGTACTCTGGCCAATAGCAAACAGAAGTAGGAGGTGCAGCAGTAGATGGCAACTAGCAAAGCACCACCACATGCATATAATATGACCCATTCACACAGTGTGGTTCAGTGCATCCACATACGGATGTCCACACATACTCTTACTACACTAACAGGCAGCAGCTCTTTAGGAAGAGGTCATTTGCATCACCTGCTGTTACCTGGCCCCTTTTAACTGGGGATGTCAAGGACTGAACCTCGAAATGTCTTGTCTATGCTCTACCACTGAGTTACAACCCATTCCCAGGAACAATTAACTCCCCAAACTTAAGCAGATTTGAGAGGAGGAAGCAATGGGGGGCTGTGTTTTCCCACAGAGAAAGGATTTCAGCTTGAGAGCAAAGAATTGGATTCCCTGCAACACCGAGGTAATAATTGTGCCTTTACTTCACATGAAGACACTCATCTGATCTGGAAAGTCCGCCCACCAGTTGTTCCCACAATGCTCAAATGTCTCCTCCGAAGGTTCGTCAGGTGTTGTAGTCTCCCCTGTTTCTACTTCAGGTACCAAGCCGTCAGAGAAGTGTCAGGGAAGCGGTGGGTGGAGTTGCGATTTAATTTCCACAGCAAATAAAATCCACGTCAGTCTTATTAAACATACCAAAAGCAACCAGCCAGCCAACCGCTTTATCAGAGACAATAAAAAATTGTCAGCTCCATTTAAAACAATCTAAGTGATCAATCAAATAATGAGAGGGAAACGTTGATTACTGTTGCCAGCTGGGATAGTACAGCGTGAGACTCTTAATCTGAGGGTTGTGGGTTCGAGCCTTACATTGGGCATAAATGATTCCTGCATTGCAGGGGGTTGGTCTAGTTGACCTTCATCAGCCCTTTCAACTCTGCAGTTCTGTGTCTCTATTATTCTATGGCAACATACCTTCTACTGAGTTTTTTATTTACACACCTAAGATGGGGAGGTCATTTTTCCTTCCTCACAGTTTTATAGGCCACGAACAGAAAAGGATGCAACCCAGCAATCTCCCTGCCCTAGTTACTGAGTAGGACAATCCCCCGGTTGCTCTTCATGCTATCTATAACACATTCCTTAAGGTACAGAGGCTATATAAAGAAGTGTATCCCTGCGCTACCTCTAAACCTTGGCTTAAAATTATCTCCAAGCAGAATTAATTATAGGTGAGTGATGGGCTTTGTGATACATGCTAAGGAGAATAAATAGGATCTAACTAACTAAACATGCAGGGCACCTCCAGTGCAAGTTGCAGGAGACATCTTTAGCCATCAGACACAAGAATATTTGGAACCATTAAAGTGTGTTCTTTTAAATATGGAACAATAACCAAAGACGCTATGATGCACACGTGCCCACTCAAATAAACATCATGCAGTACATAAAGCAGTACAATAGTACCTCGGAAGTCGAACAAAATCTGTTCCGGAAGTCCGTTCAACTTCCAAAACGTTTGGAAACCAAGGCATGCCAGCTCCTGCAGCCAATCGGAAGCCGCGGAAGTCGCGTTGGACATTCAGGTTCCAGAGAATGTTCGCAAACCGGAACAATCACTTCTGGGAGCCAAAACTTCCAACTTGCAAGGCATTCGCAATCCAAGGTACAACTGTGTCTAAAATATTAGACTGTGATTTATAAAAAAAAGCAGTAGCAAACCTTTCATTTGCACACACACCACAAGACACAATACTGAAAATAAATTATGTATTAAAATACGGCAAGGATCAAGGTTCTGAGTGATCAACTTTAGAAGAACCTCTAGAGTTCAGGGCTCAGTCTGCTCAAAAAAAGTCCTGTGCTGGAGGTACACTCCAAAGTTCAAAGAATACCGGGGTTAAAAACTCTACATGAAGCCACTCCACTCAAACTGTATGCAATAGTAACCAAACAACTGACAGTATTCAATATACTCTATTCATCTCTTGCAATATCCCTGTGGGTAAGAGAAAACAGTCTGTTCCAGTTTTGCATTCTGGAAAGCAAGGCCTGAAAGCAATTCCAGGGGGATGATAATGGTGGAAGAAATAATGAAGCCCATGTCTTGGATGCTTCAATGTATGCCGGGGGGGATTAATATATCCATACACTTATTGAATAACCCTGCATATGGAGGGTGGCAGCTTTCTCAGAGACAACAAAAACTTCTTTTTAATTCCAAGGCCCTGGGCACATGCATAAATGAGAAAACTTTCTTCTGATCTCAAGGAAGGAAAACAAGGCAATGAGATAAGTGCTTGAGCATTTTTGTTCAGAAGCAATAATAAACAAACAAACAAACAAACAAACAAACAAGACCCCTCTGACCCAGTCCACAAAAGAAAAATCACAAGAGAGCAAAAACATGAGTGTTGCTAGGGCTGGTTGCAAAATCCACTAGGAATAAAACTAGGAATAAACATCCATTACATCAGAAAGAATAAGTAATATGTTTGCACTTTAATAAGGAGCTTATTAAAAAGGGATTTAATGTGCTCCTCACCATGGTCTCAAATCTTGCAGCTGTTAGCACAACTGGTTTGTTAGAGGCTCTGACATCAGGTTTTGAGGACCGTAGCCAAGGATTATAAAAGGCATACAAGCATTGATATGACTTGGGGCTGAATGAGAATCACATTGTGAGGTGGTGTCGTGTTTTGCTCCCTCTACTGAGTGGCTTGTGGTTTTAGCGTTTTGCCAGCCTTTTCTGCAGATTTGCAAGGTGAGATCAGTGTCTTTTCTGCCCTTTAGCCTTTCTTCCTGTTTCTGTATTGTACCCATAAGAGAACAAACGTACACCCTTAGGACTGTCATTATTTAAAACAATTCTACCCCACCCTTTCATCTTAAGATCCACACACAAGCTGGCTCTCGATTCATAGTAAAAGCAATGCAAATACAAAGTCCCCAACAATGAAGAACGCAACAAAACATCAACAGCAGGACTGCAACAGTATGCTATCAATCAGCCCCTCCTCCATATTCTCTACAGAAGAGCCCTGTTCTTGCATCAGGGCCGGCCCAAGACTTGTGGCTGCCTGAGGCAATGTTCAAGATGTTCACCTCCACAGAGCCACATATAAAAATCAGCCACATTGGCTGATGAATCTTACTTCAACACTAGTGACTGGGCAGGGCCCTCTGAAAGCAGTGGCCAGCTTGGGGTGTTCAAAGCAGGCTATATGACACAGCCTGGCCTGGTGTCCTTCCCCAGAGTGGAATACCTGCCCCCACTAAACATGGACCACGAAGACAAGACACATGACTTTCTTGAGACCATGAACCAGAAACACGGCAGCAGAGCTTCAGTCAGATATGAGAAGAATGACAGGCAGCTGTGCCCAGGAGGCTCTTGTTATCCCTGCTAAGAGTTTGGAAGGAAACCAGAGCACACGACACCACAAGGCCACTGCTTCATCCACCACAAACCTTTCAGAAGCAGGCAAGTCATGATCCCCTGGAATTAGCCAGGCAGTGGAATTATTGACTGGCATTTACTGTACACCAATCTAGTGCTACACTGTAGGTCAATAGCTGCTTGAGGCAATTTCCAAATGGTAGAACACACCCGAGTTGGATTTTTGCCAGCAATTTTAAAAAATATTTTACTAATGCTCAGGAATACAGGAAGCAGCAGCTATCAGATGAAATTATGAGGCAGTTATAATACATGTAGCAATACACAGATAACGCGTTGCTATAGCAGACGCTTCTAAATAGTTCACTCCCTCAATGAACTCAGAAATACCCCGTGAACAATTCCATGCCAGCATTTTAATTCTAATCACCTAATTCCCTCTTTCAGCAAAACAGCAAGTGTATAGCTGAAGGTGACTTGGGACCCACGCCATCAAAACTCATCTCTAAGCGGGATTTCTCGGTCCCTAGTTTTGATATGGAGTATGCAAGGATTTTTGGACTAAAGGGCAGCTGCCTTGTCTAAGGGAGGAGGGGGGACCTTTTCAGATGGAGGGCCACATTGCATTCTGCACAACCTTCTGAGGGCCACATGCCAGTGGTTGAGGGTGCAACAAATGTCAATTTTACCTTTGCACGGGAGGCTGCACATATTCGCAACCCTTTCTTGTCTAATATCCAGGCAAGCTAGAGACATCGTCAGAGTTCAAGGACACATTCCAGACAGGCAAAAACCCTTAAGCAAGCAAAGCAAGGTCAGTGAGAGAATGGTCTGGTGAGAGTTCCAAGGTCCCCATAGAGGGGACCTTTCATTCTAGGAAATGAAATATGGGGGTGGCAGGTAAGCCTCACCCCACATGTTCAATCACAAGACATGGTGCATGCACATAATTTTAATGTCAATGTCCATAAACTTGGGGAGCAGCCCCCTCACATATTTTATTGGGGTGTGTGTGCAAAGGGACCTCAGGCCTCGGCTCCTATGCCCCTAGCCAAACGGAAGGTTAAGAACATTGCTTAGATGCAACAGGGAATGGAAAACAGGGACAAGGGCATAGAAAGGAATGAGCTGGATTTATCACAAACACATATTCACATGCTATTTAATCCATGCACACAGGAACATAGGAATCTGCCTTGCCATTGGTCCATCTAGCTCAGTAATATTGACACTAACAGTCAGTGGCTCTTCCCAAAGGCAAAGATTCTCTCAGTCATACTTGAAGATACAGCCTGGGATTTAAGGCTGAAGCCTCTTGCATTCGAAGCACGTGCTCTGCTAGGTGGCTGGGGAAGAGGACTTACCACCATTGCCCTCCTAGGACATTTCCCATTTGCTGCCGTTGGTCTCCTCTGGAGGAGAGACGTAGGTGCTTGCTGTATGCCGCCCAACCTAGTGAGACAACCTTATGCAGTAAGAGCTGCCCCAGCAGGTGGAATTTCCCGGTGGCAGGCGAAGAGGCCTTTCCATCACTGCCATCCCCAGCATTTCCTTTCTGCTGCTGTCATCATCCCCTGCAGCAGCCATGAGAGACTCAGCTGAATGCCATCTAGCCTGCTGAACTGCTGAACTGAACTTAAGCCAGGTGACTGAGGCTCCTTGGAGTGCAGTCATACCAGAATCTGGTACTTCACTGCCGGTTAACTTTTGTTTTGCTTTGTATTTAAGTCTGGTTCCCTTTACAACACTTAATTTATTCTACGTTTGCTAAATTTGTGGGTTTTTTTGTCATTTTGGTTTTACTGATTTGTACATCGACTCTCCTCCATCTCAATGCTCCTCTGTATCTTGAATGTTTATTGTGAGCTGGGCACAGTTCACTGTGGGAAAAGGAGCATGTAAATAAATGAATGTTTGAAGAGTGACAGCAAAATGTTCATGCTTTGAAGTTAATCGTCACTTACCAAACCCCATAAGGAAGTATGGTTTCCCTTCAATGACTGAACCTGTGCCTTAGTAGAGAAGGCACCAAAAGAATGACCTGGGATGGGAGGCATCAAGGGTGTCTCGTTTAAAGCACTTGAGGTAATTACTGAAAGAAGACAGCAATAATGATGACAAAGACAAAGACAATGTATGTGATCAGAGCCCTGTAGACAAAACGGGACATAAATAAAAAGAGGCTTGAAACTAAGTAATAGAATTGGAGATTGAATCAGTTTTTAAAGGACGTGGCACCCCGTTACACAAGTCTGTTGCCCACCCCATACATGCCACCTATGCCAATCAGGCTGTAGAGTACCCCCAAACAGAAAACAGGCTCATTCCTTGGTGGAAGGCGATGAAGACAATGGAGTCCTGATGCTGGACCCCAGACTTAGCAAAGTGGTCAAGCCTCCAGAACAGCTGAGAAACAGCCAAGTAGAAAAGAAGTAACAGCACTTTTATATGTCAAGGTATGGTAAAGGTAAAGGTAAAGGGACCCCTGACCTTTAGGTCCAGTTGTGGACAACTCTGGGGTTGCGGCACTCATCTTGCTTTACTGGCTTAGGGAACCAGCATACGGCTTCCAGCTTCTGGCGAACCAGAGCAGCACACGGAAACGCTGTTTGCCTTCCCGCTGTAGTGGTACCTATTTATCTACTTGCACTTTGACGTGTTTTCGAACTGCTAGGTTGGCAGGAGCAGGGACCGAACAATGGGAGCTCACCCCGCCGCGGGGATTCAAACCGCCGACCTTCTGATTGGCAAGCCCTAGGCTCTGTGGTTTAACCCACAGCGCCACCCGTGTGGTAAAGGAAAGCAAAAAAAATCCTATAGGCCAGGCCACCTCTTACAACACAGCCCAAATAGTTTTGCTGTACAAAGGATGACAAATATGCACATTGTGACAGTGAGCAGATCCAAAGAACAGTGCCACTGTAAGCTGCATTTGTTTTGAATGGACATTGCACCAGAGGGCAGGAGAGCATTCCTTATGAATCACAACCATGCCGTCTGTCAAAAGCACATGCACCTCCCTGACTCAACCAGCTTGTGAAAATAATTGCCCCATTCCCTGGAGTTCCTTGTGATCCCTTGTGCAATTAAAATTACTTCCCTTTTGTCCCTGGGCCTGTATACAGCTTCGTCATGCGTGGGAAAGGATGATGTAGAAAGGCTTGCAAAGGTGCCTGCCCTGGAATATGCACAAGCCTTTGCCATGGGGGGAAAATCCTATAGCAAAGGAGTGCTCTTGCTGCTCTGGGGGAGACTACAGTGGTTTAGACTGTGCCCACAGATAATACCTTGGAAACCATCAACATCCTGATTAGATAGCCTACTGTAACTTCTCTTTAGGACTCTCAAGGACTTATAAACCAATGCATTTTTGTGCCAGAGGAAGAAAATCCAGATGATGAAAATAAATTAAGTGATGAAAATAAATTAAGTAATTGACAGTTTCCTAACTGATGGTGGCGCCCCACAATCTGCCGCCTGAGGCACAATCTGCATTGCTCGGTCACAATGAGAGGGCACTAGCATTCTTGCCCGAAACCATTTTAAACCAAGATGAACTCTCCCCTTCAGTTCTCCTTTCCTTTTGTGTAACCTCTTACTCAACTTTTTGCACAGCTGTGAAATGGTCAAGGGTAACCTCATTTGAGCTACACATTATCTGAGACTATGGAACAAATATAAGGAGACAGAGAGAGCGATGGATTTATGCTGAAATAGAAATTGTTTTCTCTAATCTGCATTTATCTCCTTCCCATTTTCTTTTTCTTTTTAGACAACAAAATCACAAACAAACAGAATCTGTCCTGGCTCTGCCCAGCAAAAAGGCTGCATCAAGACTAGGTGGGTGTATATCTGAACTGTCCATATTCTCCTGTTCGTAGCAGAACTTGAGGTAATGGCAATCAGAGGATGACAGATATGGAAAATGGTACCAAGTAGGTGAGCAGATGCAGAGCGACGACTAAGGCTGCAATCCTAACCACACTTACATGGCAGTAAACACCACTGAACTCAGTAGGTATGGTGATGGTTGCACTGCATGGCTGTAAGCCTAAACATGCTTCTTTGAGAGCATTTCCATTCAATGCAATGGGATGTTTTTGAGTAAACATCTTAGGATCATGTAGCACAGTGTGAGCTGTCAGCTGCGAAGTCCATGACTCAAATTTGAGCTCAGACATGAATGTACCAGGCAAGGCACTCTCTCTCTCTCTCAGCCTCAAAAGAGAATCTCTCTTTCTGCAAAGTAAATAAAAATATGGAGGCTTGGGTGTGCCATATATTCAAGGATAAACTGTTAGTTAGCATACTGATCTATCTTCCAAGGGTGTTAGAAGGATTGCAGAGATAACATAATATACACACAAAGAAAACTGGTATAAAAACTAAGAATTATGTGTCCCCAAGTGCTACCTAATGAACATTTTATTTTTGTAGCTAAATGGACACTAAGCACATATCTTTGACCAACTATAGCTGTGTTGGTGTAACCTAGTGACCTTATCCTGCATGTCGTGCTGCAATAAGGGTAGGATACAGTGATTGCTGAGTCAGCCAAATTTTACAGCAGCATGTTCCTTTAGAGCAGCCATACTATTACATGATGCATTTGATTTTTTGATATATATATATATTGCATACTCTCCTTTCTTCCCCCTTCCCCAAACTGCTTTTCCTTGTGTGTTGTATTTACTAAATTCTAAGCCTGCAGGTAGGGCAATGTTTCCTAGCTTTCGTATGGCATCTAGTTAGTACAGCAACCGGGGGGTGTAAGTGATTGAAAATGACCACTATGGAAGGCATTTAGTGCAGTGCAACAGAGAAGGATGTTGGGCTTTGATGCAGGAAACCTCAAAACCCCACTCAAGCAGAAAATCCCCTAATTTGGTATTCTTAGAACAATGTTTGCATTGGGAAGAAAAAACACCCTACCTACGCAAAAGCCACATGCCATTTAGCTTCCTGCAACCATCACAACCATCTCTCCCCTTGAGATTGCTATCTGTGAAGGAAAAACAGGTCTAAATATGTCAAGAGGGTTACAATTTTTTTCATGCCCCTGTAAAGGTAAAGGTAAAGGTACCCCTGACCGTTAAGTCCAGTCGTGGACGACTCTGAGGTTTCAGCGTTCATCTCGCTCTATAGGCCGAGGGAGCTGGCATTTGCCCGCAGACAGCTTCTGGGTCATGTGGCCAGCATGACTAAGCCACTTCTGGTGAACCAGAGCAGCGCACGGAAACATCATTTACCTTCCCACCAGAGCGGTACCTATTTATCTACTTGCACTTTGACGTGCTTTCAAACTGCTAGGTGGGCAGGAGCTGGGACTGAACAACAGAAGCTTACCCCATCGCGGGGATTCGAACCGGCGACCTTCTGATCAGCAAGCTCTAGGCTCAGTGGTTTAGACCACAGCGCCACCCACATGCCCCTGAGCAAACTAATAATAATGAACTTCACAGAAAATATAATTTGTGCTTGTGTAGGCACGGAGGCAGGAGATGTCCACAAGCATGCAGGATTGTGATGCTCTGGCCTTTTAAGCTCTATTTACATGTTGGCATTCAGAACGTATTCTGAATGCAGCACTAAGTACCCTCAGTGCTCCATAGTCAACAAAGTTTTATCCATTCATCTGTTTTAATTTTCCTAACCTTCTTCTTCTTTGGCGATCACTCGTATCCGAGTAAGATTGTCTTCCATAAACACGGTTTTAACAATGTGGAGTAAGTGACTGTGGAGGCCAATTCTGGATCCACACATCCTTCCACAGTGGGGACATTGGTTTCCGGGAGGGAGTTGATCACAGTGTGGATTTGCCAAGCGCGCCTTCCTCTTAGCACGTTTCTCCCTTGCGTCCTGAGATCGAGTGTCTTCAAAGCCGTGACACCTTCTTCTAATATGCATTCCTTCGCTTATCTATAGGCAGTTGAGAAGACAAAATCACTAGTCTTCCTAAATAAAGTATGTATAGGCTGCCCAAAAACTTTCCCCCTTGTCACACACAGGCCTCTTGTCCAGACACTTATTCACAGCCCCCTTACTCAGACTGTAGTAGCTGCACCAATTAAATCAAATGCTCCACTTTTCAATTTTTTTGTTGTGAATGCTAGTTTTGCTGGTTTTAAAGGCTGATTGCAAGTTGGTCCCCAAGATAGTTCAAGATGTGGCTATATGTATAGTCAATGAGCACAAAGCATTCCTCATTACATGCAACAGAGAATCAACAGGATAGCCCATGGCAATCCAGTGCAAAGTTGAAGTAGATTTTCAAGAGCTCCTAGCCCCAGTCTGCAGAACTGCAGTCTTGCGCAGCATAGAATAAGCCAATGGCAGGACATTCCACACCCTGCCAAGGTAGTCAGATCTTGTCACTGATAAACTGCTCCCCCATGTGGTGGGATTTTAAAATACAATACAAATTAAGCTCAAGCCAAATATTTCAAGCCAAGAGTACGCTTCCAATTTTACTGCATGTTTATCCTTTGTCTGCTGAAACCAGGTACACCCCAGCTCCTATTACAAGCACACTTAAAAGGTTTTTTATTTTATTTTTGGTAGTTAAGCAATTTTCATACTATGTCACTTTTAAATTCAGAGCACTTCCAACTCTACAATTCTAAGACTCCAGCAGAGGATTAAAGAGCTGGTTGCACTTAAGCCCCATAGGGCTTGCTGATCAGAAGTTCGGCGGTTCGAATCCCTGTGACGGGGTGAGCTCCCGTTGCTTGGTCCCAGCTCCTGCCAACCTAGCAGTTCGAAAGCACGTCAAAGTGCAAGTAGATAAATAGGAACCGCTACAGCGGGAAGGTAAACGGCGTTTCCATGTGCTGCTCTGGTTTGCCAGAAGCGGCTTTGTCATGCTGGACACATGACCTGGAAGCTATACGCCGGCTCCCTCGGCCAATAATGCGAGATGAGCGCGCAACCCCAGAGTCGGTCACGACTGGACCTAATGGTCAGGGGTCCCTTTACCTTTACCTTTTAAGTCACACAGCAAATGTTTCACAATGACTTCAATGGGACCCCAGTGCAACTTGGTGTGATCCAGCCCAATGTGGGGTTTTGTTTTGTTTTTTGTTGAAGTTTACAAAGAATGTGCTTTACGCTCAGAAGCTTTTAGATTCCCTAGCCAATTCAATGAAAAATGTCAATCTACCTTGCAGAATCATCACCAGACTTTGAGACCTGTGGGTATATACTGCAGTATACAAATTTAATAAATTATATTAACAAGCTGACCCCACAGGGATATGACACAAACTATGAAGGTTTAAATATATATATATCGGTAAGACTAGATATTTGGCTGCTATGGTTTGTTTTAGTTTTGCATGGCTGTGCTTACAAATCAAGTCAGGGGGTCACCAAACTTTTTCAGCAGGGGGCTGGGCCACTGTCCCTCAGACCTTCTGCGGGGGGGCGGACTATATTTTTTTGGGGGGGAGGGGAATGAACTTATTCCTATGCCACACAAATAACCCAGAGATGAATTTTAAATAAAAGGACACATTCTACTCATGTAAAAACACGCTGTCTGTGGTCCGGATTTAGGTGATTGGGCTAGATCCGGCCCCCCGGGCCTTAATTTGCCTCCCCATGAATCAAGAGATGCATTTTTGTGGAAGCTTCTGGCACAAGGCAACTTCCTTTGGCTTAGTTACAACAGGCTATCTGTAAGCTGAAATAATTACATCCTGTTGCCCCCTTTACTCCTGCCTCCTTCCACTTCTGTTGGTGTCTCCTTGTGTTGATTTTAAGGCAGGAAAGTGTCATGCATATAGGTCAGGGGCAGGCAACCTAAGGCCCGTGGGCCGGATGCGGCCCAATTGCCTTCTCAATCAGGCCCATGGACGGTCTGGGAATCAGCGTGTTTTTACATGAGTAGAATGTGTGCATTTAAAATGCATGTCTGGGTTATTTGTGGGGAATAGAAATTCATTCATTTTTTCCCTTCAAAATATAGTCCGGCCCACCACATGGTCTGAGGGACGGTGGACCGGCCCACGGCTGAAAAAGGTTGCTGACCCCTGATATAGGTGATCATTATTATATTTTAGTTGCCACAAGTCTATGGACAGATGCCCTAAGTTTTGCGTGATTGAAGGCACTTCATCCCTGACCATTATCTATGCTGTCTGGGGGCTGGTGGGAGCTGGAGTTCAGCAACATTAAGAGGAGCAGAGATTTGCCAGCCTTACATTAGAATAATTTGTGGACAGGCGTTAAGATTTCCCAACCAATATATTACTGATTTAACAGCACATGTATAGAACAAAGCATATTCTGGGCTTTTTGGAACAATGCACACCAACTTTTGTTGTTCTTTTCCTTTTCTAGCAATAAACCCCACCTCCTTCCAACACCCTACTCACACCTTCCATCATACTTCTTTTGGAAATGTACCTTGAAAATTAGAATACTTTACAATGAAAGTGCAGAAGTTGCATTTTTCACCTGTTCAAGTCACGTAGGCCACAGTCTTATACACACTGAACTTGTGAGCTGATATACATAGGAGGGTACTATCAATTTCAGCATATTGATGTGGGAGAAAGATCTTGCCTACAAGGTAGCTGAACTAGCAGCACTGAGCCGAAGTACTTTCTTTATCTAATCTCTCACAGTAGCAATTAAAGGTTATTCTGACCATCATCTCTATTAGCATTTTTTTAAATGCACACATATGCAGACCCACCCTAGGCTGGTGCCACTGTGTCAGACAGAAAATCAAGGAAGCAAATCATATCCTTTAATACAGGGAGCCTCAAGTTCATAATCAATATTGCACTGAATGCTAGTCCACACACCACATGTGCCAATGTGCCACAGCACTAAACTTGCACATGGTGAATTAGTAGAAAAGCAGCAGCCATGCAGTTAATTGTTAACTCCTTAGTAGTGTGAATTAGCGCATAGCTAATTCCTCGAGACAATGCCAAGAGGCATTGATGAGCAGCTGAGTGGGGGTGCACAGAAAATATTAACAAATAGCTTTTTATGCGCTCCAATAATACATTCCAGTACCGTAATGCAAGAGCTGTACAACCCTCAGGATGATTTTTTATATATATAAAAAAAAACCACAGAAAAATGCATGCTATTTTCCTTTCTGCCACCTCTCCCAAGTGGGCATGATTTGGTTTTGATCTTTATTCCTTGCATTTCTCTCCAAGCTCCTCTTGTCCCCTAGAGGAACAATGCTGGCCTTGTTTCCATTCAGTGACCTGACGCACAGATTAACATGCTTGAGTGGCTGTTCCACTATATTCCATTGTGCTCATTCCCTTCAAGGGGTGATGCTGTTGGGGCAGCAGGACTGGCCTTCAGTCACCATGCAGTAGCTGATTTGATTTTGTCATTTAACCACACACACACACACACACACACACACAGAGAGAGAGAGAGAGAGAGAGAGAGAGAGAGAGAGAGAGAGAGAGAGAGAGAGAGATCTGGCGAGATGCAGAAAGCCTGAAACTAACAAGGAGCTGAAATGTGTGACGCTAGTTGTGTCTGGAAAGGATGTTTGCAATGCATTGACGATGTAGTGTAAAATTCTCAGTGCAGAGTGAGAAAAAACATGTGATCTGCCATCTTTGTGAAGAAACTAGCACATCCCAATGCTTCAGCAAACAAAACTGCAATGGTTGACACAAGTATCTTTATATATATAAGTTCTCGGAGTGCCAGTACTCATGTGGCCAAAACAGTACCATCCACACACAATGGGATCTATCAGCAATCTGGGGTGTGTGTGCATTCCCATGGTTTGAAGTACTATACATTTATTTAAAATGTCCACTTAGTAAGAGTTTTCCAAATTGCAGGAATATTGACTGAACATTTTCCTAAGACATCAATATGCACTGACATATTTGGGGTGGAATTCAATGTTCTAATTATTTCATCTGGCAGCGTCCCACCTTCCCAAAAGCCCAGCGGTGCCTTACTTACCAACCTCTAGGAAGGAGGTGCAAGGGCGAGTGTCGCAGTTCCCAGGGTCTTCCCACAACCTTCCCAGACCCTGGTAAGCAACCCTCCACTGGGGTGGGGGGACAGTTTTGAGGTTCCTGACTTTGAACAATTTTGCATTTGCAAAGGGACCCCCCCCCACACACACACAAAGCGGAACCTCTACATAAGTGGCAGCCCCACTGTATTTTAATTAAGACTGGGATACAAGAATGCTAAATGAATAAAATATTAGACATCACTGCCCTGCAAGCTGTGTTATGCTTCCTTTTGGTCACGAGTGCCAATTTCCAATATGAAGCAAGCTGAACAGCTGCTACTTAATTTGCACACATTTTTGCTCAATTTTGGCCTCCGTCTCTGAACGAGACCCACAGTAGAAGCAAAGTCAGCTGTTGGTAGAATCAGAGGGCGATATCCAACAGTCCCCCTTCATGGATCAATGCCTTGTCGTGGCGAAGGGGCTTGAATAACTCAGAGAAGCTATGAGCTATGCCATGCAGGGCCACCCAAGATGGACAGGTCATAGTGGAGAGTTTTGACTAAACGTGATCCACCTGGAGAAGGAACTGGCAAGCCACTCCAGTAACCCTGCCAAGAAAACTCCATGGACAAAGACAACAGGCATATAAAAGTTATGACGCTGGAAGATGAGCCCCTCAGGTCGGAAGGCGTCCAACATGCTACTGAGGAAGAGCGGAGGACAAGTACAAGTAGATTCAGAGCTGATGAAGCGGCTGGGCCAAAGCCGAAAGGACGCTCAGTTGCGGATATGCCTGGAAGCGAAAGGAAAGTCCGATGCTGTAAAGAAAAATATTGCATAGGAACCTGGAATGTAAGAACCATGAATGGAGGTAAGCTGGATGTGGTCAAAAATGAGATGACAAGAATAAATATCGACATCCTGGGCATCAGTGAACTAAAATGGAAGGGAATGGGCGAATTCAGTTCGGATGACTATCATATCTACTACTGTGGGCAAGAATCCCGTAGTAGAAATGGAGTGGCCCTCATAGTCAACAAAAGAGTGGCAAAAGCTGTAATGGGATGCAATCTCAAAAATGACAGAATGATCTCGATACGAATCCAAGGCAGACCTTTTAACATCACAGTAATCCAAGTTTATGCACCAACTACCGGTGCTGAAGAAAGTGAAATTGACCAATTCTATGAAGACCTACAACACCTTCTAGAAATGACACCAAAGAAGGATGTTCTTCTCATTACAGGGGATTGGAATGCTAAAGTAGGGAATCAAGAGATAAAAGGAATAACTGGCAAGTTTGGCCTGGGAGTTCAAAATGAAGCAGGGCAAAGGCTAATAGAGTTCTGTCAAGAGAACAAGCTGGTCATCACAAACACTCTCTTCCAACAACACAAGAGACGACTCTACACATGGATATCACCAAATGGGCAGCATCGAAATCAGATTGATTATATTCTCTGCAGCCAAAGATGGAGAAGCTCTATACAGTCAGCAAAAACAAGACCTGGAGCTGACTGTAACTCAGATCATCAGCTTCTTATAGCAAAATTCCAGCTTAAACTGAAGAAAGTAGGAAAAACCACTGGGCCAGTAAGATACAATCTGAATCAAATCCCTTATGAATACACAGTGGAAGTGAGGAACAGGTTTAAGGATTTAGATTTGGTGGACAGAGTGCCTGAAGAACTATGGATGGAGGCTCGTAACATTATACAGGAGGCAGCAACGAAAACCATCCCAAGGAAAAGGAAATGCAAGAAAGCAAAATGGCTGTCCAACGAGGCCTTACAAATAGCGGAGGAGAGGAGGCAAGCAAAATGCAAGGGAGATAGGGAAAGATACAGGAAACTGAATGCAGATTTCCAAAAAGCAGCAAGGAGAGACAAGAGGGTCTTCTTAAATGAGCAATGCAAAGAAATAGAGGAAAACAATAGAATGGGGAAAACCAGAGATCTGTTCAAGAAAATTGGAGATATGAAAGGAACATTTCGTACAAAGATTACCATAATCAAGGACAAAAGTGGTAAGGACCTAACAGAAGCAGAAGACATCAAGAAGAGGTGGCAAGAATACACAGAGGAATTATACCAGAAAGATATGGAGGTCTCGTACACCCCAGGTAGTGTGGTTGCTGACCTTGAGCCAGACATCTTGGAGAGTGAAGTCAAATGGGCCTTAGAAAGCACTGCTAATAACAAGGCCAGTGGAAGTGATGATATTCCAGCTGAACTATTTAAAATTTTAAAAGATGATGCTGTTAAGGTGCTACACCCAATATGCCAGCAAGTTTGGAAAACTCAGCAATGGCCAGAGGATTGGAGAAGATCAGTCTACATCCCAATCCCAAAGAAGGGCAGTGCCAAAGAATGCTCCAACTACCGCACAATTGCGCTCATTTCACACGCTAGCAAGGTTATGCTTAAAATTCTACAAGGCAGGCTTAGGCAGTATGTGGACCGAGAACTCCCAGAAGTGCAAGCTGGATTTCGAAAGGGCAGAGGAACCAGAGACCAAATAGCAAACATGCGCTGGATTATGGAGAAAGCTAGAGAGTTCCAGAAAAACGTCTACTTCTGCTTCATTGACTATGCAAAAGCCTTTGACTGTGTCGACCACAGCAAACTATGGCAAGTTCTTAAAGAAATGGGAGTGCCTGATCACCTCATCTGTCTCCTGAGAAATCTCTATGTGGGACAAGAAGCTACAGTTAGAACTGGATATGGAACAACTGAGTGGTTCAAAATTGGGAAAGGAGTACGACAAGGTTGTATATTGTCTCCCTGCTTATTTAACTTATATGCAGAATTCATCATGCGAAAGGCTGGACTAGATGAATCCCAAGCCGGAATTAAGATTGCCGGAAGAAATATCAACAACCTCAGATATGCAGATGACACAACCTTGATGGCAGAAAGCGAGGAGGAATTAAAGAACCTTTTAATGAGGGTGAAAGAGGAGAGCGCAAAATATGGTCTGAAGCTCAACATCAAAAAAACCAAGATCATGGCCACTGGTCCCATCACCTCCTGGCAAATAGAAGGGGAAGAAATGGAGGCAGTGAGAGATTTTACTTTCTTGGGCTCCTTGATCACTGCAGATGGTGACAGCAGTCACGAAATTAAAAGATGCCTGCTTCTTGGGAGAAAAGCAATGGCAAACCTAGACAGCATCTTAAAAAGCAGAGACATCACCTTGCCGACAAAGGTCCGTATAGTTAAAGCTATGGTTTTCCCAGTAGTGATGTATGGAAGTGAGAGCTGGACCATAAAGAAGGCTGATCGCCGAAGAATTGATGCTTTTGAATTATGGTGCTGGAGGAGACTCTTGAGAGTCCCATGGACTGCAAGAAGATCAAACCTATCCATTCTTAAGGAAATCAGCCCTGAGTGCTCCCTGGAAGGACAGATCGTGAAGCTCAGGCTCCAATACTTTGGCCACCTCATGAGAAGAGAAGAATCCTTGGAAAAGACCCTGATGTTGGGAAAGATTGAGGGCACTAGGAGAAGGGGACGACAGAGGACGAGATGGTTGGACAGTGTTCTCGAAGCTACCAACATGAGTTTGACCAAATTGCGGGAGGCAGTGCAAGACAGGAGTGCCTGGCGTGCTATGGTCCATGGGGTCACGAAGAGTCGGACACGACTAAACGACTAAACAACAACAACAACAATCCAACAGTCGTCCCATAAGAGCAGGCATGGCCAAACTCGGCCCTCCAGATGTTTTGGGGCTACAGTTCCCATCACCCCTGATCACTGGTCCTGTTAGCTAGGGATGGTGGGAGTTGTAGGCCAACAACATCTGGAGGGCCACGTTTGGCCATGCCTGCATTAGAACATATTCTGCTTGCACAATGGGACTTGCTCTCCTGTCCCCATGTGTCTGCCTCCCCCGCAAATCTGCTCAAGGATTCCTTCATTCCTCCAGAGCAGGCATCCCCAAACTTCGGCCCTCCAGATGTTTTGGACTACAATTCCCATCATTCCTGACCACTGGGCCTGTTAGCTAGGGATCATGGGAATTGTAGGCCAAAACATCTGGAGGGCCGCAGTTTGGGGATGCCTGCTCCAGAGCATATGGGAAGTCACACGGAGATGGAGAGGAAGAAGACATCCCATTCTGCAGGCCAAAGTCATTGCACTAACAGGATGTTTGCATTAGATACAACCAGATACACACCACAGCAGGCGTGGAAGGAAGGAAGGCATTGTGTTCATTAGATACAGCCACATTTCACACCTTAAAGCAAGGTGTTTGGGCCTGCAATTCTACCCCTGATGCTGCAGTGGCTTCTTAGAGAGTTGAGGTTGTAGGGTTCCTTCCAAAGGACAGCAGATTCAACTATCGCAGACGTGACATGATTAGAATTTAAACTGCTGCAGCAACTAATTTTCCCCACAGCTACATTTGGCCAGCACAGCAAGAGCACCTCAAACTTATTGATCTAATAAAATCTATAGAATGCTTGTAATAAAAACTCTTAAGCGGTTGTAGAGAATTGAGCATCTCAAACTTTTCCCCATCATAGCATTAGCATGCCAGGAAAAGTCTCAGCTGCTTTTTTTCTGCCATGCTATTATTATGGGTACTGCAGCCGTATCCCAAAAGGAAAGGGAACTGGACACCTCTGCTCACCTTGACTACAGGCTTTAGCTGTAGCCTAGAGATAGTATTCTAAAGATCTAGCACAACTGAGGGACTTTCAAGGTCTTTTGGAGAAAGTTTAACAGTTTGCAAGGCTCAGTGTTTTGTTCCCATCCATTATTTACCGTCTCCAATTAGAAGAGAGGCAGCCACGAAAGAAATGCTTTTTAGTTCTTAAATAATTTAATCAGCTTGCTCCTTCTTTGACTACTTTCCCCAAAGATGCTGCCAGCATTAAAGAAAATTCTGTTTCTATGGTTACAAAGACCTGCTCGGAGATAAGTTATTATAATCAATAAAACATGCCAGATGCCTCCTGAGGCACTTTGGCTAACATGTACAATACAGATCTTAGGGAAATTTCATTAGCTCTGCTAAAAAACTAACTCTGTTGGGCTCCTGCTCTCCTTCAACTGTCTCAATTTGAAATGGTCACTATCAGAAATACATAACTTCAAGAATGGCTGCCTGAGTTCGCTCGTTTTTATTTTCCCTTCTCACCCCAATTTCCTTTTGTGTGGTATGTTCTAGACCAGGCACCCCCAAACTCGGCCCTCCAGATGTTTTGGGACTACAATTCCCATCATCCCTGATCACTGGTCCTGTTAGCTAGGGATCATGGGAGTTGTAGGCCAAAAACATCTGGAGGGCCGAGTTTGGGGATGCCTGTTCTGGACTATAAAACTCTGGGTAGGGACTAGCCTTTTGTCATTTATTTTATCTACCGTATTTTTCTGTGTATAAAACGCCCCCATGTATAAGGCGACCCCTATTTTTTAAAAAACCAAAATTAAGAAATTAAGTTGTTTAGCTTTTTTTGGGGGGGGGGGGAGAAGATCACTTCCAGCAATCGCTCGCCCACCTGCCCACTACTGCCGATTGCATGCCACAGCTACTGCCGATCGCAACCCCCCCCCGCAGCCAATTGTTTGCCCGCTCACCACCACAAACAGCCCTCCCGCCAACTTGCCACAGCCGCCAATCGCCTGCCCAATTGCCACAGCCAATTGCCAGCAGGCCTTGCCACAGACACCAATCACGCGCTCAATCGCCGCTGCCAATCTCCTGCTTGCTGCTGCCATTAATCACATTATCTGTGTATAGGACACCCAATTTTTGCCTAATTTTTATAGCAAAAAACATGGTCTTTATACACTTAAAAATATGGTAAGTCATTCATGAACTGGCAGGTCAACAGGGAAGTGGAAGATCCTAGTGGGGGTTGTAAACAGGACTGGGACACACTGGGGAAAGCAGGGGATGGAGAAGGAAGTACTCACAGCGTGACAGAGGATTGTGAGAGGATGGGGGTAAATGCACAGGAACCAGAGCAGCAGAGTCAGAGGGGCCCCTGTATCCATAAACACAGCAGGCTCTGAGGCGTGGGGAGCAGCAGAAGTGATGCTCCAGGAGGCTGAGGAAGGCAATGGAGCTCGCTAGCTCTGGGAGGTGGTGTGTGATTCCTCAGCTGGAGGAGGCTTCGATCAGGTGAGGGTCACCTGCCTCTCAAGCCCAAATGCTGCAATCAGCATGCAAAGTACAAAAGGAAGCACAGCTGGGGTGCTGTGATTGAATAGCCCTGGTGATATACCGGTAATTCCCTCCAATTAGAAGCTAGACTTGTCTGTTACAAAACAATTCTCCCTCTCCCCAGCATTTTCTTCTTTTGGCAATCTTGGAGGGGAAAATACTTCAGCTTTTGTGGACCCATTATCTGCATTTTTTTTAAAAAAAGTCCAAATTGCTACGGAAATCCAAACTGTTAGCCAAACTACACTTTTTAATCACAGTGAAACAAAATTTACCGTATCTTTCCATGTCTAAGATGCCCCCATGTATAAGACAACCCCCTTTTTTAAAAAAAACCCCAAAATAAAGAAAATGAAACCCTAAAATAGTAGTGGATGATTGGTGGTGGCAAGTTGTTGATTAGGCAATGGCAAACTCGGCCCTCCAGATGTTTTGGGACTACAACTCCCATGATCCTAGCTAACGGGACCAGTGGTCAGGGATGATGGGAATTGTCATCCCAAAACATCTGGAGAGCCAAGTTTGCCTATGCCTGTTGTTGATCTTTTGGGGAGCGATTGCCCTCAAAGTTTCCAGCATGAGGGGGGGGTACCACACGCTCCCCCTCGGTGGCAGCAGCTGCTGCGGGGAAGCAGGCTCCCAAGCAGGATGCCAAGGAAAAGCCAGGGGAAGGCAGCAGCCACTCTGCGTCGGGCCATGCCATTGAGCAAACTGAGCTGAAGAAGGTGGTGAGTGCGCTGGGAGCAGGGTGGGAGTTTGAGAGGGGAAGAGGGGGAAAAGGAAAGGCCAAGGAGAGGTAAGCTGAGGCAGCTCTCAGCAGTGGCAGCTGCTCTCAATCCGGTGGTCGAGCCAGTGGGGGCTTCAGGAGGAGAGCCAGTTGCCACGATGGCAGCAGGAGGGATCGCCTCTGCCTGCCCAAGCCAAACTCCCGGACATATACTTAGATATTTTTAAAATCCCCCCAGGTGCCCATGTTCCGTATACAAGATGACCCCCAATTTTTTACTAATTTTTAAAGCAAAAAACCTCATCTTATACATGGAAAAATATGGTCCTTATTCCTACTTGGCAATGAAATCAGAGTCCAACGGCCACAGCAAAAATTATCACCTGGCTGCTCCAACTCCAAATCTGATAAACATCCCATTCGTTACTGCAAAGAATCACCTCCCACCTTACTTTGCAAAGAGCAAAGAACAATTGCAGACATGTCCTTGTGATGCGCAAATGGCCAGCTCTGAGTGTAAGACACCAAAAGATTCCTGAAGCATCTAATCTCTGACCATTCGCACATTATAAAATGCATGTCTTCAGGCCGGTTTCTCTTCACACTGAAGTAGAAAGAGGAATGCTGCCATTCCTCGCCTTCCTGGCTTTTCAGTCAATAGCTCAAAGATTTCCAGATTGTTAACAGAAGTGATTGTTCCACCCCCTAGTGGTGAATATTTTTAGATGAATTCATTTCTGTTCACCAAGCCAGTTGGTAAGACGTAAGCCATCAGTTCCACCACACTATCTGGAAATGAGGTTTAAACACATTTGGATACAGTTGGAAGAAGGGTACACAAAGCGCATACTAAAATGTACAGGTTGACTAGCAAACAAAGCATGAGTCTTTTCTGGGTGTAGAAGAAACAAAATAAAAAAATTCCTTCCAGCAGCATCTTAGATACCAACTAAGTTTGTCATTGGTATGAGCTAACCCTAACCCTAACCCACACGGCTACCTACCTGTAACTTGGTGTAGAAGTCAGCTTTCCAAAGTCAAAAAAGGACACCAGAGCCAGCCAAGAGCACGCTGCTTGTGCAGCAGTCTACATTACTCCCCTTCAAGCTATTCTGACAAAGCTATCTAGGCTGATTCGTGTAAGGTCTTAATCAGGCCTGAGGCTGACTTTATAATTATAAAAATAAAGGATATTTAAATGCAATTATTACACTGGCAAGATGAGATTAAGAATGTAGGACTTCGCTTCCCCCAGCTGGTTCACGCATGATCTGGGCACGCACAGGGAAGAGCCAAGGACTGAGTTTCAGGTTGACATCCCTGCATACACAATAGAATACCTTTATCAATATGAAGTGTCCATGCAATACATCAGGCATCCCCAAACTGTGGCCCTCCAGATGTTTTGGCCTACAACTCCCATGATCCTTAGCTAACAGGACCAGTGGTCAGGGATGATGGGAATTGTAGTCCAAAACATCTGGAGGGCCAAAGTTTGGGGATGCCTGCAATACATCATCATCCAGGCAGCTTGCAAGGGTGGGTGTATCCATGTTGAAATGGTATACATAGACATCTAAGGTTGAGTCCTTCTTCCTATTGTGAAGAAAAATCCATAGTGTATAAACTGGGCTTTAATGGAAAAATTGTGAGCTGACCGATGAAGCCCCTTCCAAAATGCTCATGTTCACTATAGCACCTCAGTACAATATATGGAGATACACAGGTAGAAAAAACAATGTCATCTGATGGCTACAACCTTAAAAGGTTATATAGGTCTCAATGAAGTTCACTAAAATTCAAAGATTTTCTTTATTTAAACACAAAAACATTTACAGCATGCAGGTAGTTAAAACTATATGGCATCTTCTCCAAACCAGTTATTCTTAAATGCATTCTCATGCATTGAGAATACATAACTGGTTATTCAGTGGCAGATCCTTGCCACAGGCAGACTCTTGACATTTCAGGTCTAATTTAAAGTAGTTCATCAGTAATGTTATGCAAATAATTTAGTTTATCTCCATGAATAAATAGTCTTCTTTCATGTCATTCAATTCCTATCCTAAGCCATTTTTTAAAAAAATAGCCTAGAGGAATAAAAATTCAAGAACTGTAAATTGGAACAGTAACGCATTTAAAATTCTATTGCAGATTGAAGATTCTAAATTTACAAAACCAAAAAATTGTCCTGTCCATGCAACCTACCATAGGAGAGCCGAAGAACATAGGAGTCCTTTTGAAAGTTTAAGTTGCAGTTCTTGGTAAACTTCATAAAAGGTTAAAATAAAAAAGCTTAGGTATAAAAAGGATGTACATGTTCAGCTACATGCTAGTTACAGTTTATTTAACTGTTTAATTACACAGCCATGTCAGCACCAAAACCCGTGATACATTACTTACAGGAATGAAACTAACGTAAACAGCCATGAGAAAATATCCTGCTTCATTTGAGTAACTGCCAGGAAACCAGATTGAACTGTGTAAACCGAATCAAGACTGAAATTGTATGGCTATAGTTGAGAAACTGACATAGCCATTGCAACTGAAAACACAACTTCAAGCACTTAACAGAGATTCCTTCTCCACCATTTTCCCTTTATACAAGTCCCCTCTTATTTCATCTTTTCAGTTTGGAGTGTTTAATTCAAGCACAAAAGAAATAGGTTTATCTTATGACAATTCCAAACTAGCAAGGGTCTGGCTGATTAAAAAAAAAGAAAACCCCAGTCTCTAAAATAAATGTATTAAAAAAAGACAATAATCAGAAGTTAAGGTATGGGGGGGGTCAGTCAATTTTTTCTATTACTAGGCTCCGTCTTAATACAAATATTTCAATTTGTACAAAAGATAGCCATAAAGTTCTACAGAAAACCTACCCCGCCCCCCGGCAAGTGCCTGTGAATGTACTTCAATATAATATAAAACTGGCATCAACATACTCTGGAAAAGCAGTTATTCAAAATCGCTCAACTGTTGGAAAGCATTTTCTTTCACTTCCTACCAGTCAAGTGGCTGTAATGAGAAAACCTTTCAAAACCTTTGGAAAATATCGAACAGTAACTTCCCTGTCAAAGGTGAATTTTGTGGCATGTCGTTTCAAGTGCTTTTTGCAGGGCAAAACTTTTAACTTGGTCTCAAAACTTTGCAAAAATAATAATGATGATAACAATGATGTCCAACAGGATTGCTAGAGAAAAACACATTTACAGAACTCTAGATTTACAAATAAGTTACAGTACAGTTTCAGTATAACACAATTTCCATATCCATCCTACATTTCTGGCCATTTTATGCACTTTCTTTGCCCCCTTTATTCACTTGGTTCCACTTATTCAATCAATTCATTCTCTTAAAGTCAAATTTGTGGTTTGAATGAAATATGATGCACTGATAATACAAGGAGCTCTACAGTGCCCCGATTTCTCACTGTAAAAGTTAACCAAATTTATCCAATTCTGGTGACCAATTAACAGGCTTATCAAGATGAAGCAGAATGTTTTCACCTCATCACACTATTCTGGGTATAATCAGGAACAGGACAGATGAAAAGTCATTGCCAAAGTCTTTCCATGTAAACTTACATTAACTACTTGTTATACAGTATTAACTCATTAACCTGATAACAGATTTAATCAAACAGTTAAGCAGCCTCGTCAAAAAAGGAAAAAATTCAATCCACGTTTTTTTGAGAGACTTCAGTGCCTAAAGGCAGTCGTCATAAGCACACCTCAGTAATTGCAAACTGTACACATAATTTTAGTCTTATGCTCTATACAGCCACCCAGGCAAACTTAATGTACAGTGCTGCTCTAATTCAAGAGTGGGTCAAGTAGTGTTATTAAAAGTGGTAAAATTAAAACTTTACTTCAACATTGTTCCACAATCCCTAAGACCATTAAATATACATAAATTAAGCTAGGAAATTTTAACTAAGATGTTGCTTAACATACATTCAACTTGGCACAGTGCAGACTAAATTTAAGACGTGAAAGACAGATCAGGTAATGAAAAGAGCTACGTTTTAAGTTACACGTCAATTTCCCAAGAAGAAAGTTTTTCCTAGTTTTTTTTGGAGTCAATTAGCCAAATTTGTAGAATGAGGAGAGCTGTACAGACCAGTATAAGTTTATACAATTTTCAAAAAAATAATCCTACAATCCCCAAGGAGAGACAGATAGACGTCACTGTCACGGAATGACTCTCATTGCGCGATATCCAATCCTCTTCATGCTGTGTAACTTTCAGCATCTAGAAAAAGCCAAATAAACTTATGCATACATAGAAAAATGAACAAAATGTTCATAATTTTATTTTACTCTAAAAATTGTGAGATTTACACAATTATTTTCATCTACATTTACACACTGAAAACTATTCACCATTTAAGTTTGTGCCACAATTTCACAGTAGAAGATGCTGTACCAGATCTAATACAGAATTAAGGTTATCAATGTTTTTCTAAACACTAACTTGTTTAGCAATCATTTTAAATTAACTCCTTACTCTATTAATCACTACCTTTATGTCTTACTCCCCTGGTTTCTTTGCAATTAATCTTCCAATCTCAACTCTGTCTTCCTTAAAACCCATGAATTCTGGTCTTTCTTTAGCTTGTTCCACAGTTTATGAACTTTAATTTGGAGGCAGCTGAACTGGATATACCCCAGTAATACTGAATTAAAATATTCCTCTCTTATCCTCAACGTTCCTTATAACTTACTGAAAGCCATCCTGGTCAGACAGGCAACTGCAAACTCTGTTTAGTTATCGTACGGCAAACTCGGGGGGGGGGGGGGATCAACGTGTGGAACATGGTAAGCTATTCTGGAACATATTTGGTTCTGAACTAATTAGTTTCACACAGCGTACTTGTTCAACTGAAGTTGCCCCTAATCACAAATACTCATATGGAACTGGACTCTTATCCACTACTGTATTTAAACAATCAATTCCCTATTTTCCTTGAAACTGCCAAACATTTTAAACTGAAGACAGGATATTAAACGGAATAGACAAATTAACTGCCAACCTTGATAATGTAAATTCAAGCCTTTTCCTGCCGTGCTCCGCCTCCACGTAGGGCCACTGGCTGGCTGTTTTGAGTAAAAGCACCTCCCCCACGAATTGCACTTGGATGAGTTGGAGAAGCTGCTGGATGCTGACCAGGGCGAATAGGTTTAGCTGCATGAAACAATTGCAATTGTTAAAGGTAAAGCAAAGTCAAGTTTTTAAACAATTTAGCTGTGCTGGTTTATTGATACTTCATTATTATTTTATTTCCAAAGGAATATGCATGTTTGTTGTTTTTGCTGCAAACTTAGTCTTGTAGTAACTTAATGACCAAAAAAAGTTATTATGGTACAAAATTTTGTGCATCATGGTTATTTCATACATCTGGCGAAGCAGGCTCAAATCAGTGTAAGTTTTTGCCAATGAATGTGTTAACAAACACCTTTAAGGAGCCAAAGATTTTGAAACTCTTCTTGTTACTAATATTTACTATGCTGCCTTCTAAGCAAGTTTTCTTTAAAAAGTTCTCGGGGCAGGAATTAACTAATGTGCCCTTTCAGCAGAAGCCCTGTGCAAGGATACCTGCTTGCTCAATGGGAGTTTCCCATCCCTCTCCTCCCACTGTGTGCTCCTGAAATTTGCTCTGAGGGGTCATTAGAACCTTCAAAACAGTGCACTGCGGGAGGAGAGGGGGAATTAACTTGGCTGGCAAGCTGCATGTCTGCATGGATAGAATGCTCATAATAATATTGAATTCCACCCTAGATCAATAAATATTTCTTGCTTCTATAACAAACACCCAACCATGATGAAATTCTGAAACCATCACACCCATTCCATAACTGTGCAAGAACGCAAGTTACAAATTTTATGTTCTGTAGTAAGCATTCCGATTTGTTATTTTTTTATACTGCTCCATAGTGATTCAAGTATTTTGATTTTACCTGTAGAAAGATTTGTATTCTGAAAGGTGGAATTTGCACATACATAGCTGTAACAAAACTTATTATAGTATGTAATGCTAACAGGATCAACAACCCTCACATATTAAGCTTGTGAAAGTTTCATTATAACATGTGCTTGCACTCCAGAAGTATCTAAATCCCAAATTGTACTACTGTACTTCAAGCAACTGATGTCCTAATTTCCAGAATATCCAAGTAACAACTTCAGATAAGCTGAATAGAATAGAATTTATGGATATGCAAGTGATCAACCGCCATTCTAAGATCCAGGTGTAGCACTAAGTGACCCAAGAACAATGGATCAATAATTGAATTCATGCCATACTACCGGTAGCACTGTTAATGCTCCCATTTTATCTACTAACCAATCTGCGCAGAATGTGCCTTTCTGATCATGTTCTTTGACCTCACAGCTTCCTTAATGCGATCTACTTCCTGTTGATAACGCTTGCGATCACGAGATGCATTCTCTTTGGCTTCCTTTAGTGCTGACTCCAAAGCTTTAACTCGCTCAGCTGTAGCTCTAAGTCGTTTCTCCAGTTTTGGAAGCTCACAGCGAAGATCTGCATTATCACGTACCAGCTGTGGGTAGAAATATATGTTTCATATATAGCTATGTTAAATCTGAACTATGGGAATTAAAGCATTTGCAAATCCTTTACCTCCATAGTTACTTTGAACAGCACTTTCTTAACTAACAAAGAATTCAAGGTAAAGTTAAAGCATCCAGAATAAAAATAAAATCTTCCCTCAGAGCTAAGCCCTACCTAAATTTTCCATAGTAATAGCCTCATTGAGAGACATGGGTGCAACTAATTGCTGCAATGTTTCTTTGGGATTCTCTAGCCTTCTCTTCTTTTCTCTTCTTCTGCATGACTAGATGTAGTAGAATGTTGGCAAGTCATATGAAAGAAAACATGGCAATCAAGGTTGTTAAATATGGCCAAAGAGTTCTTGATTTTTACTCGGTAGCACCTTTACTTGAATAGGGCAGCTTGTGGCAACTTGAAGAGATAAAACGTGTGAGCCAAAGTACTCCAGTATGTACAGCATGGATAAGCTTTTATAAAGCCATGGAAATATATCAGATATAAGAATATATTTCAGTTTACCTGCTTGTGGACTTTTGTGAGCTGTTCAAGATTATTCTCAAGAAAAGAAATCTTCTGTTTCTGCGCAGCACTGCCCCCTGTGTCATCTGAGTCAATCTCTGCACTCTGTGGCAAGAAGATAGGCAATCTGAGTTTCGATCCCCAAGGAATTAGCACAAAAAAAGCAATAGTTTCTAAAATGAAGAACTGGGCATTACCTTCTTAACTCTGGTAGCCAAATCTTGAACAAAGAGTTTCCTAAGATTGTGCAGGGTCTGAAGTTCTTTTGCCTAGGAACATAAAGATGGCAAACTGTAGCATTTTTAGCTGATAAATTCAAGAATCTGAAAGCTATTTTCTGAATATTTAGCTTACCACAGTCTCTTCTAAACCTTTCAAGTCTTGTCTTGCTTGTTCTCGCCTATCTTGCATAACCCTAAAGTGAACAAAAAT
This sequence comes from Zootoca vivipara, assembly GCF_965207765.1. NCBI lineage: Eukaryota > Metazoa > Chordata > Lepidosauria > Squamata > Lacertidae > Zootoca > Zootoca vivipara. The sequence continues at coordinate 40,457,053 of NC_142594.1, forward strand.
GTATTACCTACTATTCTTCCAGTATCTAGTTCTAGCCCAAAGTCGAATAACTCAAAGAATCTAAGAAGGATGAAGCATCACACAGACAGCTGTTTCCACTTTTAAAAACAGAACTATAAAATAAAACTTTCATTGGACAAACAATCTTTGCCCACATACTGAAGCCCAGAAGTGCTGGGTTGAAGTAAGTCTCAGTAATTTGGAGGTCATAACCAAAAGAGGAACATGCACACTATATAGTGCATGCACACTATATGAATGACAATGCCCATCAACATGGGGGGGGGAACGACTTCCTCAAATATTTAATGGGGGGCGCGAAGGCACCTAGGCCTCTAGGAGTTGGCTGGTATGCCTAGGACAATTCAAGAAAGCAAAATATTTTTTGCTTGTTTTCCTCCTCTAAAAACTAGGTGCGCCCTATGGTAAGGTGAGTCTTATGGAGCAAAAAATACGGTAAATTACATAGGGAAAAATATGGGAGCTTCCTGATCAAAACAGTATGCCAGAATGAATACACTGTTTCCACACATCAAAGTTTGATTTGACCAACCAGATTGTCCACATTATTGTTCTTACTTACGTTAGTTCATGCAGTTTCCTGCTTTTATCTTGATCGGTAGCTTTCAGTTTATCATGTTCAATTCTCAGTCGTTCCTGCTCAAGCATCATCTTCTGATTTTGACTAACACAGAATAAAAAATATATATAATTATGATGTGAGAGATTTCCACAAGACCATCACTTCTATCTTGTGACATATTGTTAGTTGCCAAAACATGCACATTAGACTGGGATGTGATCAGATTAAAAATTCTGTTAGAACCCACAGTGTACCATTAAAATTGACAAACAATTCTAGAGCTGATAGCCAAATTTAGAAACCCTCAAAATAAAGCCTTTCTAAAAACACTATGTCAATACTGGAATGAATTTTACATTTTTGGCACTAACATTAAGTTCCCATCTCATTAGGAAAGAAAGGTGCAAAATGAGCCATGAACCAAGGCTTACAGATACATAAAATAAGGATGTTTCTATTCTTGCTGAGGTACACTACATGCCTGAACACAGGCTGGATTTTAATGCCTCCTACAAATAGATGGCTGAAGAGTTTATGTAAAAAAATGAAAGTGAGTAACACATTTAAAAGACTTAGGCTGCAATCCTAACCCCATTTATCTGAGAGAAAGTCCCATCAAATTCAATTTACTTCTGAATAGACATAGTTAGGACTGCACCGTTAGAAGTTTTTTGAAAAAGCTGTTCTCTGCCCTCCCACAAAGACACATGCAGTTGTTGCAACTTACTCTTGCAGTTCAGTAATTAGTTTCTCCTTCGCCTCAACCTCATCTCTGAGACTGCTAATCTGCTTCTGATGAGTCTCACGGTGACTTTGAATCTGCTGCTCAACAGCTTGCTGAAGAACCAAATATTCTGATGTTACATCATCATAAGTGATTGCATTTTTGAAGAAACAAATTTTGAATTATTGATTAAAACATATCCGAAGTTTACTTACCTTGACTTCATTTGCCGTTTGAACCTTGTTTAGATGCTCCTTCTCCATTTCATGAACTTTTTCTTGTGAGGAAAAAAGAGAGCTTTTAGTTAGAGGACACAGACAAATTTACTAGATTCACAACCTCAGACTGTTGCAAGATCATAGCCTGCCACACCTAAAATATTATGCACCTTACAGAAGTAAGAACATAACAACTGTACAGGATCAGATCAGTGACCTTGTCAGGTATCCCAATTCCCAATATGGCAAAGTTGATGCCTCTAGGAAGCTCTCAAGCATAACTTAGCAACATAACATTTTTACAGAACCCTTTTCATAAGTGATCAAAACACTTCACAGGTACATTTAATCCTTATATACACAGCATATTTCTTAGTATCTTCCAGCTTGCTGAAGACCAGGTCACAGTTCATGCTCCTTAAACATTAAGCATATAGTAAAGCAATTAATACCTTGTGCTCGAAGTTCGACTAGCTCATCATTAAGCGAATCCACAGACTCTTCAAGCTGTCTTTTTTTCTGTTCCACATTCTGAAGGTACTCTGTAAGTGACTTGATCTTGGCTTCATGCTTTCAAGGTGAAAACAAGAATTGAAATTATAGAAGTTATATGTGAAAATAAACTTAAACAGCAATACTAGGAGATATATATATATATATATATATATATATATATATATATATATATATATATAAAATCTGTAGAAGCATATACTGAAGTACTATATATGGCACTGCATATCACAAGCTACAGTCATTTAATTCTCCAAAATATTTAAGTTTGATCAATTTCTCTATCTCCACTAACATTTAAGGTAAAACTAGCTTGCTCCAATATTAAAAGCTTCAAGAGTCAATGTTCTTTACATGATGTGGGCTGAGATGGTAGCAAAATCCTATACATTGCCCAAAATATGAAAGCCAGTTACTGACATATTTGACTTCTAACTGCCTTTTGAAGTTGACCAGTGGTTTTGAAGTTGACTGCATGTGTTGGAAGTAGTTTGCATCCAAGATGGAAAACTAGTACCTATAAGCATCCAGTCACTAGGTGCACATTTCAAAACTCATCCTGAATAGCTGCTGAAATGTTGTAGCTCAAATTAGTCATGCATAATGTGGGAAATATACGGAAGCAAAGTGAACTGCTTATATTAAAGAGTTCACTCTAATGCTTATTGGTCAAGCAAAAACAATTCCTATTATTTCCAGTGTTCAGGCTGTAACAGCCATTGTTTTGGCAACTAAAATGGGATAACTCACACACAAGAGGAGATTTGGGGGCTTGCAGAAGTACAAGAAAATGTTTAGGAAAACCTCAATAATAGCTGAATGAGGAGTGACTGCTGGAGGGGAACAGGGAAAGGGGAATGGAACGGAGCAGCTGGACTTCTGAACAGCAGCACTTCACAACAGTACATTTTGTTGTTATGTTCCACTTGTGGTGGTTATAATTTAAGAAGTGCATTTTTACTTACTTATAAAACACATAGCTAAGACTGGAATCAAGAAGCAAAAATTACATTAACTGGCAGAGCCAAACCATTTCATTTACCTGTGAGATACGAAGCTGACAGGCCGCTAGCTCTTTTTCATTTTCTTCCATTTTCTTATTGCTCTCTGTCTGTGTACTTTCTAACTGCTTACACCGTTTTACCATAGTTTTCACTTCAGATTTCATTTTACTGATGTAGAGCCTTGCAACTGTGAATTCCTCATCTATCATGCCAGTTCCTTCTGGCTGCTGCGAAGGAACAAGTTTTTAGTTCAAAACATTTTTAGTATTAGAAAATCATGTGACACATTCACAGTTCAATCAGCAAATATATCTATGTGCATGCCAGATTACTTACCTGTATAAAGATCTGCTTTAAACTAGGATTGTGACAAAATGACACCCCCCCGTCACAACAATTGTGCACTATTTTTGCATATCGTGAAGGTCTGTATAAATAGAAAAGGCAGGAGCAGTTCTTGCCAAATTTCTATAGGCAGTGTGCTCCACAGGGCAGGGCCTGTCACACATTAAATGCTTAGTTTCTATGGGGTGTGGAGAACCACCAGAAGTGCCCAATAAGGTTTTTAATGATCAGCAATGTACTTTGGGCCAAGTTATTTAAGGGTTCATGAACCCTGAACCAGACAAAGTAGCAAGTCAGCAACCAGTGCAGCTCCCTCAGCAGTCAAGTTATATGCTTCCAGGAATCTGTTCCTGTGAGGAATCTGGTTCAAAGAAACTGCTTCTGCCACAACTAAGCAAGCAACCCACCCACCCAATTCTTTCCCAAATACCTCGCTTCAAATATTTGCTTGCAAATTAATCAAGGTTAATACAATTTTAGGGAAGAAGAACCCATGACAGCTATTCTTTATACTGTAATTGTAAGCACCAGATACCGCAACAAACACTTAGGGGCACTGTCATGGTTGTTTTAAATGCTTGAATGGTACAGAAGAGACAAGGACAAGGAAGCACATTCTTAATTTACCTATATTACATTTTTTAATAAAAAAAATACCAGGAGAATATAATATAGTTCAACTTACCTTCACATCATTATTTCCCACAGCAATTCCTATTTCTGCAAGATCTTTTAGAAGAGATGCCATCATTTCTGTTGCTCGTTTTTTCTGGTGATTTGTCATTTCTTTAAGTTTCTGAAGTTCTGTATCTATACTAGCTAAAGTCACCTGGAATGAGAGAAGTGTGGATCAAATAAAGAACATGCGCCAGTAATAATATGAATATGTGTATGCTTACCCAGAAAACAATTTAAATAACCAGGGACAAGCAAGGTATCTGTCAATCTCAAGAACATCAGTAGAAGTTGAAGTTGGGGAATGCACATCCTTAACCAAAAGGAGTGACCTTTTCTACAAATACATGCTTTCCAAAGTGTAGCGTTAAAAGTAGTAGTAGTGTCAATAACCTTCTAGGACAGAAATGGGAATCTGTGGTCATCTAAATGTTGCTGGACTACAATTTCCAACATCCCTGACCACTGGCCATGCTGGCTGGGGCTGATAGAAGCTGGAGTCCAACTTGCTCCCTGATGCTGCCCTAGGTAGATGCAGATACTCTAAATTCTTAGCTCTTCTTCCCAAGCAGATACTATGGTGTGTTGCATAGCTAGGGAACGGAAATCAGACAAGACAGAGCAAGTCCACTGCATTACACACAATTACACTGAGCCTCCCACATGTGGATCTCAAGATAGGATGACAAACCTTGAAATGTACATGTTTGTTTACAGTTGCTGACCTTCAATTTTTAAATCAAATTGTGTTAAAATCATGTCAGAAAGTAATGGTGTATGAATATAGAATCATAGAATTGTGCAGTTGGAAGGGACCCAAAGGGTCATATAGTCCAACCCCCTGTAATGCAGGAACCTCAACCTCATCCATGGCAGATGGGCATCCAAACCTCTGCTTAAAAAGGAAGGAGAGTCCACTACCTGTCATGGGAGCCACTGTGTAGCAGCTTTTACTGTCAGAAAGTTCTTCCTGATGTTTAGTCAGAATAACCTTTATTGTAATTTGAACATTGAGCATATGGCATGTAATTAACTTTTTTAAAGCCCAATGAGAAAAGAGTTTCAGTTCATTAATAGTTGTAAAACCATTTGGACTGGCAACAAAAAAAAGGTGGTTTATTACCGATTTCTGATTCAGCTCCTCACTAAGCATCTCGTATTCTTTTGCCTTGTCTTCCACTTCCTGAGACTTTTGATCATAGTTGACAGCAAGCTCCTCAAGGGCTTGGAGAACTTCTTTTACCTCCTCCTTAGAGGCATCGTTTTCAGCTTGAAGCCGATTTAGTTCAGCTTGCATATTGTCTTGGTCCCGCCTGGTAGATGCTAGAAGCTACACACAAAAGGTTATGTTAGTTGTGTGTTTTTTAAGCAGTTGTTTCCTAGACTGTAAAAACCATCACAATTTGCTCATTTAGAAATCTTTATGTAATTAGCTGCTTCTGATATTTATAATTATTGTTGTTGAGCCCCACCTATGCCTACCTCTAACTTTTGAGGGTCTTCTAAAGTAAGGTTACCATATTTTTTTCAAAGAATCAGGGACACTTTTTTCTTTTTTAAGAGGAAGAAGTAGTATCTTCCCTTCTGTAGTCCCCTCTGTCATGTGGCCTTCCTCTGGGCTCCAGCCTGCTCTCTTGGAGCACTAGCCGCCGTGGAGTAGGCTCGGGTCGGGCCTGGGCTCAGCTACGTGTCCTTGCCCTCCTGGTGCTCTCCTATATCTCCTCCTCAATGGAGGCGGCAGTGGTGGCGCAGCAAGGTCGGGGCTCCCCTCTTTTTTCTCCTTTCTCTTTTTCTCTCTTCCTTCTCCTTCTCCTCTCCTCCTCCCTGCATCGGCTCCAGAGGTTTTACTGGCCGCATAGCTCGGCTCGATTTGGGTCATTGGGGGGGGGGGGTCAGTGGTTCCTCCAGTTGAAACACCGGGTGTCCCTGGTTCACCCTTGGCAGTGGCAGCAGCAGCAGTCTCAGCAGCCCGGAGACAGCCTGGTAGTGCAGTTGGCTCTGGCTGGCTTCAGGAGCTGCTCACTGGTGTGGCGCCCACCATTTTGCCTCACCGGAAGTCCCCATATGATGTGTCTTGTGCCATTGAACCAATCACACAACATTCATTCTCTACTAATAAATCAGGGGCAGATTTGTAAATCCGGGGACTGTCCCCAGGAAATGGGAACGTCTGGTAACCATATTCTAAAGTTAGTTTGCACCAAAAGAGGTGCAGCAGGTGGCTGAGAAAGGCATTTTCACCATTAGACCTCCCGGCCATCTTTCCTGTGTGGTCTTTCCAACATCAGGTGATGATCTTTAGATTTTCCCAGACTTCTCAATCTCTTAATGATTTATAGACCCCTTGGATATTTCTGGAGTTTTAACAGCTGTGAATATTTAGTGCTTTTTATTTTTGCATAAGTGTTCTTGACTGTTATTGCAGGCCACGTGGAAAGCTTTGGTGATCAGGCAGCACATAAATATGGTAAGCAAATACCATACTTCCTGTAGGCTGTAACTAAGCAGTGTACACCAACATTCCAATTGGATACTGACTACTACTTTAAATCCTGGAAGGCTCTGATATTTTGTGATTGACAGTGGTGTCCCTGAAGACACTATACAGAATAACAGAAGCCCTTTTGAAATCAGTAACCTGATCTCAGGACGGCACACCTTTCTGAAGTGTATCAGTTACTTTTTTTGTAGTTCAGTAACAGTACTATTCCTAAGAGCAATGCTAACGTATACACTATTAATTTAGTTTCACTTATATACATTGCACTTTTTTTGTTCCATATTCTTGCAATATGCAGAATTAACTAAAATACCAAAACTCACCTCTTCCTGATCCAACATCTGTGTTTTTAACTTTTCTACCAATTGGCTCTGCTGATTAATTTCTTCATCCTTAATTTTTAAAGAAAGAAAAATGTGCTCACTCTAGTATTCATTAGAAGTGTCACAGATTATTATGGGTTGATCCCGCCACAAAATTTCGATAGAACAGTCAAGATCCAAAACACTTTGTGAATAATTCTGCACAAGAGGTATTTGGGCATCTCCTCATGCCAAATGGCAATCCCCTTTTCAAGCTGAACTGATTGATATGGCATGGAGGTTTGGTTTTGTAACAAACAAACAGAAAACCACAGGAGTCAAGAATGCCACTGTATGTGCCCAAGATTGGGTATGGCCAAAATAACCTGGGAGGGTAAAAACTTCCATAAGGAGGACAAATTTATTTTCAATTCATTAACTTTCAGCCACTGTATTTTTTATGCCAACTTATTATACCCTTAGCATACAATTTTCATGATCTCTCTAAACCAGGCTTCCTCAACCTCGGCCCTCCAGATGTTTTGAGACCACAATTCCCAGCATCCCTGACCACTGGTCCTGCTAGCTAGGGATCATGGGAGCTGTAGGCCAAAAACATCTGGAGGGCCGAGGTTGAGGAAGCCTGCTCTACATGATCATGCTTAGCAACCAAGTGCTAAAATACAGTTAGGTTACAATCCTAAATTTGCCTGGGAGCAAATCCCTCTGAACTCAATAGGGCTTATTGCCAAGTGGACATGTACAGGATTGCACTATCAATTTCAGATCTTAGGCTGGCAATTTACTCTGGACAAAGAGAAATGCCTATCTACTCAATTACATTAATGAAACAATTTGATTTCTGATAAAGTATGGCAGTTCTTAGTTTAAAGTACATTAACATTTAAAGACGTACCTTGTCATCTAGCTGTTTGTATAATTTAGCTACTTCTTCCTCGCACTTTCTCCTTTCAGCATCAGTAAAGTTGCCAATCACTCCAATAGTAGCAGTTGGAGTTTCATTAGTAACAGTAATATCCTTATCCACTGCAAATGCTTCCAAATTAGCCTTTTCTTTGTCAAACTGCTCATCAACAGGCACAGTCTCTCCTTTAAAAAAATTACCAAATGCATCATCACTCTTGTTTGAAATATATTTGCAAACTAAGTCAACATTAGGTCACCTTAGATAGCATGAGAATTTCACTGAAAATTGTGTACATTTGGACACAAAATAGAGTCCACTGGGTTGAATACTGCAGCTCTGATATTATCAATTGTATCTACCTAATTGTATCAAAGCAGTATATAACAAAAACAGCAAAAAGTAGCAGATACTTTCAAAACAAAGCTAATATGATACAAAATAGATACGCATGGCAACAACCTATTAAGCCTGTTGTAACAAAAATGCCTTTGGCTGTTTCAGGAAAGTATAGACTGTTGTATACTTTCTGTTGTACCTTGACAGAATTGCTATTCTATGGAACAGGAGCAGCCATAGAATAGCTCCACACTGTGGAGTGGGCTTGTGGGGAGTTTAGAATGTGCAGGAGACATATGTTAGTACCAGAACCTTAAACTTGTCCTGGTGCTATATGCTGGCAGTATTTTGTCTCCACAAGCAACCAAGTCGCCACATTCTGCCCCAGCTGCAGCTTCTGTTCCAATCTCAAGAGTAGCCCCACAAATAATGCAGTTTTTGAAATATGAAGTTATTAGAACTTAAAGGTCCTTAATGTAAAGGATCTTTAAACTGATCAATTGTCACAAGAACATTTAGCCTCAACACTAAGCTGGGAAAAAATATTGCAGTATTCCAGTTCCCACAGGTCTGGGGTGATTTTTCCAGCTTCGCGATCAAGACTTTAGATTAATTTGCTGTATGGTGACCAAAAGTGGAATTTACTGCCACACTTTATAATAATGTATAGCTAACACGGCTGTGAAGATCTGTGACATAACTCACCATTACGCCACCTATTCAGCTCATTCTCAAGCCACTGTATTGTGTTGCGAAGTGTCTTGTTTCTCTCCTTTTCCCTTTCATATTTTTTCTTCCATTGTTCTGCAGTTAGTTCTACATTGACACATACTGTGTTCTTGATAGTTTTGGCTCTATAAAGGTAAAGTAGATGTTAGCCATGCTAACTGAATACAGGGTTACTAGTCAGCTCATGAGATATTTTTTTTCTGTATAGAATATTTAAACTTTGATCTACAGCCTAAAGACCTTTTCTAAGTAATTAAACTATCCTCCATATTCTACCCACCCACAATTTCAGATACAGCTGCTATACTTTCTTTCCTTAGAACATCACATTTAGACTCCGAGTTCATTTTGCATGTGATTCAGGCAGAGACAGAAGCACAAGGCAGTCATACAGCAGGAAACATTAACCTTAAATACTATCTGCAACTACAACTTATCTGCAGATAAGAGTAAGATTGTAGCAGCTAATAAGCTTAAGGTTAGGTTTGAGGTTATGTATTGTTTCCCACTGTAAAAACATTCTGAAGCAATATACAATCAAGCAAAAGTTAAATAATAATACTATCATTGGTGCTGCCCAAATTCCAGGGGAAGCAAAAACATCTTTGCCTGGTACTATAATGATGACAGGTTTGACACCAAGCAGGCCCCCTGGAATTCCTGCCCCATAAACAGAGAATGCCCATTCCTTCCCCATACTAGAGAAGACTCACTCTTTCATAGTCACCCTCCGGACTTGCTTTAGAGGTAGCACACAGAGAAAGCATCAAATGATATCTTAGGGCCCAGGCAGATTCATATGCAGAGAGGTGGCCGTATAGACATAGTGGCCTTTAACTATATAAGGCAGGCATCCCCAAACTGCGGCCCTCCAGATGTTTTGGCCTACAACTCCCATGATCCCTAGCTAACAGGACCAGTGGTCGGGGAAGATGGGAATTGTAGTCCAAAACATCTGGAGGGCCGAAGTTTGGGGATGCCTGATATAAGGCTTAAGTTAAAGGTCAAAGCCAGCATTTTGATCTGTGCCTGGAAACAAATTGGCAGCCAATGCAGTCAGGCCAGAACTAGTGTTATATGTTCCCATCTTCTTGTTCCAGTTAAAAAAATGCCTTTTTGCATTGGCAGTAGTTTCTAAGCCATCTTTAAGGACAGTTCCACAAACAATGCACTACAGAAGTCTAACCTGGAGGTTACCAAAGCATAGACAACTAAAGTCATACTATCACTGTTGAGATAAGAGTAAAAGACAATCAGAATTAGAAGGCACTCCATGCCACTGAAGCCACTTGTGCCTGCAAAGACAATGTTGTATCCAAGAGTACCCCAAACTGCACACTTGCTCCTTCTAGAAGATTGTAACCTCATCTTGAACATGATACATTTCAACCATCTGAACAGAGGAACTGTCCACTAATAGTGTCCCAATCTGGACTGAACATCAGTTTGTTGACTCATCCAGACCATTAATGAGTCCAGGCACCAATTTAGCAAATCGAACAATGTCAACAATGACTCTGCAGGGCAATAATGCATCAATCTCCAATAGCATATTCCAGAAAGCACATCATCAATCCATTTGTAGAGCTCTATAGTGACTTATATTAAGCAAAGCATTGCTTGCTTTCAATAGCATATTGGCTGTGGAAGACATGCGGGCTTTTTACACTTGGATTGGGAGAGAGGGCCCCTGACTTCAGCTACAAAAGCTGAGGCTGCTGAACAGATTCTTGGGCTGGGGTGTTGTCTTGGGGGGGTTGTGGGGGGGGGGTTCTGTTTGTTTTTTGTCTCTTTATTTTAGATATTTTTATTTATGTGGAAATTGTTCAGTTTAGTTGTGCACTTTTTGATGTTTTATTTATTACTTATGGCGACCTTTGTTATGTTTGTAGTTATGTAATTTTTCCACACTGTAAGCCACCTTGAGCATACAGAAAGGCAGCATACAAATAAACTGATGTGTGCATGTATATAGCATGCACATGGACAATCATTATGAACAACAGCTTACTAGAACTTTGTGGAAAGTCTACAGTTTTGTTTCTGTGGGTGCACACTTTGGACTGTGCTCTAGAAGTTAGTTTTAACCTCATTACTCACCTTTGACCAAACAACAGTGTAGATTTTGTTTCAGATTCATTATAAGATGATGGAGAGCAGCAAATAACAATTGTGGTTCTACAGTTGCCACCTAGTGAATCTTGAAGGATTCTGGTCATTTTACTATCACGATATGGAACATAATTCTGCAAATAACAAAAAAAAGATGGCCTTAACTTGATTTATAGAACTATTTTATGAACTAAGCTTCTACATATGCATTTTGCTTTGTAAAGCTAAAGCAGTACATAATATTTTTATGTTCATTAACCAAGAAAGACTGAACTTCTATATAGCATATTTTTGGACAATATACATATAGTTGATTTGCCCATAATACTAAACCATGGTTTGGCACTATGTGGATGAGCCTACCTGAGTGAAACATTGAGCTTACACACTTTTCTTCAAATCCCTGTGAAAGTGGAACATCAGAGTTTAGCTTCACTTTTAAAGGGTCCTAGTTTAGTTTTAAATTCAAACCAGAGGTCCTGGTTTAAAACAAACCCTGGTTTCATTTCAAGCCAACTTCAAACCATAGGTTCTAAGGCTGGCTTGTTAAACTAACCATAACTTTAGAAACTAGGATCTATGGTTCAAATGCCGTAAAAGTGAAACTTAACTTTGCTAAGTCTTCTTTATGCCCTTCTTCAAGGAGCAAAGGGGAGGAGGAAGTGTCCAAGTCTGACATACTGCTCAGACTCATTCAGGTACTTCTGCTTAGTCCTAAACCATGGCCTAGCATTACATGCAAATGTGGCCCATATCACATAAATGCTGCTGTGTATTTGACAACTACAAAATCACTGAAAACTTAATCTGCTAAATTTCTTCAGATATGTATTATCCTTATCCCCCGATGAGTGATTTCATCAAATGTTTTCAGAATAGAAATACACTTACACTGTTTTCAGCTAAAGCAGAAATGACATTTCCAAGAGCCGATAAAGACTTGTTGATGTTCTTAGCTTCATCTAGCACAGCACCTTCCGCTCCAGTTTTACTAACCTGCAATAATGTAGGCAGTTGTAAGAAAGTTTAAACAAATAAATTTTACAACCCCCTACCTTGGTTCAAAGAAGCCTCCACACTTATAGAAAGTCCATGTAATGGGTATAAAGAAAGTCCATGTAATGGGCTTTCTTTATACCCCTTCCCACTGAAACCCCTCAACCTCCTCCCCCTGCCAAGCTATGTCATGCATTCCAAATAATAGAAAAATTATACTCAGTTAGTAGATTGAATTAAATAAGGTTTCAAACCTTGTGCAATTTGTTCAAGACAATAAATGGATTTTCATGAAATTGTAAATATATAAATATATATAAATCCCTGAGTGCCAGCATTTTTGTATGTGAAAGCAATTGTCAGACTCTTGCAGACATTTTAATTTATACAATTGAACCCATGTAAGAATATAATATGTAGTCTCCCCATGAAATAGCTGCAGCTGCTAAGGTCTCTGTTCAAATTATTATGATTATAGGACTCAACTATAAAACAATCTGCAGAAGGAAATAGGAACTGCAAGATGACAATCAATTACACTCACTCTCTTGTTCAATATAAATGTGAATAGATCACCAATACTGCTTCTTCTGCATTTTCACTGGTATAGATTCTCCGGATTTATCACTGTATTCCTCAACTTCCATGGTTGGTAATGGAAGTTCATTTATTATAGCTACCAAGCCATTACACAATTCCAAATAATTTGTTGTAAAAGGAATAGATGGAAACCACAATACTTCCCAGATGTCAAGCAAAAATGCCTTGCCTTCACAAACTGGTAAAGGGATGTAAATATATTAAGCTGGCAGAATATTAAGTTAGCTGAACGAGTATCACTAATTTCAAAAGGAACTAACTTAGCCTGAATCCAATTCAATATGACCACCTTACTCCAGAAGCAGTAGCAGACTAGGGCGTGTGGTAAGATCAAATATTGAAACTGGGAACACAATTTATTTCAATTACATACTTAGTTCAATCAGCTTCAAAATATAAATGTATTATTACCTTTTCACTACCTGCCAAGTCTACAAGGTAAAGCTTTCCACTCAATTTCTGTTCTGTTTGAGTATTTTCTTGCTTTACATTAATGAGAAAGATGCTATGGCTTCGAGAGCTATGCTCATTCATGTCTGTAACGAAATTTGAGTTGTGTAAGTATGCATTCTGGCAACAAACCTCAGCTGTTTGTGCATCACAAGTGATTAACAATCAAAGGGGAAGAAGCCAATTGTTAAACCTATAGCAACAAACTACATGTCCACATGGAATTAGTCAGCAGTGATCTGCCTAGTACATGAAATTATGCAGTTGCTTTTATACAGCCACACTGATTAATCCTTATGACAGTAGAAAAAGTAACTGAGCTAAGCTTATTTCATTTCAGAAGGAGTGTGAAAGGTAGCTGCTATCTCCAAGCTGGTATCCAAAGGTGCTCCAGGCTCTTTCCTGTCTTGGACCATGAATTTTCAAGAATTGTTGGCAGAATAGTTGCTCTAGACAGAAAATTTAACCAGTGATAATTTACTATAGAACATGTCCACATCCAGCACACACCAGTATTTTCTCCATCCAGGTGCCACATTTGACTTGCAAGATCTCATTTTTTAGTCACAGGGCTTGCCACCTGAGATGCTGGCCACAGTTCAAAAGGAGTACAATAGTCAAAGTCTCCTTCTTTTCCTGCTAAGAGGCACCCCTCCCCTCAAAAGCTCCTTTCCAAGTTCTCTTAATTTATTGATAGAACGGCATTCAACAGCCAGAAAAGAAAAGGCCTATAAGCAAGCTGCGGAGACTAGATTTTGAGAGTATCATTGCCAGTATACTTCCATCCCCAAGCATCTTGATGAAAACATAACGCCCTCTAATCAGCTGGGGAATTTTGTCACAGTCCATGGTCACAACTATCACTTGAGGGCTCTGAGTATTCCATGGAGGCTGGTAGTGCTACCACAGGTGGAGGCAGGGCCAATGCTGAAGCAATCGCTGAGTGCTGCTTTACATTACAGACAGCCTGCACAGGTTTTGTCCATTCGCTGTTGGCCCATTTAGTTGTTCCCTTCTGTTGGCCATAGCAACTGGGGTTGGGGGGGGGAGTAGGAGAGAGGTCTAGAGGAGAACAGTGAATAAGCACTAAAAGGAGGAGGAAAACTCAAAGTTTGGATTAAAGTTTTTTTTTTAAAAGTACCGTATCTGAAGAAAGGCACTGTAGAAAATGAAGAGAAAATCATGGACGAATGAGAACTGGCTCATGCCAAAGATATGTGAAAAAGATTCTGAAGACAGGGGTTCAAGTAGGCATTCTGAGCAAAGGCAGGAAGTGAACAGAAGCTCCAACAGGAAGAGAAGAGTTACAGCTTCCCCTGAAGTCAAAAGATTTCCTGCCTTGCCAAACAATTGGAAGAACTGAACACACTTTGAAGATCTCCAATACCCAAGGGAGAACACCAAGGGGAAACGGAACCATTTTGGAGCAAACTGAATACTGTACCCAGTTCACTTATATTGTATGTACTTACAATTTTATAGAGTTATATGCCCAGAACAAGAACTGGCAATTTGTTAATAGGATAACATGAGATGCTCTTTTTTTAAAAAAAAAAATCTTACAAAGTAAACAACTTACTTGTAACTGCTACATGTCTATTAGATTTTCCTTCATCTATAGTATCCATAACTTCATCTGGACTACATACAAAACGTTCAGTGCAGCCCTGTGAAAATATGAACATAAGGTAAATAACATATACAAGATTTGTAAAGGAGGCTAACATACTTGTGTAATCTTTATACTCACCTTCACATAAGGTACTCTGTTTTTGTCCTCATGTACAGAAAGATTGGTCTTAGAGACTGAAAGAAAGAAAAAAGAGCATTGAGAGTTACCCTCATCAGAAGCTACAGAATGAACAAATAAATACAACTTGCTATTCCGGTGTTCTTTTAACCACAGAAAGCTCATAAATACAGCATGATCACAACAGCCATCTCCCATTATTCCTCAGCAATGATACTCAGCAAGCACTTCCTTGCAACCTGGAGGTCTCAATTAGCAATCCTCATTAACAGCTGTTGATTGACCTATGAATTTGCATAGGCCTGTTTTAAACCAAGCTAAGTGGTCATCACTATATATTGTGGAAATAATGTCATAGGGCAATTGAGTGACATGAAGTAATAATTCCTTTTATCTGTAACAAACCTACTGCCAACCAGCTCCATTTGGCAATTCTTAACTTCTACTGTTGTGCAACAACATTTATCCATTTACATTCTCCTTGGATTTTATCACTGTCTAGACTTTGTTGTTCCTTAACTCCCCCCCCCTCCCCCAAGCCAGGAAGTTTTTAGTCTTTCCTTTCAAGACAGACATTCCAACCCATGAGGTATAGATTCCACACATTGAGCCTTTTTGCAGACGCAGATTTAGGGGAGTGTGATCCATCTGTCCGCACTGGGGGCGCTGCAACAATGACACAAGACAAAAGGTGAGGGGTGGTGTCAAATTTCGGTATTGCACAGGGCACCACTGAAATTTGAAAGCCCAAAGTTCACGGCTGCTTTTTGACATGAGGTGACCAGAACTGTCCTATTGAAAATATAATTGCATCATGGATTTTTATGATAGCATTGTATCTGTCATTTATACATAGTCTGCTTTCTAATATTTCTCCATTCTGAATTTGCCTTTTGCACTATTGCAATCTTTTAAGCTGTTATTGAGCTTTCTATGACAACACCAATTTCTATTTTCTGGTTAATCATCAAAAATAAAGATATATATGTATATATGGTAAAATTTTATTTATATCCCCCAAATTAGTCCCTTCATTATTCTGGTTCTTCTCCTCCATTGCACACTTAAATCTGTTCTCGTGTACATAAAGCTAAAACAGAAATCCAACTGATTATGCTTCCCATTCTACCTTTTGGTTCAGAAGACAGGTGCAAGATCCAAATTTCATTACATCTTGCTTGCAACTCTAACTGCTCCTATTCTCCCTCAAGGGGAAAAAAATGTACTCACCATCCAAAAGGTCCCTTATTTTATCCAGATAAATTTCAAAATATGACACCTAAAAAAATATAAGGGTGGGGGGAGGATAGTAACCACTGCCCAATCAAAGTCAACAGCAACTGATTATTAATGATCTGATGTTATTCTTGTGAACCACTTTGAGAATTGTTATAACTCAAAACCAGTACACCAATACCATAGAAAGGGTCTGAAAACTTAAACAAATATATCTCTATAGTAAACTAAAGGTAAAGGTAAAGGGACCCCTGACCATTAGGTCCAATCGTGACAGACTCTGGGGTTGTGGCGCTCATCTTGCTCTATAGGCCAAAGGAGCCAGTATACAGCTTCCAGGTCATGTGGCCAGCATGACAAAGCCGCTTCTGGAGAACCAGAGCAGCACATGGAAACACCATTTACCTTCCTGCCGGAGCAGTACCTATTTATCTACTTGCACTTTGACGTGCTTTCGAACTGCTTGGTTGGCAGGAGCTGGGACCGAGCAATGGTAAATTAGTAAACTATCAGGCATTAAATCTTTGAATACCATTTGCACACATCATACAGTTAACACACGTCTAGTGATGTATCTAAAGATATCACTAACGGCCCCAAATATAACTAAGATACAAAGCTTCATACTTGCAGCTGAAGAAATACCATTCAACACAATGGCACTTTGCAGAATGTTAAGTATTTATATCTAAAAGAATGCTATGAAAATCTATAATGTTGATGATCAACCATGCCCAAACACCTGTGAAAATTATCTGTTTTAATCCCACAAGTAATGACTATTTGTACCCCACCTATCATACCAAAACAATATGTCTTAACCACAGATCCCCAACTATAATCTATTTCATTTTTCACAACCTTTGAAAGAGCTTTTCTAGCAAACCACAATGTTCTATTCCCATACTAGATTTTTAGATTTTGAAAGAAAATAAATTTACAAAGTGCTGACACATAATGCTACATAATATAGAAATTATTCTACCATTCAGTCTTATTAAACCAATTCTTTTAAACAGAGAACAAGCGATGGTTCGTGACATTTTAGGAAGATATTTTTAGTGGTTTATTATACTTTGGTTAATTATAGTTTACATCATTTGAGAGTCATACTTTCAACCTAAACTGTCATGGGATCTCTAAACCAGATGGAAATTGTGCATCTCTTAGAATACTTAGAATTCTGTTGTCTTGAATTTGATTTTTGTATAATTTTGTATAAACAAACAAACTTACCTTAATATGAAACTCCAAATTCTCATCCATGGAATAAATATAATTAAAAATATCTTGCACAATCCTTGGAATAATCCCCATTCCATCTACATCATGTAGCTTCCCCTGGATTAGAAAGAAAGAAAGAAAGAAAGAAAGAAAGAAAGAAAGAAAGAAAGAACAGACCACATACGTTATAGATTTTTAGAACCCTAACCAGAAAGTATTTAGGAAATGCCTTTATAATCAATTAATTGTCTAAACATTATTAGCATGAAACCACTTTGAGGTTCTTTACCATAGATATTCTTATGAAATAAATAAATCAGTGTTTCCCAACCTTGTGCCTCCAGATGTTTTGAGACTACAATTCCCATCATCCCTAGCTAGCAAGACCAGTGGTCAGGAATGATGGGAATTGTAGTCCGAAAACAGCTGGAGGCACAAGGTTGGAAAACACTGCAATAAATAAACCAGCCAAATTTAATTAAGTATGTTCCAAAGATTTCAATTGTGGGGAGAGAACAGCTGTTAATTCACACACTGCAATAGGACTTACAGCCCAATCCCAAGTATGTTTACTCAGGAGTAAGTTCTATTGAGTTAAGTTATACTTAAATTCAAAAAAGGTAATATGCTAAACCTTGGGTGAGATACACCATATATTGGAATAATCTGATTTGCAGTTATCGTTCTTTTTGTAAGTTCCTAAAATGAGCAGTTAACTATCCTAAGGTGTTGACTCAGGCCACATTTAACCATAGCTGTACTTAACTTTAAAGTACTCAACCTGAAGTGTACTTAACCCAAGGTATGACTGTATAGCAGAACTTGTCAGCTAACTTTGATTTTTTCCCCCCACACCTGGAGGCTTTACTCCCTGAATATGGAAATAGGGTTTAGGTATGTTTAGAGAAGTGTGTCCCAAGTATGCATGACCAAAATATCTTACCTCCATAGTGTGAGTTTTCCCAGATGATGTTTGCCCATAAGCAAATATTGTACCATTGTATCCCTCAAGTACATCTAGGGTGAAAGAAAATGCATACTAATGATATATCCACAACTCAAGTGAACCACCCTGCCCTGAAACAGATACTATCTTCCAAAAGTATTTGAACAAATTTTGCTAACAAGTACGTACTTAGTATGCAGCATGCCATAAAGTAACCTTGCATCTGGTGAAGCCTTGTAAGCAAGTCCCATAACATACTAACCTGAGGCTGAAAGAGGGACAGAATTCCATCCCTCCTTCGGCAGCCCACTGTATTTTGCAGTTGGGCAAGGGGGTGCTCTCCTGAGGCAGCCGCTTGGTTTCCATGCTGGACAGATTTGGACAACTCCACTACATCTCCACTAGTCCAGAGATTCATCTGCATGCAATTCCCTGTCAACTACAGCTAATAGGCTTTCAGCTATACTCATTCCTGAGAAAGGCTTCAGGAGTACCAGCTTCCTTGTGGGACATCTTTAGGAGAAGAAAAGGCTAAGGAGTAAACCCTACACAACTCCAGAGTGGAGTCCCTAAGACAGTTGGATGGTGTATTGCACACCTCCTTTCGACCACTCCTGCAGCCAAGCTGGTGCCAAATGTATTGTTCTGCTTTCCTCTGGACCACATCAGCAAAGCCAAAAAAGGGGTGGGTCTTGCTGTTTATGCAGCCCTGGACCGCCATAAAGACTGCCCAGGCTTGTGCCCAGACAGGTCACTTCAGTGCTTCTAATACAGCAAAAACAATGCAGGAGGCAGCAGTTACGAGTTACTGGTCTCTGCAGCCACAGCAGGTGCTGCGATTTTCCAATGGTTTGACTTCATCCCTGGAAATGCACTCCACTGTCTCTTGAGACAGATACAATGTCAACAGCTAATAGGCAGTTGTATAAATTCAGGGTATCAAATATACAGGTAGCAGGAAGGAGAAGATCTAAATATCTAAAACTCCAGAAGAAGGTAACCAGTAAAAAGCCTGAATTTATACTTGCTCCTCACAATACAATGTTCACATCTGGGAAGACTAAAGACATCTTACAATTATATGTGTTGCCAATATCAAAGTTCTATAAGCAGATATATCCAGATGTAGCAAGGTAGCCCTAGATTGTGCATACCTATACTTTCAGCCAATATAGGGACAGAAGGCCAATCTGTCTTACTACATAAATATCTCCTTGCCTGCATCGAGATGAATTACATTATGCCCCACAACCCCATTTGCAATTCATTTATTAAGAAGTCTCCTCTTACCTTTGACAATCTTTTTTGCACAGTCATTATATACTTGCTCCTGTGATGTGTGTGACTGGAACACGCGGTCAAATGCATAAGGCTTGGACTGAAAAATATACAAAAATAGAACTATAAAAATCAAAGTTAGAAATTAAAGAGACCAGATCTTTACATCTCCTCTTTTAGCTTTGCACCCTTTCATATCCCTATAAGAGCCACAGCAAAAATGAAGTTATATTCTTGAAATATCATCCTGTTCGAATATTGAATGGTGTTTTTTGTTACCAAACAGATATTAATGTACCCTTTGCTAAAAGTCTGTGAAGTGTGAAAACAGATTCCCTTACTGATGAGGCAGGAATCCCTTTTAAGAATAAAAATAGAAGTATTGCCAAGGGGGAGTGGCGTTAAGAACAATCCAGCCATGTCAGGACCCACTGATTTCATTTTTTTAAAAAAAGCAATGGTTAACACTCCTCATTCATAACTGTAAGATTATAAAGTACTGAAATTTGGCTGGATCATGCTCAATACATTTAGAGGCTGAATTTCAAGCAAATAAATGGCCTGAAAATAAGCCTCAAAGGTATATCACACGTTACCTGCTAAAACAATGACTACACTGAGATTGGGGAGCAAAATTCCTGCTAAATCTACTCCAAAGTAAATCTCATTTAATTCAATGGGGCTTTAATAACATAAGGGAGAAAGCCGATGAAGTAGAATTTCACAACTTAGTCTGAAAAAAAGTTTTAACCATGACAGGTTAAAAAGAGGGATCATATATTGCATTTGTATATTGTTACAGAAGATACAGAATACTTTGACCAATTGAACCACGTCAAGGGAAACAGCTATAAACAGCAACGTTGATTCAAAATCCTTTCCATTAATATATGTTTTACTATGCATTACTATCAAATCCAGTCTACTGTTAAGTCAGTTAAAACCCTGTCAACACAAAGTTATGCTATTTACATGTCTGGACACCTGTCACTCTACAATTGCTGGAGAAAGCCAACATCTGTGAATATGGAACATAGTAAGTGTCTTATACCAAATTAGAGCACTGGTCATCCAGCTCAGTAATTGTCTACAAAGACTAGCAGCAGCTCTACCACCGAGTTATGGTCCTTATAGATTTATAATCAAAATAGTACATAGAGGGTTTCGGCAGGTGGGGGGGGGTTGGAAGATGCCTGTGCGTGAATTTGTTTTATGTGTGTAGATCAGTACACACTGATCAATGCAGAGTCTTCGCAGTAGGGCTCTGTTTTGATGGCATGAGTAGTCACGACGAACCGGTAGATCCTATCTGCTGCAGCCTTCATCCGCCATCACAGCCATTACACTACTATCCCTCACTGAACTACACATACAAAACAAGATCTGGTTTGCTTCTTTATCTGCAGTCATTCCCAGATTGTTGATTGCAATTGGTGCCATCAAGACCCCACAAATACAGTCACCAGTATTGCAATAGTTGAGAATGGCAACCAAAACAATGTTGTGATACCAAGGGCAGCCAAATGTGGCTCCTGCCAGGTAAGTAAACAAGTGGTACTCAACTTTATCCAAATCGAAGGAAGGGACAAGCTCACACAAAGAGCCATGTGAGTGTAGGTAAACTACAGCCCACTTGGGCCTTTATTTTTTTATTGAATTCCATGTAACCAAAAATAACTATAATCCTTTTGTCAGCAAATATCTGATCACATGCTAATAAGTTCTGACTTTGTGGCTCCTTGTTTGTGTAAAAGTGCTATTTGGATCCATAGAAGTGTTAATCCTGACTAATTCGAAATAACAGCTGAAGCAGATGCTTTATGCCATTTTGTTTTCTTAGTATGTTTGTTCTTTGCTCTAAAGTAGATGCTGATATAAGAAGCAATGTATTCTCCATGTATAGTTCAACATACAGCATTACAGCTGCATATAAATACTGAACCAACACCTATGTTTTCCCATCCCAACACAAGCATGCTTAAAAATAGAAGCCTGCCCTAGACCTGTTTCAGGCTCCTCCCTTCCCAAACCAATTAATTGTTTTTTTGTTGTTGTTGATAGCTTTTGATCTGATGTAAATTCTGACCCATCGCTCCATATTTATTTCTTAAAACTGAAGAGGAAGAAGATAACAGCAACATTTATGGCTTTTGGTTTTCCTTTCATTTGAGCATCATGTTGAGTTTTTGCAGCTATATCATCTTTGTGTGTGTATCACCACAAATCTTTTTCATAATCATGCAAAGCTGTAACACACTAAGTTTTAGAATATAGAGGAATTCCCCAACACCAAGTATACAAATTTACAATCTTTTCTTCTTTGTGCTGTCCAGGAAGGGACCATTTAAGTCACCTTCTTTTAATATGTCAATAAGTTCATCTGAATGCAAAACATGGCTAAATGTTTGTAAACAAAGTGCCAGAGAAAGCAGTAAGAATCTGTCCAAGAGTTTCAACCATTTTTTTGGAATATGCTACAGTATTCTGCCTTCCTAAACCTACTTAAAATGTACTTTTAATTCATGTTTTCCAGTAAGGTTTACAAATTATGTAAATTTCAAAGTCCATCAAATAATACCCTGAATTATTATTTAGGACCACTAAGGCATTAAATGATCCCTCATTGCTAAGATAAGTACTATAAACATATGGTAGCTTTTGTTAAAGCCAGTGTGAAAACTATTAGCCAAGTATGTAAGTGCACCATATTTTGATATGCAAAACCCAAGGCAAAATACATTTGGAAGACTAAGACATGCCTCAAGTTTTGTATTAGACAGTGAAATATCTGAGAGAAACGTATGTGCAATTAGAAGATAGACTGCTCACCCATGGCGGGTTGTATATATTTCACGCTAGCCCTGGTTCACTTGCTCATTGAATACTTTGAAGCTCAACAGCAAGTATATCGTTTCTCCCATCTGACTCTGCTCCCATTAGAGCTGAGCTTACTACTTCCATTCTATCTCCCTCCTCTAGTAGCCAGTCACTCCAGCCTACTCATCAGTTGGAGAACAAATGCTGTGGAAGCAAGACAGACAATAGGATTAAGCCACTAAGAAAAAGGACAGGTGACAATATGGGGGAAGCAAAAGACCGTCAGCTACAGCTAACCCAAATGTCAAAGATGGGGCAGAAACTCTGCTCGAAGAGATAGTAAAGAAGCGAAGACAGTGAGTCAGAAGGAGAGAGAAGGCATTACCTTGTAGCATAAGCACATCCTGTGATGTCTTTCTCCATGCATTTCTGTTGATGGGAGACAATAAGAACCCATCTTGCACATACAAACCTGATCTCATTGTGCCTACTAAGGTCTACCATGTACTTGGGCTTCCCTATTTCTAACTATGAGTAGGAATCATTTCAAACTACTCTGTTGCTTCGTATGGATGTCAAACTTAAACTAAATCAAAGTTTCGTGCAACATAAATAAGCCTATCTTACCTTGTCAGATGAACCAAGGTTCAAGGTTTAATTCTCCTGGTCAAACTATAAGTTTTAAGCCACAGGACAAACCTTGGTTCAGCTCATGGTTAGTTTGGGAAGAACTAGACCCCATGCCCGGGTTCAGACAATATGCGAAACCAAGTTGTGGCTAAGCTCAGCACAACAGGATAGCAACTAGGGAAGAGCAAAGTGATCGTGATCTCCTATTTGGAAGCCCACACATACCCAAAGTCATAGTTTGGTTTAGTGTGACATGCAAACCAGGTCTGTGTCATAACCCCCAGGCCTTGAAGTTGGGTTGTTGAAAATCACCCATGGTTGTTAACCACTGTTTGAAACACTGGGCATGACAATCTGCAGTTAAGTGGAGGCAAAAGCTTCAACACACCTTCTCCCAGCTGCAGGGTGGTGGGGAGAAGATTGCACAAGTCCAGGAGGGGACTAGGTCCTATCCTGATAAACTATGGTTTAATATTTACAGGTAGATAGCTGTATTGGTCTGACGTAGTCGAAACAAAATAATAATAATAATAATCATAATAATAATAAATTCCTTCCGGTAGCACCTTAGAGACCAACTAAGTTTGTCATAGGTATGAGCTTTCGTGTGCATGCACACTTCTTTTCTTCAGATATGGTTTAATATGAAAGTCAAATATATTCTTTCCTTGAGAAAAACTGTGGCCTAAACTGTACATATAGGTTTTACCTGTGAGGAGCCTGTAATGTCTCAATGATGGAATGAACAATAAAACCATCTAAGTTGCTTAAAAATAGTAATAAATGTGCATTGTGGCTATAAAACACTACCAGAAATAATGGCACAGACTGTTTTCATACTCAGCCATTTTGATAAAATGTTCCCAATTCAGTCTACAGCAGGCATAGGCAACCTCTGCTCTCCAGATGTTTTGGAACTACAACTCCTACCATCCCTAGCTAACAGGACCAGTGGTCAGGGATGATGAGAGTTGTAGTCCCAAAACATCTGGAGAACCGAGGTTGCCTATGCCCGGTCTACAGGATGGGAGGCTAAACTGGTTGCAATTAATTCAGTTTTTCAGAGCATCAACTGGATTCCCTCCTGGACAGACTGGCTTACCACAGTTATGAAACTGTGCCAAGAAACATAGTCAAGTAACTTTCAGATTAGACTTCTGTAATGTATTATACATGGGGCTGCCTTTGAAGACTATCCATAAACTGTAGTTTGCTCAGATTACATTTTCTTGAGCTAACTAGGCTCTGGCATTGGCAGCCTAATTTACCAATCCTAGTACTTTTCCAAAACCAGGCCTCTACACAAGCAAGTTGAAATGTTTAGCAGCAGAATGCTGAATACATTTTAGACAAGGAAAAATAGGAGAGCAGACTAATAAGAATGAATCTGCACTATAGCAGTATCTTACTAGCTCACATCTCAGAGGCTCTGCACTCCTACTACAATTCCTAGTTGCAGGGCCTCAAACACTAATTGTTCACTAATATCAATGAAATTTTAGCTGCTGCTCATCGTATCACTCATCATCTTAAGGCTATATCATGAATCCCATCTGAGTAAGTATGCCCCAGATGAAATTACTCTTCCATGCCCAAGGCTTGGGGAGGACACAATATATTGTGTAATCTCTTGGAAGCTTGCCATATGCTTTATAGACTATATTGTTTATCTTCACAGCAGGCAAATTGACGATTACCAGAATTCTTGTTTTAGAGATGGGCAACAGAGAGTGAGATACTGAGTGCCTAAAGACAATCAATGAGCTGGGATTTGACCAGATATTTTGGTGCAGCTGGCAACACTGTTACAATGTTAGAATCATAGAATTGGAAGGGACCCAGAGGGTCATCTAGTCCAAACCCCTGCAATGCAGGAATCTCAAATAAAGTATCCATGACAGATGACCATCCAATCTCTGCTTTAAAATCTTTTATTTAACAAGATTTTTCATTTTACAAGAAAAATCTGTTAGATATTATTAAACATATCCAAGACACTCTAAATAGGAATGCTAGATTGTAAAAGGAGACACATGATTGGCCAATAATGGCGCTCTCTCTGTATATATGTATGTGTCTCCACACAGTTTGTTGACCATTTAGTGACCCAAACAACATACACACACACAACCCAATTACTAACACATTAGTCTGTTCTAATGTCAACAGCATGCTGAGCATTTTCTAAGTCCAAGCTTAATTTATCCAGATAAACAAACATTAACAGCCGGCATCTTTTAAAGTTTTGAAAAGTAAATTTAATATTGCAGTTCAATAACTTGTTTTACCAAGTTAGTTGCTTGAGCTGCATGCTAGTTTTTCAGGTGTTTGATGGGTGGGGCTTTGAAACAAAAACAAACTACAGCACCACAAAAAAGCTTTTATCAAGCCAGTTTTAAAATGGGACTCTAGACCAGGAGTCCCCAAACTAAGGCCCGGGGGCCGGATGTGGCCCAATCACCATCTAAATCCGGCCCGCGGATGATCCAGGAATCAGCATGTTTTTACATGAGTAGAATGTGTCCTTTTATTTAAAATGCACCACTGGGTTATTTGTGGGGCATAGGAATCTGTTCAATATTTTTTTCAAAATATAGTCCGGCCCCCCACAAGGTCTGAGGGACAGTGGACCGGCCCCCTGCTGAAAAAGTTTGCTGACCCCTGCTCTAGACTTAGTGTGAAATCATGCTGAAGATCAGAGACGATTTTAAAACAGGGCACCTGTCTGAGGAAAAAAGGAAGTGCAGTCTTGTAGAAGAAATGTTTAACAAAAAAAAGCTATGCACATTGTTAAGCGTGCTGTCAAACGGATACCATGAGTTTCACCTATGGAACTCATTTTCATCAAGTCATTGTTCTCTATGATGAAAATACTTTTTGAAAGTGCTGACTTCTATCCAAAGTATTTAAACATCAACAACTATTTCAGTTATGTTAAAAAGCTTATCTTCCCAATATAAACAAGCAATTTTCTTCCTTCAGTAAAACACCCATTCATGAGATTTTTGAAGTACAGTACTGTGAATTCCATTCAGACGCCAAACATACAAACTTACCTTAGAGAGTTCTAGCTATTAACTATTAGCTGTCCACCTACACCTATTTTCATAGTGGCACTGAAGTTTTACTATAGATGACATTGCTACAATATCATAGCCACCATTAGTACAGTTCCAGCATCATATCTGTAACGTGTTTGAACTCTACTTGCTTAATACTGCTTTATAGTCTGGCAACTATCCCAGTGTATGCAAGGTTCATTATTCAATATTTTACAGCCAGTTAACTGCAAAGGTGGAAAAAAGAACCTTGGTACAAATAACTGTCAGCTGATTTCTTTGGAAAAGGCTCAGTGGCAGAGCACATGCTTTGCATGCAAACCGACTCAAGTTCAACTCCCAGCATCTCCAGGTAGGGCTGGGAGAAACTCCTGCCTGAAGCCCCAGAGGGCCGTTGCCAGTCAGCTGAGGCAGTACTAAGCTAAATGGACCAATGGCCTGACTTGGTATAAAACCACCTTCCTATGCGGCTGGTGTCAAAACCCCTGGGATGGAGGCGGGGGCTGAGAAACCGCTACACCACTGCTCTCTATTGCAACGTGCATTTTACAGCATCTGTTTTTCTATGCATGCAATAGAGCCTGCACCCCTGGTAAACACGGAACAAAACAACATCACCACTGGAGCGGCTTTTGTGTGGAGCGCTAGGAGCGTCTCAACTCCCTTACTCAGCAGCTGGAATTATGACATTAGGAAGGTTACCTCTTCCCCCCCCCCCATTTCAAAAAACCCCACGGCCAACAGATTTCACAGGCGCGGCGCAGGGAGGGAGGCAGAAGAGGAGCGGGCGCTCCTGCAGCCAACGCCCGACCCCTCAAAACGCCCCTGAGCCCCCACTTCGACGCCCTTCCCTTCCTCTTCTGCTCCCTCAGCCCCTGTTCCACCACCGACTCACACGCCCCCTCACTCACCCCGGGGTGAGCCCACCCTGTTTCTCCCCTCCAAGCGCCCCGGCAACAGCTTTCCTTCCGCCCTCCCCCCACCCGAGGTGCTTCACACCGCCGCCGCGGTCCTCAGAGTTTGCTGGGTCATGGAGCCCCCACTTTTGGTTCCGACCACCCGGCAGGGGGGCTCCGGCCCCTCTTCGCCGGCGGGGCGACCCCCTCGCCTCCCCCTCGCACTCACCGCGATGACGACGGTGTCTTCGCCCTGGAACTTGGCGATGTACTTGTCGCCGCGAGTCACCTCAGAGTCGTTGAGAGGCCTGAAGCGGCACATCACTTTGATGTTACACTCCGCCGGGTCCGCCATCTTAGGCCAAAGCCGTCTCCTCCTCCTCCTCCTCTCGGGCGTTCAACGCCTTATCAAGCGGCCGCGTCTCCAGCCGCCCGCCGCCGCCTCCGGCCTACCCTTCCCCTGCCTCTGGCAGTGGTGCGGGGAGACTCTCGGGTCGCAGCCGTGAGGAGACCCGCCGCGGCCGAGAAGAATGGGGAAGGGCTGCTCCGCCCAGGGCCGCCGCCGCTGCCGCTGCTGCCGCCGCCTCCTGCACTCACTTCCTTTCCAATATGGCAGCCATGGCGGCGCCTGCAGCCGGCGAATCCGGGCCCTCCCCTTCTCCGGGCAGAGGCAGGGCAAGGGAGAGGGGGTGACGTCACCCACTGCAGAGAACGCCGCCGGCTCACTCCGCCGCGCGACGCCCCGCCTCGGACTTGCTGCGCACGCGCGGAAACGACCCTTTCCCACCCAGCCCCGCCCTTTCGATAAAAGAAGCCGCTGTGCTGTATATATAGAACAGACTTTCGATACGACGCGAGCTTCCGTCTCTTTTCGACGAAGAGTCCGGGCGCGCAGGCGCACGTGGTGGAGGCCGGTGGGCGGCAGCGGGATTGCGCCTGCGCGTGAGCCTTGACGAGGGAAAGGTAGAACGAGGCGCTGAGCAGCGGATAAAAAAAAATAGTTTGCAGGAGGTGCAAAGCAAATAGACAAAATTGAATCCTGTGCTGGCCGTGCACCTGCTTGCTTTTCAGTCTCGGATTTCTCCCTGCCTGACCGCTTTTGCATTGTGTGTTACTGGATTATAAAACTGGATTGTTTTTGTTTTTATCATGTTTTGTTTTTTTGCATTTTTATGCTGAGATCTAGCCATGAGATGAAGGATGGTATACAAATTTAATAAGCAAATAAATAAAAATGGTATTCTGGATGGGCAGGGTATAAATAATAAATTATTATTATTATTATAGGAAGTTGATACATTTATACAGCAAATAGAAACTTGCCAGCTATAACAAGATACATTATTAGTGTACTGGATATGTCAGAATAGTCTACATTACGTATAATGATTTATTTTTTAGGATGCTTAGCTTGTTTTAGGAAGTGAATCATAAATGTAATTAATACTGTACTCAGTGAGGCTGTTCAATCATTCTGTGTCTCACAGGGGTGGCCCAATACATTTTTGTGCCTGAGGCAAAACATCATGCTGCTGCCATTGTATTGGCATCAACTTTCTTCCGGAGAGTTTGTGATGGTCTCCCACCACCATTTATTTTGTTATTATAAAATGGATAGGCTATATTAAATTGTTTTATATTGTATTGTGCTTGGATTTGGAGATTGTATTTCATGTATATTGTGAGTTGTGTTCTTGAGCATGTTTCTCAGAATGTGAACTTTAAATCGTGTAAAAAATTACGCTTGCTTCAACATTCCATTTGACCACTATTCCCATAGTCATGTAAGATATAATTGTGGTGAGATAATTGTTTCTGTTGCATCAAAATTAACTCTGCCCCACTGCTGAAATGAATCCCCTTCCTACCTTCAAGAAGAAATAAATTTTACTTGAAATGAGTCCTGTTTAACAGAGCTGTGAAGCACACCAGCTTCGTTTCATTCCACTCCCCTTGTATTGTGCTTGAAATAACTGTTTCTCCCCTCCCAATATACGTTCAAGCATCGATAATCACCTGATCTGTGTATGACATTTGAATTATTTGGCCTGTTTTCATTGTATAATTTTAGCTTGAGGGGGTGTCCGAAAGACAGCTAAAAGCTTTGGGGGGGGGGAGAGATGGAAACAACTAGCGAAGGTCCCTGAATGTCTACCCCACCTATCACTGAAATGATTTCCAATGTGGTTTACCAACAGAGTTGGACATTTTTTTAAAAAAACTATTAAGTTATTTTTGTTCCTCTGGCCCTTCCTGCAGTTCTGGAGTGTGAGGGAAACTGGTTGGTTGGAGAGCCAAGTGTTGTTTCCAGCAGAGTGGGGAAGCAAACTTCTCAGCAGCTATTCCTTCTCTGGCCAAGCTGTTCTTCCATTTATCATTATGCCCTTTCTTGAAAGGGCTGTAGCTCAGTTCCATATCACATGCTTTGCATGCAAATGGTCCCATGTCCAATGTCCATCATCTCCAAGTAAGGCTGTCTGAAACTGTGGAGAGCTTCTGCCAGTCAGTGTAGACCATATTGAGCTAATGAGCCAATGATCTGACAGTACAAAGTAGCTTTGTATGTTCCTATGAAAGGCAAAAGGTGTGTCTTCCCAGTGGACCTTGGATGGAGAGCTTGCTTCTCTTCTGGTCCTCCAACCAAGGGCAACTGGCAGTTCTTTCTGACATGGAAGGAGCAAGCAAGCTCCTTGCAGCTGCTTCTCTGATGGCTCGAACCCGGTTGATATTCCTCTTGCTGGTGCCATGGAGTTTTTCCTGGGATGCAATTCGACCTCCCAGTTGAAAACCAGCTTCATCAACAGCTTTATCCTAAATAAAGCCCCAGATACACAAACCAAGATACAGTATGGGCATTTACCTCTTAGTTCATTTAAGGCCACTCCAAGCTGGCACTCTCTTTAAATGGACTTGAAATCAATTAGGTACTATATAAAAGAGGCTTTGCCTTAGCAAAACAGAGCTGCTCTGAATGATGCAAGAAAAAAAAAGCAGAGACATTATTTATTAATGTGATATGGAAAGAAGGCACTGTGATTGTAGGTAGAGTTGAATTGTGTGAATTAATGAAATTTTGCTCTACTACACACTACATTCCTCAAATGTCCCCAGCAGCTCATCTGAAATATTTATAATAAGGGTGCTGCTCTTACTATTTTAAAATCCATATGATTTATTACAATAACAAGAATAATAAAATTATTGGAACTGAGATTAATAGTTCATGCTTATAAATTTTATGGTTTAGAAACTTGACAAATATGCTAAACACATTCATTGTAACTGTATAGTGAAATCAATTAGAAGTTAGGGTTTTTTTTTTTTAAATGTTTAATCTTTATTAAGTTTAAAATCAATATAAAACAAAACAATTCTCTAAAATAAAAGCAAAATCAATACATACATATATAATCATACAAATTCAAACAAAGCTTACTCCATCTTCTCAAATATATCGTCAATTTGTCTTATATATCTTCCATTCTGTCTTCATATCTTCTTTTGTAATTCGACTTCCCCTTCTCTTCTATCCTGACTATAAAATTGTTTATCCTCCTACTGCTTACATTAACTTTCCTCCTTGGAATACTACAAAATATTGGTTTCAAACCCAAGTTCTTTTAAGTATACTCCAAATTTTCCCCAATTATCAATAAATTTTTTATTGGAACCGCCCCTAATTGAATTCGTCAATCTCGCTAAATCAATATAACCGATTAATTTCTCTTGCCAATCTCTAATAGTGGGTACTTCCTTACTTTTCCATAATTTTGCAATTAAAATTCTCGCCGCCGCTACCGAGTATAAAAATATCTTTTCATCTTTTTTTGCCACTTCCTCTTCAACCATTCCTAATAGGAAAGATTCTGGAGTCTTCTTTATGTTGTATTTAAATATTTTCTTTAACTCTTCTAACACTCCATTCCAGAAAGGTTTAATTTTTGGGCACTGCCACCAGATATGTAGGAACGTACCTACTTCTCTTTCGCACCTCCAGCAATGATTATCTTTAACTTTATACATTTTATAAATTTTGACCGGCGTCAGATACCACTTATAGAACATTTTTATTAAATTTTCTCTAATTGTTTCTGACGCCGTGAATTTCCATGTTACACTCCAGAGTTTTTCCCACTTATCCATTTCTATTGCTTTCCCTAGATCCATTGCCCACTTCGTCATTGTCTCCTTCACGACTTCATCCTTCACTTCCCATT
Source organism: Zootoca vivipara (assembly GCF_965207765.1). Taxonomy (NCBI): domain Eukaryota; kingdom Metazoa; phylum Chordata; class Lepidosauria; order Squamata; family Lacertidae; genus Zootoca; species Zootoca vivipara. The sequence goes on from NC_142594.1 coordinate 40,488,121, forward strand.
CTAGAATGGTGTTATACACTTTGGATATAATTTTCCGTTCACTATGTAATAGACTTTTTTCAAGTAGGGATGGTTCGGACATAAACCCTCCTTTTTTCATATCTTCTTGAAACCTACTATTTAATTGATAATATTGGAGCCACCCTGCCAATTGCTGCTTAACATCTTCATATTTTTTAATTTTAAATACCCCTTCTTTTTCCTCTATTAAGTCCTTATACTTTATCCATTTTCCATCATTATTTACTTTTTTCACTGTTATTATTTCGATAGGTGACAACCATTTTGGTGTCTTCGGTTCCATCAGAGGTTTATGTCTTTCCCATACCTTCAATAGAGATTTTTTAATAACATGCGTGTTAAACCCTTTATGTATTTTTACCTTTTCATCCTGCAAGTAGGCATGCCAACCCCATCTATTTTGAAATCCCTCTAGATCTAGTAGCTCGTGATTTTCCAAGGTAATCCATTCCTTTATCCAAAGAAGGCTTGCGGCATCATGATAGATTTTTAGGTTAGGAAGCCCCAGTCCTCCTCTCTCTTTTATGTCGGTTAATAATTTAAATTTTACTCTGGCTGGTTTATTGTTCCATATAAATTTGGATAGATCTTTATTCCATTGTTTAAAAATTCCACTTCCTGTTCCTAAGATTGGGAGCATTTGAAATATGAACAGCATTCTCGGTAGAACATTCATTTTAATGGTCGCTATTTTGCCCAGAAGTGATAAATTTAATCTTTTCCATATTTCTAAATCTTTTTTAACCCCATTCCAAATTTTGACGTAATTATCCTTTACCAAATTATTAGTATTATTAGAAACCCAAATTCCTAAATATTTAGCCTTTTTAACCACCTTCAATCCTACTCTCTCTTGTAACCTTTCAATCTCCTCTTTCCTTAAATTTTTGACCAACATATTCGTTTTATCTTTATTTATGCTAAACCCCGCTAAAGACATTTACCGCTAGCGGGGTAGAAGTTAGGGTTTATTTAAGATCACAGCTATACAGTATATATTATAAAAATGTTTGGCTTTACTAACCAACATGCTTCTGGAGTCAGATTTTTATTGTTTGTATAGTAGCCAATAGCCATTATGGTATGAATCACTGGGGGAGGGAGACAGACAAAGAGTAAGTTAAACTCTTTTAACTTACATATCACACAGAAGTGCAAATTATCAACGCTTGAGAATGTAACGTTCCCCAAACCATTTAGGCTTTGCAAAATCCCCATGGCAGTCAACATTGTCTTGGGTTAAAAAGTAGCCCATAAACTTCCTCACTGCTTGCGCGTATAAAGGTATTGTACTGTATAGGTAACAATCTTTTCTGTATTTGCTAGCAACCATCTTAAGTGTGAAATCATCTGACTGACCTTTGAGAAAATACTAAATTAAGAAAGGAATCTTCATAGCTGAATTGTATGAACAAGATTACAGGATACAGCACCCATGTATTCTGTTTGATCTGATATTATTACATTTATTACCTGCCCTTTAAAGTATATTAACATACTGTACATTTTGAAAATCATGAGTAAATAGGAATGCACTTTTATAGTGACTAGCAGTACAGTCCTATGCATGTAACTTAAAAGTAAGTTCCATGCAACTCAACATTCAGATTATTCCCTGGTAAATGTCTTTAGCATTAAACCTTTAATTATAGGATTTGGTACTTTTAAAAGAAAGCATCTGTCAAAAGACATGAAAGAAATAATCATGGTATTTATCACTTTATGTTTGTTAGAGCTTTAGGCGTTGCTTTTTAACAAAGGACCTTTTATATAAAATCTCTAAAACCTCAATAGGTTTATGGTTCCTTCAGTAGCACCTTAAAGACCAACTAAGTTTATATTTTGGTATGAGCTTTCGTGTGCATGCACACTTCTTCAGATATACTAGAAACAGAGATGGACTTCCATTTCATGCGGCTCAATGTGGTGTATCTGAAGAAGTGTGCATGCACACGAAAGCTCATACCAAAATAAAAACTTAGTTGGTCTTTAAGGTGCTACTGAAGGAATTTTTTTATTTTGCTTCGACTCAGACCAACACGGCTACCTACCTGTAACTAGGTTTATGGTTGTTAGTTAAGAAATACTGTGTATCCCTTCAAGAATACAATTGGTCTTCAATGCAGACCTGAGGACTGGAGAACCAAGGTGACATTCTTAGAATGTTGAGAATAGTAAGAATTCTCAGATAGGTGAAATATGTTGTTTAAGTGCAAGAGAGGCTTTAAAAGAAATTAAAAGCATAGGCAAATTTATAGCTGTGGAATGTTCAGGGTGTTCATTTTGTTTATCCAGAGGTTCTTTTGAGTATGTTTTTGCAGTGATAGTCAATTACCTTGTCAGGTATGTAGCCTGTTCTACTCTGCACCCTGCTGCTCTGGGACTATATCCTGTATACCTTGGATGGTGGCTGCTGGCTCCTCAGTTTCTGATCTCTTAAGGTCTGCCAAGAGGGATGAAGAGGGTGGAGCAAATACAGGCACTGTGATGAAGTCTCAGATTGCTTGGGAAGAACCTGGAGCAGGTGGAGGAGGAAACAGGGAACTGTGGGAAGGCAGGGACCTTCAATCCCCACAACTGCCTCAAAGGGGCAAAATCTACCAGGACAAGTTGCTGTGGTTACTAGGGCTGACCTCCAGAGTCAACCATGTTTCCTTGACTAAGTGTTAACTTCATTCATTGAAGAGTTAACTTCATTGATGCCATGTGATTTTTTGCCTGCCTGCCTGCCTGCTTCTGACTCCTGCTCCACAATGCAGAAGTTAATCTGAGCGCTATGTCAAATTGGCTAGAATGATCTGGAACTTAAATACAACAGGGGCTCAGGACCATGCCTTCCTGTTATGTCTTCTAGCAAGACAGAACCCACCCTGTGGCCTGTGTCCACCTGACATCATTATATTACATGCCAGATTCAGATAAGAATGTGTGTGAGTTGAGTTCAAGACACACAGGCCTGTTTCTTGTTATGACCTAAATTTGATGGCTAGCAATTGTGCCGACTGGTGATCAAGACATTCGTGGATAGTCTCTAAACAGAACTTGAAGTTTTTATTTCTTTTTCTTAACATGTGAAATAATTTATTTTAAAGTAGTTCAGTGTTGCAAGACAAGTTTTCAGTCTTCCCAATGAAAATCATGTTGTAACAAGTCCCTGTGTATTAGAAAAGCATTTCATCTTAATCAGGACAAAAGCAGCTCTGCTTCTCAGCCACAGACATGCTGTAGGCAACAATTATTCACTAGGCTAAGGATGTCAACACAGCTTTTAAAAGACCACTGTTCTTTGATGGAGTCTGACATCAGACTCTCAGGAAGAACATAGTGGTACTGTCAGGGCAGACGTCCAGGGCCCCACTCTGCAGAATCAGAGGAAAGGGCCCCAAATGCAGCATGACTGGCTTGCCATATATTGATGTAAGTGAAAAGCAATACACATTACCTTCTAAAGGGTCCACCCACCCAAAACTATTTAAACTCCAGAGTGCATCACTATTCTAAAGATGTGCCCATGCCGTTATGTTTAAATGCCAAAAAAATAATCACCAAAAGCTGCACCATGGCTGCACATGCACAGAGGAGGGTTTCATTGAATAGGGGGAGTTCTGGGGAGTTGCATTAATATCTATATGAAGCTGCTGGGAGAGATCATCAGGGGGTTTGGGCTGGGTGTTCATCAGTATGCAGATGACACCCAGCTCTACCTCTCTTTTAAATCAGAACCAGTGAAGGCGGTGAATGTGCTGTGTGAGTGCCTGGAGGCAGTTGGAGGATGGATGGCGGCTAACAGATTGAGGTTGAATCCTGACAAGACAGAAGTACAGTTTTTGGGAGACTGGGTGGGCAGGTGTGGGGGACTCCCTGGTCCTGAATGGGGTAACTGTGCCCCTGATGGACCAGGTGCACAGCCTGGGAGTCATTTTGGACTCACAGCTGTCCATGGGGTGCAGGTTAATTCTGTGTCCAGGGCAGCTGTCTACCAGCTCCATCTGGTACGCAGACTGAGACCCTACCTGCCCGCGGACTGTCTCGCCAGAGTGGTGCATGCTCTGGTTATCTCCCACTTGGACTACTGCAATGTGCTCTACATGGGGCTACCTTTGAAGGTGACCCGGAAACTACAATTAATCCAGAATGCGGCAGCTAGACTGGTGACTGGGAGTGGCCGCCAGGACCACATAACACCGCTCCTGAGAGATCTGCATTGGCTCCCAGTACATTTCCAAGCACAATTCAAAGTGTTGGTGCTGACCTTTAAAGCCCTAAACAGCCTCGGTCCTGTATACCTGAAGGAGTGTCTCCACCCCCATCATTCAGCCCAGACACTGAGATTCAGCACCAAGGGCCTTCTGGCAGTTCCCTCATGAGAAATGAGGTTACAGGGAACCATACAAAGGGGCCTTCTCGGTAGTGGCGCCCACCCTGTGGAATGCCCTCCCATCCGATGTCAAGGAAATAAGCAGCTATCCTATTTTTAAAAGACATCTGAAGGCAGCCCTGTTTAGGGAAGTTTTTAATATTTAATGCTGTATTGTTTTTAACACTTGCTTGGGAGCCGCCCAGATCAGTGTTTCCCAACCAGTGTGCCTCCAGATGTTTTGGGACTACAACTCCCATCATCCCTAGCTAGCAAGACCAGTGGTCAGGAATGATGGGAGTTGTAGTCCCAAAACATCTGGAGGCACACTGGTTGGGAAACACTGCATTAGATCAGGGGTCAGCAAGGTTTATCTTGTCTGGGATGGATCAGTCACGCGCCCCTGTGATTTTCGGCATCTGCATGTGCGCAGATGCGATTTTCGGCGCCGCAGAAGCGAGTCCCCGCACCACGCTGTGCTGGTTTAGCACAGCGCATGGGCAGGCAGCTCAGTTCGGGAGCAGCTCATGGTCCAGTCAAACGACCTCCGTGGACCGCTTCCGGCCCATAGGCTTTAGGTAGCTGACCCCTGCATTAGATGAAGACATTTCTGCCTCCTATCTGGTGTGTACATAAAAATGACCTCTGCATTTTAAGCCACAAATATATACATAGCCTAAGTCCCATGTTCAACAGAGCTTGATTCAAGTAGATGTCCATGAGACTGCGGCCTCAGACTCTTACAGTTTTTTTCCAATTAATGCAATAAACTTTGGGGGGCAAATCTGTAATTTCTGCTGCTATTGTGTACATTATAGAAACAGTCACTTTAGCACAGGGGTTGTGCCAACTCCAAAGCTTACTACATCTACATAATGATGTAATTAGCCTGTCAAAATTGGTTTGGCATCAGCTAGCTTGATTTTATCTTTTTAAAAAAACACCCCAATTTGACTAAATTGTCAGTGCAGGTGCACACACAGAGTCAAACAGAATTTGTTTCCCTCAAATTTAAAAACCAAGATGCTAGTTTAATCACTTGGCAGTGGATGTGGAAATTCAGCATCCGTAAAGCAACCGGTGGTCTTCTCATTAAAGGCAACTGAAAATATGCAGCAAGGGTCTTAACAGCATTTCAGGCATATTTAATTTACTTATCATCTATGAAGCATAATGCAAAGATACATAAGTGAAACATGTATTTGGTTAGCCACCATACATTTTTCATGTATTCCACTATTTCTATGCAGCATCGAAGGTTAAATTGGACTGTTAGTTGTGCCTTTTAATAGAATGTGCAGTGCACTTCGGGGGAGGGGGGGGAGTCCACGAATCAAAGTTTAATTTGGGGGTTTTATAGCCTAAAAGGAACATGATTTCATAAGGGGAGGTTATTATTCTCAATAACATTGTTATAATTTTTGGGTCTCCTTGAAAAGAAGTCCCAGAGGAGAACACAGACCAGTAAAATGCCAAAAATGAAATCAATATTGTCTAATTAAGGTTACTAGACTTCAATAAATAAATTCCAGAAGTAAGGGTCATTAAATAAGAAACACCCACCTCTGAAAGTCTAAACTTTCATTAGGTCCAGATTGAAATCATCTGGAAATTAAATTAATTAGCACATAAACCTCTGCACATTTCAAATGATTCAGTAGGCTGCTCTTAGGCTTCCTCTCCACTTGACTGGAGATCTAGACTAGTGTTTGTGCCTTACATTGGGCATTCAGGAATTCTGCTTGTTTAACTTCCCCCTGCTCCAAACTCACAGTCCAGCAGTCTCCCTACTTGAGCTGACAGATGTGATCTTGAACGTGGTGTTGAGGACCCCCAAGTTGTTGGTCCTGAGGTTCTTCAACATTCATGCCAAGTCTGGGTTGGCTCAGGACTTAATGGCCGCCACAACAATGGGACTGTTCCAACATGTGGACAACCCAACAGATGTGGCAGGACCCCCTGAGGGTGTGGGATTTTAACATCAAACGCTTCTCACCTCCTACTGAGATTTTGACCTTCAGTAGCATCTCCCCTCCACAGAGGCAGGGAACCTCCCCCTTGGAGGTTGTTAGATCCAATTGGTTTACAGATGGCTGAGGGAACGATTTTCTGGCTGATATGACTGGCGCTTTTTGATGCAGCCCTGGTTGAATGATCTGTGGAATACATAGAAAAGGAGAAGCACTTCACTGTTTTCATCACATCCTCACTATGCCATCCAATGGAGCTTCTCCAGATAGTGTGGAGCCATTTATCATCTGGCGTAAAGGAAATTAAAGTTGGTGCATAATTTAGCAGCCAGATTGGGATTGGAAGGTCTCTCTCACACACCCATTTTAAACTACACAGGACGAACAATGTGCCTTGCTTTCCTTTCTCAGCATAGTCTTCTGCAGCAGTGTGTACATAACCCAGCAAAAAAAAAAAAAGAGCACACAATATGAATTTGTTTGCTTTCTGGGCCAGCTTGTTTGTTTCCTTCTTGGATTACATTTGTGAGAAACAGGTTTCATTAAATGGATTAAGAAAAGGGACGCTCTTCTCATATCTCCCTCTCTAAAGATGACCTTTCTTCAATTTCTATGGATTCATCAGTAGTTAATTGGTGGAGCAGGGAGTATGGGAAGAGAGAGTGAGCAGGGCAGAGAGACAAGGCAAATCTATGGCCAGAGTTATGAGTTGGGGGGTGGGCAAGCTGTATGGTTTCTAATTCCTGGATTCGATTCCTGGAATAGCCAGGCTAGCTTCCTGTTGAGGTAATGGTCCTCTAAGTATGGGTCATTAAAGTAACAAAGAAGTGGCTCTGAGCCAGATTTTTTAAAAAGGGTGGGGGCCTTCCCTCAACTGGCTGGTAGTTAGAAAGCCAAAGGCCAGAGCTGAGAGTTGATTTATGTGAGCTAGAAGCTAGAAGCACACTGAAGACTGGTCAACTGGGAGAAAAAGCCATGCCTGATTTCTGTTGGAATCCAAGGCCATGGCTACAGGAGAAGCAAGACCCTTGGTGTTTTAATGCTGTGAACCCTTCCATCATAGGCTCAGGTTGTATATATGTGTAAATAAACCATATATTGTAAAGACATCATTGTCTCTGCTGTCCCTGGGTATGTGCCTGGAATCCGTGGAATCTCACACTGCTTGGAGATTAGGGTGGTGTGAACCAGATTATTCAAGACAAGACTGTAGCCAGACTGTAACCAATGGACTAGAAGCAACCTGCATGCTATGAGGGGTTTACAATGCTGCTCTCTGGGAATCTGATCCAGGATCAGCGGTTTTGCATCCTGTTGCAGGAATCTATTTGCTTCCTCTCTGCTCCGTTTGTATGTTTGTAATTACATCAAGTATCTTTTCATACAAAGGAAATTAATCTTCATTGTTCTGCTCTTGGATTTCTCCCCACTGGTAAAGTGGAGAGTGCTGTATAACAGTTTGGAATTGTAGCCCCCACACCCAACTTGAATAAAATATTGAGGGGGGTCCAGGTAAGCCCCGCCCCACATAATCAAACACAAGAAGCGGCACACACATACACAACATTTGAATGGCAATGCCCATCAACTCGGGGGAGGGGCTCAGCCTCCTCAAATATTTTTTTGTGGGGGGGGGTGTCAAAGGGACCTCAACCCCTAGGAGTTGGCTCCTATGCCCACACATAAAATGCTTCAACTATTTGTACAAAGGAGGAATAATACTTAATCAGAAGATCTGTGTCTCACTGGTCCCTTTCTGAAGTAAAGACAAGCAGGCTTCTTCAACAAGGAGTAAGCATGTTTTGCTATTGCTCTTACCTTAATTATGCAAAAGCTTGAGCTGAATAATAAAGCAGGAACAAAACCTTAGGGTACGGATTACATCATTATGACTCCCATGAGATATACGGTAAGCCTTTATAAGGTGTATGAAGAATCTCTTGAAAACTGGAACTCTCCAAAGTGCCATCAGTGCTGTTGCCATGTTGTTATGCCGCAGATAATGCAAGCGCTCAAAAATGAATTGTGTGACCTTCTGATATTAATAAAGACAAACTTGCATGAAAAAATGAGGGATATTTTAATTGGAAAGAAAAGCAATGAGCAATAACTTTAAAGAATATTTAGCTGTGGAGTAAGTCTGCCAATAAGGCACTATTCATTTGTTCCAGAAACATCATTGCTGATTGGAGTCCATTATGAAAAGATGCCAGGGTAAAAATAAAAAGAAACAAATATAAAAAATAACCTAAAAGTGCATGCTAGTGCATTAAAGCAGTCATCCTGCATGGAAATAGTATTACACAATTTAAGTGATGTGCTATATACCTAGCAATTTGGCACTTAACAGTATTCTAATTCAGGTGTTCATCTGGAAAATAACAACAAAAGCAATGGCCATGAAGCAATTCTGCTTTGTCTATGTACTGGCTTGTTTGAGACATATTTTGATCTATACAGATGGTGGTAATTACATTGTTAACAGTGACCATTTGCACACACAAAATTGTATCTGATAACACAGACATCCGGATTACATAGACCTCAGTTGCTAGGGAACAACAGTAGGAGAGGGCTAACGGCTGGCGAATCTTTGGTACTCCAGATGTTGCTGAACTGAACCAGCCCCAGCAAGAATGGTAAGTATCCACAGAAGATTGCAGATGTAGTTCAGCAACTTCAGGTGGTTCAAAGGTTCCCCACAGCTGCTGTGGATGGACATCGGGTTGGCTGCTGTAGGAAACAGGATGCTGGGCTATGTAGATAGGCTTGGCTCCTACATTACATGTAGAAATCAGTTGGCAGGGTTTTGTTTTTGTCTTTTCAACCCATTCCTCCAGAGAGCCCTCTTCTGAAGCCTTCTGGGAAGCAACCAGCTGTGTTACCTAAGTGAGACCTGTGGGTCCTATCGTAGGATACGTTTCTAATGAAGCACTTGGAGATCTACCACTCCGATAAGACAGGCACCGGCTGCAACGATGACTTGGCTTTAATTTATTAAAGCCCTGTTTTAAGCGGACTCTTAAGTACCTCTCATACAAATTATTTACATATACATGTGTTCAAAATGGGAGGTAGGACTGCTGAGATATATTGTTTGCATATATATTTTTAAAAATGTTTTTTTTTTTTTAGACTAGCTGGCCCTGCCACGCGTTGCTGTGGCTGAGTCAGTGGAACTGAGAAGAAGGGAAAGTGAAACTTTAAGTTCCCCCGACCAGTGCCATGTTTCCCTGCCCTTCCCTCTTCTCCTCCTACTGTGGCGTTTTCCCTGAATCTCCCAAGAACATGCCGGCTGTTCCTTTGATGTCCACTGGAGGGCGCTAGTTTTTCCACCTAAAATGACGTTTTTAGGTGTGATAGGTATCATATTTGTGCAATGTAAGTTTATACAAACCACAGCACAGTGGCATGGAACGTTGTGTCCAAATTTGAACACAATCGGTCAAGCGGTTTCTGAGAACCGTTCAGTGTCACACACATGCACCCTTTACATTTATATATATATAGATGTGCAACCCCCTCTCTCAAGATAACATCCATTAACAATTAAACTCAGGTTTCCAATGTTTACATTTGGCGAGAGCATAAATTACCTTTTGCATAACCTACCTACTAGTAGCACTACTGTTGCCACCATGTACTTATTTTATCTGAATGCATGGAAATATAAACTTAGGGTATCTTAAAGGGAAGAAGAGGCAGTCCACTCTTATTCTAACCATTAAGGAGCATTAGGACAGTTTTCTAATGTAAGATCTTTATTAGATTATTCAAGACTAAAGTGAGTGAAAATTGGTTAATGGCATTAAAAATAAAAGACAAGAAACACTGTCTAACTATTGCTACTAGAATCAGTTCCAGTCACAGATACGCAAAGTATCCTTTGGCATAGTGCAAGTGTGGGTTCCGCTCTGACAGGGAACAGTTTCCTCAGGCCCATGAAATTGAAGGCAAAATACACATGCCAAATCATCTATGAGTTCAATTGGATTGTTGGATGGGCAAATCGTCTGCCATCCAGTCAGAGATAATCTTGAGGGTCACTAAGACTACGCACACATCATACATTGACAGTACACTATTTCCCCCAAAGAATCCTGGGACTGGTAGTTTAAACCACACAGAGCTGCAATTCCCAGAACACTTAGCAAGCTAAAGATCCCAGGATCCTTTGGGAGAAACAATTGTTGAGTTACTTCAAGAAAGCTAGTATAGGTGCAGTCTTAGCACAAATATTTCCATTGTTTATTAGAAGGCAGGTTTACAGACAAGGCAAGCTGAATATGGTTATTCTGAAGTAAGTCTTATTGGTTAGTGTGTTCAGGTGTTAAATTTTATTGGAGATAGAATCAGGGCTTTTTTCAGCAGGAACTCACTGGAACTCAGTGCTGGCATGTCTCAGGTAGGCGCAATTGTGTTATAAGAGAACAAGAGAGGCGTTCATGGTGAGTTCTGCCACCTCTTTTTCTATAAAAATAGCACTAGACAGGGTGGTACCCTGCATCACCCCCAACACAAACGCCAGGGGGCAAAAATTAATTATCCAGTGCTATTTTTCAAAACCAACCCCAGAGAGAGGATCCGAACCAATTTTATTCAGTCAGTTCAGGAGGACAGCATGGTCAGTGGTATCACAAAACTCATATAGTTATTATAACTGGTACAGTAGATCATAGCTGTTTTACAGTCAAATTGCCAGGTGGACAACATGAGCTGAGTGAATCTGCTAATAATTTGGAATACAGTGAATCGGTTGCCTGACTGTACCCAGTTTCCGGTGCACAGGCAGAGACGTGAGCTGTTCATCACATGTGCTTGTCATGTGCCAAACTCTGCACTGATCCACCCAATCCACAGCTTAAGGCAGTAGACTTCAAACAGTGTGCCATGGAACCCTAGATTTCTCTTGCTGAAAACAATACAGTGAAAATCAATAGGCATGGAGTTCCAAAGTATAGGCACTGCCATGCCAAAATATTGATTTCATTCAAAATTTAAAGGTCTTTTAAACACCTATCTTGATGCCTCCGTATTTTTAACCAATACTGAACCCCTTCTTTCTCTCAGCTTTGCTACCCCCCTCGTCCTTGACAAATTGCACATTTTGTGGGTGGCCCCTAAGGCATTCCTTTCATCTGATTTCTGCAGGGGTTAACAGATGTCATTGGCGATTTGCATTACTTGGAGGAATGTTATTAAATGTCTCCAAGACCACATCTCATCATTTTAGATGGGATTTGGAAGCGTGTGCTAAGCTAAAACTGATTTTGAATAGCTTACACACTTGCCTCAGACTGTTCTCCCCTTGGATCCATTACTGCCATTCTTTCCATGCTGGCATTCCAGAGCTGCTGATTCACAGATTGCGTCTCATTCCAAATTCTGTCTTTCCCACACATAAAACGAAACCTAGTATACTGTTCAGCTCTGGTGGACATCCAGCCATTGCCTGCTTTTTCAGAGCTATTCCATTTGCGGTATTGGTCTTGTCTTTTCTTGCTGCTTTGTCATTTTGCAACTATTCTTTCACCCAAATGTCCACAAGACCCTTTTGCCACTGTGTTTCTTCTGCTGTTTCCTGCTGCGTTCAATCTTCAGTGCATTCACTCCTTGGTTTACAACATAGACATTTAGATGTTTAGAAGAGAAACGTGGCAATTGGTCGATATGGTCAGTTGTTGTCCTAGGAAAATCCCTGCGGTTGCCGAAATGTCAGTCTCTTCGGCTAGTGACAGCTGGCAGAATATAGCAGGGCTCCACTGACTGTTTGCCAGGTCTATCCATGTTTATTGGGACCATAATGGAAATAGTGTGAATACGCAGGATATTGGAAGACTTCATTATCCACCCTTTCAGAATTCTGTTGGCCACTGAAAGCACAGAAGGCTTTTGTCTTATTAGTCATGGTTAGAAACAGAATGAGGTCAGGAAATTGGCAAACACAAAATATATATATACATTTTCAGCAAGACACAAAAGTTTTGATTCCCTCTGTTTATTCTAGCTGCATTTGATATTCAGTGATGGAGTCGACTCCCTCCTGTTGCATCTCTGCTCAACTGTAAAACAGGTTTTGTGATGTAGGGATTAATCATTTGTCTTGGAAAGGTTCTCGTAGGAATTTGTTCTAAGAGCAACCGTCGCAGAACATTCCCTGTGATCATTAATAATTTGTAACATGTGATATAATCACCTTCTATAATTATGATACATTTTGCCGCTTTCTGGAAACTGAGATGTCCTGAAGTATAGAAGTCACTGTAGGCTCTGGGTGGAAGAATCCCCAGCCTGAACCTTGGAGCCTTGATATTTTAGGATCATGGATAGTACAATAATAATGATCGGTCACGTTCATATTATTTTTTTATTAGATGTTGGATGCCAGGGCAAGTTTTTTAAAAATTAAAAATGTATCAAAATTGCACCACGAGTAGTTTCAATACAACAGCAACAACAAATTGACAACATATTGCTAGAGGCAACTCATCAGTTGGTAGGAGAAAGCTACCAATGAGTAAGACAGCCACATTTTTACAGGGATTCCATATCCCAGGTGCCACAACAGAGAAGGCCCTGTCCTATGTCACTGCACGGCATGCCACATTGTCACTTTAGTTTTACAATAGCCCTGTAACATAGATCAACATGATGATGTTCATGATGATGATTCTTTCATTGTATTTATATATCATCCCTTCTAGTATAAATACACCAATCAGGACAATTTATAAAACCAATTACAAAAATGAGTCAAGGTCAGCAGTTCAACTAAAATCCTAACAAAAGCCTCTGCCTCATAAAATAAAAGCCTGCTGGAATAAAATAAAAAGGGCCTTCCATAACTGGTGAAAAACAGAAGGGGGAGTATTATCAACCCCAAATTGCAAACAGGGGACTGGGGCTTGGAGGAATAGTGGTTTGTCACATAGCAGGTTTGGGGCTGAAGTGAGATTTGAAGCTGGGGCTGACCAGATCATTTTGAACACAGGCATTACTTGATGAAGTTCATTGTCATCTCAAATATTTTTTGTATGTGGATTATTTAGGGTCAGAATGACACATAAACTAAAAATAATCCCTCTCCCAGCAGCTGGAGTTGAAGTTGTCAGACACCACATCAAGTGACCATGCCCAGAATAAAAAGTCATCTGCTTCCACACCATGACATTAGTGTGCTGTTTGCACGGTTGGCTGTCACCACAGTGACATCTGTGCAAATAGCTATGCAAGTAGCTGCACCACAGGGGACAGTCACCAGCGGTACTCATTTCACATAGCCATTTCCCACAAACTAAGCTAAGCAATCCCTTGCATCTTCTCTCATGAGCACATTGGACAAAATTTAAATAAAAAATAGTAAATAAGGATGACTTCAGAATTGTTTGTGCCATAGCATTAAAAACGTATTTTAAAATTATTGTAAAAATGAATGTGATTTTTCCAAAACAAAATATGTTCTTTTTAAAGCAAAGGTGATGTTTCCATCACGTAACAAAACGATCCATGAAAGAACAGTGTGCAGAAGGCAGAAAAACTATGATGCACATCAGTGCTCTGTGTTCTAAATCATAAACTATATTTGTTGTCTGGTTCTTCCCTGGGTTTAGTCCTTACCATACACGATTAATGGTTACCAAATAATTACTGAAAAACTGCTAAAACATCTCACAAGTTCCTTATATATATATATTAAAGATTTTCTCAAACAACAAAGCATACAAAACACAAAAAGAAAATACAAGACATAGAAAAAAAATACAAAATACAAAAAATACAAAACAAAACAAAACAAATAAACAGAAAAAGAAAATTAATATCCTAGCAATCAAATCTTATCATAACTTCCTTTTAGGACTTCCCCGACTCTCTCCATATTGGGTCCATTATAACAGCTAAATTAACAGTATTCAATATATTCAATATATTCCATTAAATCTATTTATGATATTTTCTAAATATCTCATATTTCGGTTCTACTTTTATCTCCTTTTATCCAATAATTCCAATCTATCATTTCTATTTTCCTTTAAATCTATAATCTATAACTTTCCCCCACCTTTATTTTTTGCTAACAATGAATCATCCTTCAATTATTAACTCTTATATCTTAATACATTTATAACATTATTAAAATTTCGTCCCTCCTTCCACCAATTCCAGATTCTCTGGAAATTTCAGCGAATTCCTTAATTCAAACCAGTATCGGGTCTTCCATATCATCCATCCATTAATTCATCATATGATTCCTTTAACCCATTCCCACCCTTTCCCATATCCTCATACCAGCTTTTTTACACCACTCCTTCTGTTTCTCCCTCCCTCTGTCTACCTCCCAACACCCTCTAACTTCTTTAAGGTTTTCCCCAAATATGCCCTGTCCTCCCCCTCTCACTGGGAGGGCAAAAGCCCATCCTGATTTCCCCTTGAGTGGTTCTTGTAACAAGTCCTTCCTCTGTTCCACATCTCTCACTTGTGGAACATTTTCCTCATTTTCCTCCTCTTCTTCAGTGTACAAATCAGTCTGCTGCTCTGTTTCAATATCCATTGTTAATAAATCCTCTTGAGTCTAACGCCTCTCCAGGTCTGTTGTCCAGATAATTTCTTATTTGTTGGTTTTGCTTGCGGAGCTGGTTTGCATTCAGATTCAGTTCCTTTTTAATGTCCAAAAGTATTACTGTATAGAGATCCTTTGCCAGAGTCCCTCTTTGTCGGATGTTGTGACTACAGCCATCTTATCACTTTCCATCCCGTGGGAAAACAGCAGAATGCAGAGCAGGAAATGACAGGGATGTTGTTTGGATAGTTAATACTCCATTTTAAACCCAATCTGGATCCTATTACTTCACTCTTCACTCTCCCCCCCCCCCCGCTTCAGGGAGAGAGCTTTTAAGTCTAATTGGTAACAAATTAAGTGTTTCCTTTCACCTTCCACACAAGTTCCCATAGTAAGCATTTTTATTCAAGTGGTTTTTATTCAATTCACTTCCAAGTCCAGTCCAAGGTGTTTATGGTGATGTAGGTTGGGAGGGGGTCTTCTCTGTGGTTGGAAGATGGGCCTTCTCTGTGGTGGCTCCCAACCTTTGGAATGACCTTTCTGAGCCACATCAAACACTTTCCCTCAGCTGCTGAGAAGGCACCTTTTTTACTTGGGTCTTTGGGAAGGGCAGAGGTTTTGAGCTACTCGGGTACTTTTTTTTTAAAAAAAAGCCTGCTTAATATGTCACTGAAGCTCTGTTTTTTGTTACTATGATATTTTATAGAATAGAGTTTATATTTTCTGAGGGTTTTTTTGTGACGAACCTCCATCTAAGGATCAAATGATGGGTGGCTAATGAATCAGATAAAATATAATAGGAAAATGATGGCTGTGGAATTGCACCTTACCAAGGCAAATGTATCTTTCTATGCTTGCTGAGGTCATGCAGATTTGGGGGGAGAGAAGAAATTTGCAGAGAATGATTGACCAGAAGGAGGATGGATGGTTAAATCCTTGCCATTGGACCCCTACCAGTTGTCCCTTGCAAATGCTTACTTATGACTTATGAATCCAGCTGCTGGTGGGAGAGATTTAAAACAGCTTGGGGACATTTGTGGAAAATAATCGGCTGGTGGGGAAGGGTTAGGCTCCCTCCCCCTTCAATTATTCCTTTCAAACCATTCCCCATTTCCACATTTGCCTCACATCAAAAACATGAGATTGGGAATCCTGCATGGTACCAGCCATTGCGAATTAAAGTGCTGAAAATCATGCATTTGTAGCATAACAATGGGACTTCTCTTCCCAAGTGCCATGGCAACCAAAAGGTAGGATCCCCCATAAGCAGGCGAAAACAAACCTACTTGTCAAGGACGCCAATTGTTTCTGACAAGAAAGGCAATTTCAGAAAGTGTTTTCTGCTCTGATTTTCCTATGTGACAATAAAATAAATTGCCTGTGTAAATAAAGGGTGTTTTTTTTTGGGGGGGGAGGCACAGAGTTGGCCCAAGGCATTCTTGCCACCTGAGGCAACGGGAAAAAATCCATATACAGAAAGCAGCAGAAATGGCCACTTTTGTGACTTGAGATTTCAGGACGGCTCAACTCCACATCAACAGCTCCCTGGTAAGCCATAGCCTTTCCAACATTTGCAGGTACTGTACAGTACTAGTTTCATAGTGTTAGTGGAGTCAAATGTTAGCATAGAAATAACGGAGAGTCAAACTACATGTTCCATTAATCACTGTTGGTTTGTTTGTTTTAAATCAACTTTTACTCTTTAGGAAAAGCAGTTGTAGAGCCCCACAATTTAGCATGACATGCCCAATCTAAATCGGGTCTCCACATCAGTTACCCTTGAAAATTGACCTCTCCCTGCACTTGCTACTATTTACCCCTCAAAGTGCTGTTTATGGAAAATAGCGGTGTCAATAAATTGGGCAAGCTGCCTCAGCAGGTGATTCACTCCTGGAACTGGGAATTGGCCCCAAAGCAAAAGTGAGTGGGCAGTGGCTGTGAGGATGAATAACGTGTACAGAGATTCTCTTCCAAAACCTGGAGCTGGTGATACATGATACATTCCTCAGTTCTTCCTGTAAACTGATTTGAGGTTTTTGCCGTCAAGTGGTATATAAGTGCTGTGAAAAAAACAAGACCAAACAATTTGAGCAAATAAAGCTGATCAAAAGCTTCAGTAGGCCGACTTTGTTGTTCTTTTAGATCAGGCATCCCCAAACTTTGGCCCTCCAGATGTTTTGGACTACAATTCCCATCTTCCCTGACCACTGGTCCTGTTAGCTAGGGATCATGGGAGTTGTAGGCCAAAACATCTGGAGGGCCGCAGTTTGGGGATGCCTGTTCTAGATTCTACTTTGACAAAGCTTCTCCCAACAGAAGTTATTTTCCACTTGGCATGTGCTGCCAAAGAATCCAGAGTTTGCATTAGGCATAAAGTATGATTGCCAATTTTAATACTTTAATGCACATTTCCTTGATTGCCTATTTTTTAATGCAGTGAACAAAAAGCAGTCGTGTAGACGCAGGCTTTGGCAGCGGACTAGGAATGCTACCCAGAGACTGAGGCTATGCCAATAGGTGGCTTTTGCCCAAATAATTGAGGGGCCAAAGAAAGGGGAATGAGAGACATTGCAAGAACCAGGACTGGCTCTAGGTAGAGTCCCGGTGGTGCGGGGTGTTAGGGCGCCGGGCTGGTAGGCGGGGCACTGTGCAACAAAGCCGCGCGGAAGCCATGCTGCACCCTGCAAGGGCAGGGGCGCCGGAGCGATCTCTGCCCCTCAGTGCCAGGGCGCCCGACCTGCTCGAGACTGCCCTGGCAGGAACCAGCCGTCCTCGTGAGCTGGTGAAGAGGTAGAACTGTTCCAGTGCCATACCTAACAGTGCTGTTTCACCTCCCAGCCAAGCAGGAAACACCATCAAAGCATTATTGACATATGCCTGTTTACCCTCTGCTTAAAGACCTCCAAAGAAGGAGACTCCACCACACTCCTTGGCAGCAAATTCCACTGCTGAACAGCTTTTTCTATCAGGAAGTTCTTCCTAATGTTTAGGTGGAACCTTCTTTCTTGTAGCTTGACTCCATTGCTCCATGTCTGCTTCTCTGGAGCAGCAGAAAACAATCTTTCTCCCTCTTCTATATGACATCCTTTTATATATTTGAACATGGCTATCATATCACCCCTCAACCTTCTCTTCTCCAAGCTAAACATATCCAGCTCCCTAAGCCGTTCTTCATAAGGCATCGTTTCCAAGCCTTTGACCATTTTGGTTGCCCTCTTCTGGACACATTCCAGCTTGTCAGTATCCTTCTTGAACTGTGGTGCCCAGAACTGGACACAGTACTCCAGGTGAGGTCTGACCAGAGCAGAATACAGTACAAGCTGTTACTTCTCCACAAGTTATCTGCTGGAGAACTGTTTGAGAGGTTGTACATGGAGGTGGGGGAGCTGCTGATGAAGTGGAAGATCTGGCTTCCAAGAAATGCTTACTGTGGCAGCAGGTGAGGCATTCCTTGGTGGCTGGATCTGCAGCCCCTGTGGATCCTGCCACCCGAGGCAGGTGCCTCACCTTGTCTCATGGGTGGGTGGGTCAGCCCTGCTCACTGCTTTTCGCCCCACAACCCCCAACACCAGGCACATCTGTCCTACTGGACCTCTGTCTTTCCTTCGCCTGTGTCCAAAATACCGGTAGATTGCCAAGGGCACCATGTACACTTTCAGCCTCCAGATGGCGCAGTTCCTTCATTTCTCAGCCACTAGGCAAGGATTCTCTAGTGGACAACACTGTTATGAGTTAGCAAATGGGAAAAACCTCCCTTTCATTCTTGGAATTGTGCGGTTTCCCTTTCCCTAATGGTTTTTGATCCACTCAGTCTCCAATGAGCCCAAGAAGGCAGAGAGCAAACAAAGCATTGGAGAATAACTTGTATGACCATATAGGCACTTTTTATGGGCCTTTAGTAGTCAACTTAAGCAGCCAGCAGATAATGGGATAAAATGCACTTCAAGGTGACAGGAATAATTGTTTCTGTTCCAGAAAGTCCCTAAACATTATGCAGAGAACATAAATTATTATGGGCGCAATAAAGCCCTGACATATGATTATCCTATTGACTAAATGGGGTGCTGTGAAAAT
The DNA here is from genome assembly GCF_965207765.1 of Zootoca vivipara. Lineage (NCBI taxonomy): Eukaryota > Metazoa > Chordata > Lepidosauria > Squamata > Lacertidae > Zootoca > Zootoca vivipara. Next base: position 40,507,100 of record NC_142594.1, read on the forward strand.
GGAAGAGGTGCAACAATACAGTTCCTCCCTTTACCCCCCCCCCCTAAAAATGGGCAGAGATCCATGTTCCTGTTCCTGATAACCACAAATTCTTAATCAAAGAATACAAATTTATTTTTCAAACCTTTCACAAACCAAGGCAATTATTTCCTATAAGTAAAAACGAAATACTGCACACTCCCCATATTATTTAAAATTAAAGGGGTCTCAGCCAAGAAACATCACTGTTGTGTTGAAAAATTGTTCTGTAATTGTTCTGCAGTCACTGGCAAAGTTCCAAAGAACCACCCAACTAATTATCACCCATCCATATTCTGTCCCCAGGTCAATATGAGAACATTGTCTTCAGAGGAAACTCCTCAGAGCCCTCCAAAGAGAGGGTGCTACTGATATAGAAGTACTGTGCAGTGAGAAAATGTAAGAGAATGAGACTCACTCATCTTTAAAGTTGCAGCAATCCTCTATCAGAGCAGGTAACCCAAATCAGTGCCTCCTAAACGTCTCATAGCTGAGGCCTGAGGCACACACCTTTCCTTTGGTCTAAACTAAAACTGGAGACAAAACTTTATACCTGGGAAAGTTTATTTCTAGAGCAGAGATGGGAAACTGTGGCCCTCCAGATGTTGCTGGACTCCAACTCCCATCAGCCTCCACCCAGCATAGCCAGAAATGATGGGAGCTGCAGTACTGCAATGTCTGGAGGGTCACAGGTTAGCCTACCTCCTTACAGAGCAGGCTTCCTCAAACTCGGCCCTCCCATGATCCCTAGCTAGCAGGACCAGTGATCAGGGATGATGGGGATTGTAGTCTTAAAACATCTAGAGGGCTGAGTTTGAGGAAGCCTGTTCTAGAGTGTGAAATAGCAAGTGCTACTTATCCCTCCCTTCCTCCCTTTCTGTGCTGTATGCATTTTTTCATGCTGCAATTCCATCAGAATCTATGAGACAAATTAGTCATGATCTGAGTTGAGTTCAATGGGACCAAAGCATGACTAACTTAATCTGCAGGATCCAGCACAATGCATCTTGCTTGGAAGTGGGCCAACCCAGATCTGTGACTCATTCAGGCCCCTTTGGCAGTGGGAACATCTGATGTATTGCTGAATCAGGAATGACTAAAATGTTCCCACTACACCTGATGTAGAGATGTGGCAGAATCAGGCCCTACAGTGTAGGCTGATTAGGAGCAGGTAAGGATAAACTGATGAATTAAATCAGAGATGCATCAGGCATCCTCCCCCATGGGTGGGCGACTAAAGCACAATTGTTTCTTTCTTTTTCGTAGCACGCGTCACAGTTCTCTTACAGCCTAGCTCAGCCCACAGTATGGAAATTATTGCCCTAAGCACAAGTCTTGGAAGTTGTGGGAATCCTAGCTGCACAAAGAGTCATGCAAGAAAATATACTGAGCGAAAGCTACTGGCAATTAACACATGCATTGGCCACAAGCCATTGTAAACTCTTAATTAGTGGTTGTGCCCAGAGGTCTGATGCCAAGAACAAACTTAAAAGATTATGCAATCTGATAAATGTCTGTAAAGTACACTGATTTATAGCAAATGTAAATACATACTAAAGTAGCTATTTTGATTGTACTGTTTCCCTAGAGCGTAACAGTTTATGGAAACAAGGAAAACTTGTATTATTGCTAAGATAATGCTAGGCACGGCTGTAATTTCCACCTGCTTGTCTATTGTGACTTCTGCTACAATGAAATAATTTCATGCTACATTAGCAGGGTAAGAAAGTGTTTATGGCAAACAAAATCAAATTGTTGTGATTAAGGTGGCGGAATGCCCAGCACTTGAGTGATAATTGTAATTAGGGAATGCTGACCTTGTTCAAAGAATCTTTCAGCGCCACAAAAAAACCAGTTTAAACAACTGTTGAAGCTTAATTCATTGACAACACTTACCGTATTTGAACAGAACATTTGATTGCACTAAAGCCAAACAAACTTTTGAGTTGAGAGCAGGAAACTAAATGATTCAGATGTTATTCAATGCATGGGAATATAGCCTGCTAGATAATGAAGTAAAATCCTCAGAATGATACTGAACTTCAGATTTTGGTACTGTAGTGGCATGACAAATGAAAGATATTCCAGAACACATAAAATTAAGAAAACTCGCACCATTTCTTATCTTTATAGACTCCCCAGGCATCTTCTTCCCATTAATATCAGCTCACTAGTTTCTGAGTGAGGCATCAGAAAGAAAACCTCATGTCTCTGTGTAGCTTGCTGTGCATGAAAGCTGTTACAGCAGAGTGGTCCTCAGATTTGTTGAATTGCACTTCCCACCATCCTTTACCATTAACCATGCTGGTGGGAACTGGGAGTCCAACATCTATGAGGCCACTTTTCCCCTCCCTGCATCAAATACATCTAGAATGACTCCTTCCAGATTGTAAAGTCATTTCAGAATTATGGCTCTGCCTTGGGTTCTTGGGTGCGAATTGTGTGCAGTGGGAAGGGGAAGATCATGAAGGCTGCGCAGACCAAATTTGCTAACTGGCCCGTTAGCAGCTCCAGGACAGAATGAGTTGCAGTCAACATTGTCCACTTCTAGTCGAAGAGACTATGCTGGAGATACCAGATGCTGAAACCTCTAAATCCCTTGGTTCCCATTTGAGTGAAGTGGTTGGCACATACACTATGAAATAAATGAGTAAATAACAAGCCTACCCAAATGTTTAGAAAGTTGATGTGAGTTTTAATCTGTTTTTAGTATATCGCTATTTTAACTTTTCAAAAGTTCTAATTTTTTAAGTGATGATTTTATTATCTTTTTTTTGTAAACCACTTTGAGATTTTTTTTACAATCAAGTGGTATACTAAATTTTATGAAATAAAATTAAAGTAAAAACACACTACAAAGTAGTTTTAGGATTTTTCCAGACTGGAGCACCTATAACCACCTATTCAATTAAGTGAAAGTCTGCTTTATTGCCCATCCAATAAAACTAGGTCCATATTATGAATCATGGGACATCAGGCCAGTTATCTTTTCCACAACAAATGGAAAAAGGGTGTCTTCTGCTTGAATGGTTGCAATTTCATATATTCTCAGGGTCCCCCATCATTTTGTGTCAGCCCCACTACATGCATGCATGGCCATGCTTCTCCAGAAGAGAGTCACCATGCTTCTGAACCACAGCAGGCAAGTCCATCTTTTCTCACCTGCTCAGGATTTACAGCTTTGCTTTTGGTCACTTATCTAGTTATTGCTTTTACAAATATCCTGGGCAGTTTGTATGCACTTTGACAGAGACTTGTATGCACTTTGACTAGAAATACGGTAAGTCTTATGGCAGAACTGGTCCAAACTCTTGAGGCTGCTAGAATCCAACTCCTATCAGCCACAGTAAGCCTGGCCAATGGCTGAGAGACGACAGTGGTGCAACAAGAGCCAATAGTAGTTAGATAGAGTACTCCAACAACATCTGAAGAGCCACATTCTCAGGACCTGTTCTCATGTTCTCTTCAGTTTTGCAGATGCCCTTGCTCTTTTTGTGACTGGAGTTGCTTCAGTGGACACGATTCTCAACCCACCATAGAGGTGACAAGGCAATGTCTTAGTATGTTTAAAACACTCCAACTCAAACCCCTGTTATTCCCCAGTAACAAATCTATTTTCCTTCAGCATAGGTTTTTTTGTTTTTTGAGATTATAAGATTCCCACTTTTATGTTGTTTGATTTTATATTTACAGTGTTTTCAATTTTGAATTGAGTTGTGCTGTACTGTAGTATGTGGAACTGCACTGGGGGCCTTTAGGTCAAAAGGCAAGATATAATAAACTGAATTACATATAGTATAAAACACACCACACATTTGTCTGTCAACATGTAATGCCCTGGGTTTATTTTGTGAGAGTTCTGTCACAATTTTCCAGGTGGGATTAAAAACCTTAAGGATAATGTACGCCATTGGAGTGGGCATTCAGGCTTCGGTACTGACAAAGCACTAGTAGTAGAGTCTTAAGTACCATTCTCTTCACAGAAGAGAGGGCAAATATTTCCAAAGGAAGGCACCCGACAGTTGTGGTTCTGGCCTTGCAGCCTTCTGGAGAATCTTAAAAGGAAAAAAAGCTGGCTGTTTTCAGAAACTGGAATGATGATACACGTACAGCAATTACTGCATTCTTCTCCCTTATAGCCTTTTTCTTAACAAGTAAAGAATGAAGTCTTTAACAATTATACAATAAAAAAATATAATTTGTGATCAAAAAAAGGGCAAGACAACATAAAAACTCCAGTTGTAAGGACTCCATTTGCATACTTGATTTGACACCTTTTTTTTTTTTGGTGTGCAAGGAAATGGGACAACAGAGGGGGCTGTATGAAGAGCAGCAACATAACTTTAGTGCTTTAAGTACCAGAAACTGCACACGTGTTTGTGAGCTAGTCTGTTGGTAGAATCCATGAGACTTCATTTTTAGCTTGTTACTTGCCTTATGATATTAAAACAGGAAGATCCCATTGAATAGTACATTCCCCATTTTAAACTGATGCCTTAAAAAAATTCTGTATGTATGTCACCATTTTTCACATGATACACAGAAAACTCAAGGACCCAGAGGGGGAACCAAGTTATGTTAATACCATTTACAAAATACCAAGGAGTCCACAGCTACCTAACACATTTACTACAGCACAGGAACCAATGAAGGTACAGTGTACAAAAAACTGTAAACACGGCACAATAAATAGATAAAACAGCAGGTTCCGCACCATGCACATGATGTGATGACACTTCATCTCTATACAATCTCACTTCTCACACTCTTACTTTGTTGCAATTCTCCCTCCCTCCCCTCCCTCCCCCATCCCCAAGTGCAAAGCATCACAAATGAACAGTTCTGTATTCAAGTAACATATATACAAGGGTATTACAAATATGCAGTACTGTACAGATAATTGCTGTAGTCTTAATTTACAGTTGCTGATTCTTTCCTATTAACAGTAAGAAAAGAAAAACCAAAGCATGAGAGATGTGCATTGCTGTCAAGTCCCCACAGCTGCCATGGAAATGCAATAGGCTGCATTCCATCATCCCTTGCATTCAAATTGCTACTGATGCATAGCACCTAAACAAGTTCCCAAAGGCTGAAGTTCCACTACTATGGAAACTACGTCACCTCCATTGCTACTGTATTGTCTGCTATAGTGTTCAGTGCTGGCTTTTCTGTTTCATGGTTTTCCCTGTGAAATAAAAAGGGGAGAGGGGGGCAAAACACCCATAAATATCCAGGAAGGACAGCAGAACGAAAGCAATCTGTCAATTCTCCCCTTAACAACATTGTAAAAGTGACCCCACAACACCCACTGCATCTTCAATATGGCATTTGTGTGTTAACACGTATTGTTTAAGTTTCCTTTGGTTATTGTACATTTTTATCTTAAGGATTCCATTTTCAAAGGAAGTATACTATCCCAGAATACTTTATCATAAAGGAATGAGGGGGGGGAGGGGGGGTAATACTTCAGGAATGAGGGGGGGAGTTTATATAAAAATGGATTCTTGCATTGTGAATCTCACACAAAAAGACATACATGTAGGATTGGAGAAGCACTGAACCAACTGGGCTTTGGGCCTGTATTTCTCTGAATTGCAGCACTAGCAAGCCCACTTTCCCCTTCCAAACTGCTTTGAAAACAGAGAATTTCAAAACACACTTTCAGATATGGAAAGAACCCCCAAGCTCTTGAGATAATCAAGCAAAGCCCTTGGATACCAATAATTTAAGAGAGAAATCCCATCCAGATCAATGAGGCTTACTTTCACACATTTAGAATTTGGGAGGGGCAGGAGGACGGGGAATAGATTTATTAATGACAATATGAAACAAAGCTTTACTGTTCAAGACGTTTTCTTCTCTCTGTAATCAGACTCTAAACACAGTAAAATCCAAAGCATGCAAGTTTTCATATTACAGAGTCTGGTCATTTTTAGGTACAAAAAAATGATCAGCCTCCACTTGCAACTTCAAATGCATTTCAAGAGCCTCTACAAGATTTTACTATTTAGACTAGAGATGCATAAAGAGGAAGTTAGGGACAGGTTTCAAATGTATGCCAGAGATAATCTTGTGAGACAGACTCACAAATGCCACAGTGACAGAATACCAGATGTGAATTATCTCCCCGCCAACCTGAATTCTAACACAAAGGCTTACCTTGGTACTGTGTCCACGGAGGATGAAGCTGGCACCTTGGGCACCTGACAGTTTGCTGCAGCCAGCTTTAAGGCAGATGATGGAACAGCACTTAGAGTCCTAGGTATGTGTCGTGCATTGAGCGTAGTAATAGAGTTTGCAGTGGCAACTGATGAGGGTACAGTTAATCTAATATTGTTCCCAAACAGAACCTGAGTTGTTGCAGAATTGGCAGCAGTTACTTGGTGACTCAGTGCACTGTGGGAACTTGAAGTCTGTGTTATATTTGAAGGCTGTAACAAGGTGGAACCTGCTGTTGATGACGAGCTTGTATGTACAAGTGCTGTAGGCGTAGTACTACTGAGGTGTAAGCCCTTATATACTCCTGTGGAATAAGAGAAACACAAGAGGTATAATTCCAAAATGCCAGTGTCACATCCATTATGCACATCCAAAGCAAAATCTGGTCACAACAATCTTTGCTGCTTCTTACCTGAGGCTTGAATGATGCCATTCACCCCAATTCCAAGCACCACTTCATCCTTCATTTTGAATCCCATGAGCTGTTCTGATGTAACCAACGCTGAAGCAGCAAATTGAGCACTAACAGAATCCAATTTCTTGGAAATGAAACCCTTTGAAAAACAAACAGAAAACAGACTGGATTTAGAGAAGGAAGGGGACAAAAGGAAATCAAGAAGCCACACAGCAAGTTTTAAAGCATATACTACTACAGGAATCTACTAAACCTCCGGATCACCTTTCCTTTAACAGCTCCCTGGTTAGTTTATATCATATCACATACTTAAAAACAGCCATGTTAAAAGTCACAGGAGGACACATGTCTCCTAAAGGCAGAGAGGAATAAACAAAACAAATAACAACAAAACCACTACACTACCAAAACCAGGGGTCCCCAGACTTACCGGGCTTTGGGCCGGTGCCCGCCACGCCGACCGCGCGGCGGGCCGGAGGGCGGGGGAGTGCGCGCCCGTGCGCATGCGCACACGCACACGGTCGGAAGAAAATCGCCGAAAATCGCTTGTGCGCATGCGTATGGGCCTCCCCCGACCCGGAAGTGCACTGGAAATGACCTCTTCTGGGTCGGGAGAGGCCCATACGCATGTGCACAAAGGATTTCCGGCGATTTTTTTCCGATTTTGAAGATCACCGCCGCGCCGTAAGAGTGGGCGGCGGCAGCGGGCGGCGGGGGTCATCACGGGCCGGATTGGGAGGCCAATTGGGCCGCATCCGGCCCGCGGGCCGTAGTCTGGGGACCCCTGACCAAAACGATCAGACTCTCATTTGTTCTCTAAAAGTGTACATAAACAGATGCATCTTCACTTCCTTAATTTTTATTGTTTAAATAGACCTTGCCTTTCAAAGCTCGAGGGAATTAACTCCATGGTGTTGGAGCCACACTAAAGGCCCTGACATATTACTTGGAAGTTGCTAGAACTGAGCAAGCATTACAAATACATTTTAAAGTCAAGTACTGGTAATTTTATAATCAATAAAGGAAGACCTTTTTACAATTAGTCGTGCCCACAGTTTATCTGGAAATACAGAACAGCCTGCTGTTTAGACTTCTATAAGCCAAGTGCAACATATCTCACCAAAATCTCTTTGCCAGGGATAAAGAACTTGTAGTCCCGACAGATGTTGTTTGATTACAAACCCTCCATCCCCGTCCCACCAGACCCAGTCAACATGGCCAGATGATGGAGTGCCAGAGATTCCCCATCACTGATCTATTCCTTATATTTACGGTATTAGTAGTCTTAATACATTAAGTTTCTAGAGACAACGAAGTGTCTGCACTTGCATTAAGCAAGGTTTAAGTTTGAAATTCAACTTGCTGGATAGGAATGCGCACACACGCACGCGCACACAACTTCATGCAGTCTAAATTAATGATGTTATCTGCATTTTTTAGTTCATGTATACCACGTCATTACTGACAGAATCACCTCTTTTCTGTTAGGAGGGAGCAGAGGCAGTGCCTACTATACTCACCTGTAGTGTCCCTTCTAAACACTCTAGAGTATGGCTAAGATGTAGATTCGAGCGAAAGCCACTTTCCTGCTGGTTAGTTGCAAGGTGCTATGGCAACAGTTGGCAATTAGAGATGAACCCTGGTGGGAAAAATGAGGGATAAATCATAATACAGACAATTCCCTCACCTGTGAAGCGTTCGGAGAAGAATTACTATTTGCTTGCTGTTGATGAATTTGTGCAAGCTGCTGTTTCTGCATTAGTGCCAGTTGCTGTTGATGATGCTGGTATTGTTCGGCTGTAAATGCTGAACAAAATATAAAATGAGAGAATACCATATCAAAATACATAAACCTCGTGTGTACAGCCCTTATACTAAAATGGAAATGCAACATGTGCAGCCCTGAAGTTCAGTACATATCTTCAGTGTTCCTACTTCAGCAGAAGCTGCAATTAGCAGCTCTTACAAAAGGAAGTGTGCTTGTAACACTATGCAGGAATAAAAATGTGGCTTCCCATTTAATACCAGCTGATATTACAACCATCATACTAAGCAAAAGTTGTCAACTATCCATTTGAAACTCCCCCCCCCCCGTTCCTATTTTAGATAATGCCTGCATTCCCTCCCATCAAATGAACATTTAATTTTAAAACGAACAAATTATTCTTTTTTTTTTTAAAAAAAAGCTTTATGGGGTTTTTATTCTGTTTCCCTCAATTAACCCACCTGAGGTAGATAGAATGTGGGTCAAGATCTGGTCTATAAGAACAGCTGGTTATGTTGATTTACAAAGAAAACTATGTTATGTCACTTATTCATCTATGAAAAGTTCTAAAAGCAGAAACTGAATAGCATTTTGCTGCAGTTTTCATTTCATTTCATTAATGAAAAACTCCCCACAGCCAGCTTTTAAAGTGGTTTAGGATAGAGAATAAGGCAATAAATCTAATCTAGACAGCACATTGGCAGGATTTCTTGATTCCATTTTTTGGTAGAAAACTCAAATCTGACTATTTTGGATGCTTTAGATTTTTGTTTTGAACATCTTACAAAATCAAAATAAACATTCTGCAACAGGAACTGGTTATACAGAACATGGTCTAGTTCAGGCATCCCCAAACTTCGGCCCTCCAGATGTTTTGGACTACAGTTCCCATCATCCCTGACCACTGGTCCTGTTAGCTAGGGATCATGGGAGTTGTAGGCCAAAACATCTGGAGGGCCGCACTTTGGGGATGCCTGGTCTAGTTTATCAACCCAGACTCCAAACTACAAAGAAATGCTCTGCCACTGTCAAGTTTCCAGAAACAAATTAGCTGTGCACAACTTTGCTCAATGCTAGTTAATACACATATTAAATTAAGAGTATTAATCTGTAAAACTCTTAAAGAGTATTACTACATTCACACTCTTTTTGACCAGCAAATATAATTCACAGCTATAAACACTGCAAGTCTAAACCATTTTACAAATCTGTTGCCAATAGGCAACAATCACAAAGTTCAAGTGTGTTGCTCTTACTACAAACCTGAGGATTTCCTAGGCTTTTGAGTTTTCCCCCTCCTATCCAAATAGTGACATTTAACAACGACAACGACAACAACAATTTATTATTATTATTATTTATACCCCACCCATCTGGCTGGGTTTCCCCAGGTTTTTATTTTATTTTTTTATTATTAATTAAATCTGCATACCATCCTGCATCTGAAGATCACAATATAAAGGTTGAAGCACAAGGACAGACATTTAAAACATGAAAGACTGCAAAGACAAGATTTGCCTGCAAAGACACTGATCTGTTGGGTTCAACTTCCACCAATTTTGAATCTCACTTGCAACTACACTTTTAAACAAAGGACATTCCTTGCTATAAAGTTAAGGGGTTTTTAGGTATTGTATCAACATATTGCTATGCATATATATAGCCTGCATATTTGTATGGGAAGAAGGATATACACAAGCTCCACAAATAACCTTAAAGGGTACACCAGCAAGCTGGTCAACCCCATCAGTCAACAGATTTAGTTTGATGTTCAGCTTGCATTCCTGCATTCTTAAATTCTACCCAATGCCGAGATTAAAGAGGAAACCATAAATATTTGGTGGCAATTGCAACAGTTTTTTTAATGAATTTCTCCAGTAATATATAGGTACACAATGAGTCAGCAAGCAGTGGTGGTGGTGATGGCATACAGCCTGGTTCACAATCATATCTCTTCTTCTCTACCTAGTTGTGTAGCTTGAGCTTCACATGACACACTGAAGGAATACAATAGCACGAACTGGCATTTATATGGGTTAGGTTCAAATTAGCTTGTTTAGAGTAGCCCAATCAATTCCTCCCCCATGTGGCATGTGAAGCTGCTGGTTGAGAAACACAAGCCTAAAACCATCTGCAGCATTAATAACTTTGGTACAATTCTTTGGATCCCTGTTCACTAGATATAAATGTGGTTAGAACTTTGACCGCAATTGTGCATCCTTTTAACACTTCAAACAAGAACTCTTAAACTGCCTGAGCCTATGGAAATAGGTGCATTTAAGCTTGTTAAAATTATACTGAACTCTACAGGAGGCAGATATTCTTGGCACTCCCTAGAAACTCTCATCTATTTGCTCTGTTTTAATTAGACTACAAGTTGCCTCAAGAACCTTTGTTAGTAAATGGTTAGCATGGTTAATAAATGCATTCAGCTTGTTACAGCAAACACATGAAAAAGTTATGTGGCATCTTAAAAACAAAGGGCTATAACCAATGCAGTTGTCCTGTTAGCGCAAGAACTTCTGCTCCTTAAGATACCCTGTATTCCAATTTTGTTCCGGAGTAGACCGGGGGGGGGGGAGTAGGTGTGGGGAGAGGAAGTCCAATTGCACAGCCAGACATCCTTGCACTAATTGTTGAATTCAGTGGATACAGTCCCGAAACATTAAATTATTTTCCATAAGGGTAGCCAAGGGCGACGCCACACATGCTGAAAAATTCTACTTAAAAGTCTCATCTATGCAGAAACACTAAACAACTCCCCTAGAGTGTTAGCCACATGTGACACACATTCAACACATTTAAGAATCATAAAATTTTCAAAGGTAAAAGTGAATTCTGTACAGAAAACGAAGTCTTAACTGAAAAATAATTATTGGCAGCTAAAACCCAGATACAGTATATTTAAATTTGCTGGTGAGGATGAATTTTCATTCACCCTTGCAAGCACAATACCAAGTCAAATAGGGCAACTGAATCACCCTCCATGTTTGTATTTGTAACCTTTCAACTCATTGAGATTTAAGTGAAATTTCCTCCCATGAATGAGTAATCTTTTCACTTCTTCTTTTTTTGCCAAGGGGTTAAGATTTATGACATAATGGACACCTACCAGTCTACAGCTTCAAAAATTTCAGAATGTATTCAGGGACTTCAGGGATTTCAAGAGTTATAGAAGGCCAAGCAAGCCTTTCAGAAGTCTCTGGGCTATGTCCTACATATGGATTATATGGAAGCCTCGTAGAGGAACCTACACTTTTGAAGAACTCAAGTGTTGGTTTCTGAGATCTGCACATACACAAATTAGTGAGGAAAGATTAACACCCAATTTCTTCTAAGTAAATTCTTAATGACAATAACTTACTCTTGTAAAGAGTTGAAAGCTCAGCAAGGCTTTCTTTATTTAAGTTGCTGGGAAAATTTCAAGTACAGGACAACATTCTGTTTTAACATCAGGGGTTGGACTATGAAACTCCTAATAAATGACCATTGACTCCGACCCATTGAGCTGTGTGGCAAAAGTATGAGACTGCTTTTTAAAGCAGCTACCCACATAGCTCAAGAGCAAACCCAAGGGGGTATCTGATAGCATTTCATTTTTCAGATGGTTGAATAGCAACAAAGTTAGAAGTCCATGACACCAAAAATTGTATAATTTCTACATGCTTAATTCCCACACCTGCATAACTGGATGTGATGCTTTCTCAAGGCAGGAAATGGGAAGATTTCAACTCTTCCCCATGCCTGTATCACCATCAGCTCTACCTCTTATAATGCTCCACAGTTCATTAGTGAGTGGGTAAAATAAAGCAAAAGCATGAATAGTGTAAACTGCATAAAGCAGAGGATGCATTATTTCATTAAACTGCAAAACTTAGGTTTTGATATCCAGGTTTTATGCTTTGATACAGAAAAGAACTATAATGCAGATTTTATAATCCTTTTGCTGCAGTTCATTTTTAAGAGCCACATCAAAAGTTAAAATATGTTGCAAGATTACATAGTGCTGTAGTTCTATATGAATGCCTATCTCCTTAGCTCATTTGATCCAGAAATTGTGGAGCAGGTAACTATTTATTTGCAGTGAGCTACATTCAAAACTAATTGCACAAGATTGTTTGCCTCAGTTCCAGCAACAGCAAAATGAGTTAGGAAAAAGTTTTAGCTTTTGCAGCATGCAATATAGAAATTTTGTTATGTTTTAAAACTCGATGCACAGTGCACTCATTTCCATATTTAATATAGCCAGCCTTTTAGGTTTCTATTAGTCAGACTCCTGTTAGGCTGTTGTCACTCTGCATACTTTTGCTGCAACAGATTGCTGTTTAAACTGCAATTTCTTTAAGTGGCAATTACTTATTTTATATATGTTTGAGAACTTTTTTATTTTGTTACTTTATTAAAAGACATTTATGAGTACACAGACCTAATTACCCATATAGTTAAAGTCATTAAATGCAGTTAAACACCATGTTAAATCTATATTGTTTATTCTACTGATTATTTATTGCATATTTTATACAGTAGTTATATTGTGATTTTGGTGTTACATCTCTTTGTAGGAAATGCATATGTCAAATTGTTGTTTTTTAATTGTATTTATTATATTTTGTCTCTGTCATTTTATAAGTCACATTACTGGGCAGCTAATATATAATTCCATAAATAATAGAATTAATTTCTTGCAAGAAACCTTCAATAAATCATTAGCAGCAAGCCACAAAATCTACCTTTAACTGTGGAAGATTGTAATGCTGCAAGAATGTATGAGAAGCTTACAGAATCAGCTGAAAAACACTGCTAGAGATGCAATACACCTCAACCGTATGCTTCATGTGTCAATGTGAATCACTATTCCATGCAATATCCACAGTTCATGCCTTAACAACTTTTGAAATGCTACAAGCAAGAAAAACTCTAAACAGGTTGGTCAGTTTAGGTGGCACATGATGTTTAATGAGCAATATTACTAGCAGTACGCCAACTGATACTATCAGTACACAGAGGCCCTTTCATATCAAGCAATCACACTCGTTGACAATGGTTGTTGGAATTGAATCCTGAGAAACAGATCACTTATCTATCATTTTTCCTACTATACTTTAGGTCACAGTTATCTTTTGTATAGTAAAAGGAGCATTTATAATTGGTTCTCCATGGCGATCATGTTTAAGAACCTCCCCATGCGTGCACTTACACTGTATAGTACAATCTGACTGAAATGTGTGAAATGCTCTTGTATGAAATTCACCTTCAACAGCAAAGATTCAGTAAAACAAACAAAAGGTTACAAAACCAGGCAAGTCACTAAACTATACAAAATATAATGCTTCTCAAAGCTCTACACAAGTTTTTACTTTCCTAACATTCCTCTGAAAGGCCACGTACTGGCAAAAAACCCCATGTATTAGGCTACCAGACAAATGGGATGGGGGGAAAGTCATTTAACCTATACAAAATGTGTTATGAGTGCCTGCACAACCACCCCAAATTCAGAGATTTTCACTTCTATTCTATCAACCCAATGGAATGATAAACTTGTTGATGTGTTTGATTTAAAAGGCATGCCAGCCTTATGATATTGTCATGCAAATGCTATGGAACAGTTCTCAACAGACACAAGTGCTCGCCAAATCAGTGAGCCTTTTTCTATGCAAAACTAGCTCTCAGGTATCCAAACTAATGTAATATATTTCTAATTTTTCATCATTCATTGCTTACAATGTAAGAAAAATAGTTAATTAAATAGTTAGTTGTTCTTTATTTTATGGTCACAAATCAAATACAGTCAAACCTCATTTATTGAATGTATTCCATTCTGGAAGCCCCTTCCGAAATGTTTGACAACCAAGTTGTGGCTTCTGATTGGTTGCAAGAGCTTCTTGCACTCAAGCAGAAGCTGCGTCGGATGTTCGGAAACCAGAGCATTTACTTCCGGGTTTTCGGCGTTCAGGAGCTGAAACGTTCAAAAACGGGGCCGTCCGACAACCAAGGTTTGACTGTAATCATACCACATACTCAAATATGGCTTGGGACTTGTGTTTCTGGGACACTTAACCCAACACCCCAACTTTCTAGCTTCTCAAAGCAAGCCACTGTTATAACAGTGGATTCTCAGAAGTCTGAAATACACCATGCTGGTAGAAGACCAAAAAAAGGGGGGAAATGATAGTAGTTGACATCCAATGGATGCACCTGATATCACTTCCAAATTTAAGGCCCCCACATGCAGAGCAAATATTGTCAGCATATTACTTTGCACTAATGTGCATGAGGTCAGGGCAATATGACAGTCAATCTACATCTGAGAGAGGTGGGGTGTGTGTATAAAATATGTATGAAAAAGAAACACACTTAATGAAGTTGTCACCTCTCAGTTGTAAAATCCTATATAATAAAGTTCCTGTGTCTCTGCGTCCAGTCCCTGTGTCCACACTACTGCGCATGTGCCCCACGGACACAGGGATTGGACGCAGAGACTTGGAGCGCAGAGACCGGTCCCTCCTCCGCCTCCTCCCGCTGTCCCGAGTGGCAACGGCCTCCTCCACCTCCCTTCTCCTGAGGAGAAGGAAGAGGCCTCTGCCACCACCTCCCACAGCACGCCTCAGGTAAGCGTGCTGCCCCTCGCTCTCCCGCCTCGCGTCACTCCACCGCAGCCACTCGGGACAGTGGGAGGAGGCGGAGGAGGGGCCGTGGGCCTCAGGCGCTCGCTGGCGGGTGGGGCAAGAGCGGGAGCTGCGGCGGAGTGATGCGGGGGCAAAGTGGTGGGAGAGCGGGAGGTGGCACGCTTACCTGAGGCGCACTGCGGGAGGCGGCGGCAGAGGCCTCTTCCTTCTCCTCAGGTGAGGAGGAGAAGGGAGGTGGAGGAGGCCGTCGCCACTCGGGACAGCGGGAGGAGGGGCCGGTGGGCCTCGGGCGCTCGACGGAGGCGACGCCTGTGCAGTCCCAGGGCTTCCCCTCCGTTCCCGCCCGGCTAGCTCCCGTTTACTGAATGGGCTGAATGACACTAGTACTCTATAAGGCTGCAGACCAGCCCTATGGAGAGGTTTCTAGGATCAAGAGCCTGGTTTTCATTCTGCATTTTATTTGAAGACATGTTGGATTTTAGGAAAAATAGGAACACTATTAGTAAGGTATGCATATTTTTGTCAAACAGCTTTACAAGTACAGTGGTGCCTCGCTAGACGAACGCCCTGTAAAATGAATTTTTTGCTTAATGAAAGGATTTTTCGAGCGGAGGTTGCCTCGCTGGACGAATTCGTTTTACGAAAAATTCGTCTAGCAAATTGCGGTTTCCCATAGGAATGCATTGAAATTCAATTAATGCGTTCCTATGGGCAAAAATAAAAAATTCAATGCATTCCTATGGGATTCGCTAGATGAATTTTTCGTTACAGTATAAGAATTGACCCGTGGAAATAATTAAATTCGTCTAGCGAGGCACCACTGTATTCCAACACCGAAGTTGCTGACAGTATTAGAATGTCACTTAACATAAATGGATTTATGCGAAAGTCACAAGAGGCACTAACTAGTACAAGATCAGAAATTTTGATGCAAGTGTTTAATGTTCAACAATGCTATTTCCTGGAAAAATTCAGCAGAAATTCAAGATTTTTATATGAAAAACTTAAAATATTCATACCGTAGTTTAATGTAAAACACAATAAATGATATAGTCAAAAAGGCACCTAGCCTTCAATGCATAGCTATACAACATGCACATCCTTTTACTTAAAAAGGAGTTTCCCTTCAAAGTGCTCAGTTGTCACATGATACAGTAATAAAAGGACTATCAGATTATAATCAGAATTTCCATCCAACAGTAGGCTTGCTAAAATGGCCACATCTCAGATTTAAGCTATAATATTATGAAGATTTAATTTTCTTCCTTTCTGTATAAATAGTGTACCGGTATGTACAGTCTTCCCATAAGGGATGGACTAAGCAGCCTAATTTTGTTCTACTTCAGTTTTTCTAGGACTTTAATAATAGGTTTGTCCTATCTCACTTTGTGCCAATGTTTTGGAAGAACACCAAAAACTCTGTACATATTTTTTAGACTCCACCCCCCTGCAAAGTAAGTTTATGGGCATCAGAACTGCATTTCATAATCTGTATAAATACATAATCTGTTTGGGAGTTGTCTTCTGATCTGCAAGCATGTGGGGAACGTCTGATTGGATTGCTCTGCTGTGAAAAGTTACATTAATAACAATACATAGATTATTAGAAATACTGTCTCCTTCTGAAGCTCAGCAGATCCACTCTTAAATCCACCATCATCACTGCTACAGAGAACACAGACTCCCACACAATTAGATTACTGTAGTAGGAAGTATCCCCAACTCATCATGCTAATTTGCTCTCTACCATGGCAAATTGTCTAGGCAGCAAATGTTCCACCTTAGGGTGAACTGAAACAAGTCTAGAATGCAACAGTGAAGCTGTCCTTATCTATACAGGTTATTGCAGTAACCTGACAAGCTTCTTCCCATATTCAACAAAATTTCTCTAGTGTTAATTTTTTCTAACCAGCACTCTAAACAAAAATACAACCCAAGTAGCTCTTTACTTGTCAACAAAGGCTCTCCTCTCAAGCCTAACCTTTTAAGAAAATGATCGAAGCACAACCATCGAGTTGCAAGGGCAAAGGAGGCTTACTCATCCACCATCATGGTTTTTACTATTAGTCACCGACTATAGTGTTAGCTAAGCTTCAGCTAAGAAGCTAAACTGCAGAGAGCTCAATGCACACCATATTTCCAAAAGGCTGCCCTGAATCTCTTTGCATATTTGGCTACTTCAGAAGGATTCATGGCTGTGGAAACTAAATGTAACATAATACATAGACTATAAAGAATTTTTAGGAAGAAAAATAAATGAATACGGCAGGGGGTGGGGTGGAGTGAATAGTTAACAAGGCTTGGACTCAATGATCAAACCATGGCTATGGAGCTGCATCAAAGCTAGCCAACTGTACCAATCTCAAGAATCTATGAATCGTTCCTAGATAACATTTATCTTAAGACTTCAAAGAACCTCAGACCTTACTATCAACTTTTAGATTTAAATTTTCACAGCAGCAAATATAGGCAACTATTGCTTGGGCAAACCAGAGACACTTGTTACAACTACAGTCAAAGGCATGGTAAGACTAAATATTTATTCATGTGGGTGCTAACGTTTGGTAAGTAGACAACTACTGTATAAAGATTTCCAGCAGCTATCCAAAGACACAGTTGATTTCTATGGCTGGAAATCATTTCCTTTTAATACAATATACTTTTGCAACTGGAAACTCTGAAGTTAATGACCACACTTATGATTTGCTCAGTGAACCTTAAAAAGCAAAGGAATGCCGCAGCCATAATGCTAAGTATAACAGAGGTTGGTATTCCAGGTATGATGAACCTGGTCCTGCACATTGTACAGGCAACAACCATTTTGCACAGGGGTTCCGTTCCTGGCCCTGTGCATGTCAGCAGAGCGTGCATAAGCATGTCCTGCTCCCGTTTTGCCCTCTTCCAGGTCCAAAAGTACCCACACATCATTTGGACACACCTAAAACAGTCACTGCCTGTACATAATTTGGTTCCCTTAAAGCAGCCCAATAGAATTTGTGACTGACTCATCAAAACAAACATGCACAGTCCACCAAATCCTGATGTTGCTGCTTATGAATAGTAAGACACGGCTGTTGGGATACATTTGGTTTGGTAGGTCACTAGGTGCTAGCCTAATACTATGCGGCAGTGACCACACAAGTACATATTTGGGACCATATTTGCATTACAAACTCTCTTCACTACAGTATTAGAATTTGGCCCTAATGGAGTAAGGAAAACACTAATAAAACTTTATCTAGGTTCAACACTACTTTGAATGACTAGACATAATAAATATTGATGATAAATGCCATGAATGACTAATGTAATTAGATAATCAAATATCTTAATAAAATTGCTAGGGACAAAATTGTTGATATTCTTTTATTCCACAATGGTAGAGTGCTTTTTTTCTTTTCTTTCAAAGAGACAAACATGCATTGCTACTGAAGAGTTCAACAGAAGTTAAATACCATGGTTGACTTCTGGGAGTCTTGTATCAGAAAGAAACAAGTACTATATACTATGATCACACCATAAACATTCCACAGCTACCGTATTATCTATTTGCAAGTTACACAGTGAATCAGCAAATCTTCAATTCTGGCAACTACTTCCAGAAATCATTCTGTAGGACAGCTATTTGAATAGCAGTACCCATATCTTCAAGCTGTTCACCTGGTACAAGTGTACATTTTGGAAAAACAATTTATTTTACTTACTGATAGTATTGATTTTCTTAAGCTGTATACCTGTTATTCTAAACAATGGACTTCAAAGTTTAAGCTTCGGTATACCACATGTGCTATTTCAGGGGAATAATTTTCTTTTTGTAAAATTTGATGAGTTCCTTAAGATCTGGTGCAGCAGGTGTGTATGGCATCACTGTCTATTAGGCTAATAAAGGTCCAGCTAATAAAGGTCCAGTCTATTAGGTCCAGTCGTGACCGGCTCTGGGGTTGCGGCGCTCATCTCGCTCTATTGGCCAAGGGAGCCAGTGTAGAGTTTCCAGGTCATGTGGCCAGCATGACAAAGCCGCTTCTGGAGAACCAGAGCAGCACATGGAAATACTGTTTACCTTCCCGCTATAGTGGTACCTATTTATCTACTTGCACTTTGAGGTGCTTTCGAACTGCTAGGTTGGCAGGAGCTGGGACCGAGCAACAGGAGCTCACCCCGTCACGGGGATTCGAACTGCCAACCTTCTGATTGGCAAGCCCTAGGCTCAGTGGTTTAACCCACAGCACCACCCACGTCCCAATTAGGTTAATAGCCATTGCCAAATTTTGCGCAGAAATTTCATGTGAAAGAGCAAGTGAGCAGAAAAACTAATAGCCATTGCCAAGTTATTTTTCACTGGTGGACTAGAAATATCTGAGAGTGTTGAACTTTTAAGTCAAAGTTAAGAAAGTTTGCAGGCAGATTTTTTCATGGTTAGCTGTTTCATGGATAATGCTGGCTCTCTGGTTTTAAACTGCCCCCATCTTTCAGGTTTTGACGTCTTCTTATGCTACATTTTAATTCTTAATTTTGTATCCCATCTTGAGAATCCCAACCAAAAAGCAAAATAATTGCTGAAATGAATAAAAATGTCAAATAGTCATAACAAAATTAATTCTGCATGGAAGGAGAGATTTGTCAGACTTTATACTGCCGAGAATTTCAGCAGCTGCACTTAAGTGCACAATGTAAAATACAATTATTAGCTGAGAAAGACACGGAGGAGCTAAAAAGTTGGATCATCTTTGCCAAAAGCAACTTTAGTATTAAGTTTGTCAAAATCAACATACCAAAGTGTGCTGAACCACTGCTACTTTTACTTTGTATAGAGGTACTGCATGTCTGGGTCCCGGGTTGTGCTGTGCCAGTTCGATTTACACTCCTGTGTAATTTCCTATAGGAAAGTTCATCATTGTCACTGTCATGTAGGGATGGTGTCCGAGGCCTAAAATGCCGCCATCTACATGATTTGATATTGACTAGTATTTGACTGAGGTCTTTAGAGAAAGATCTGTCCGAGGTATTTGTTTCTGAGGTATTGGCAAATTGATTGATTGACGAGTGTAGTTGTGAAGAAAGCATTTCTGAATCCAGCTGGCAAAATGCACTGTTGTTCTCCGAATATGCTCGGTCCAGTAGCACCCTAAAAATGGGAAGAAGGTTGTTTTTATAGTATACAAGCTGAAGTGAAATTTACAACCCAACCCCTTTTTATGGCAGCCACATGGGGGGAAAACAGCAGAAATAATAATTTGAGAATCTTGCCACAAAACTTTCCAAATCAACTGTTAATCCAACATTTGAAGGATAAAGAATACTGTTAAGGCCCATATGTGAAAGAGCAAGTGAGCATAAAAACTTAAGCTATTATTAAATAAATAAAGTCAATGTGATAAGATAACTTATTTCAACATTCAACATGTCACTTCTATTTGTAATAAAGTATTTTTAATGTAGTTCCTGGATCACCCTTTTGCTATCAGGTTTTCCACAATGCATTCTATAAACCTTTAAGAAATTACTGTAAAATTGCAATTAAAAGCACTGGCAGATCTACAGAATTCTTAATGGGCGAAAATGAGGACATAGTGTCTTTTGAAGACTTATTTACTACATTTGATTAGGAACTGAACAGGCAAAACAGAAAAGGAAGCAAAAGCACAAATTAAGTTAATAATTTTAGACAGCCTATGAGTCACAACCAACGATAAAGAGCTTGTTCAAATACAATGCCAAGCCATGATTTGGCACTATGTGAACAAGCTGGAGAATCTCATTGCACAAAATTTTCTGCTTCCTGATAACAGTTTATGGCAAATGAATTTGACTGTTCAGATGCAACGGCAGACCATGGTTTTCCTCAAACCATTTCTTGGGGCAGGGAATAGCAGCATGGGGGAAGGAATAGCCTGTAAGCCTAGTGTTACTCAAGCCTTGTTTATTTAGCACCAAACCATGGTTTAGCATTATGGCTTAGGCCTGTGCAAAGAAGAAGAAAAAATCAAGCATGCTTGAAAATATAGCTGTTTGATCATCATGTTTAATATTAAAGAAAATATGCACATATTTCACCAGTTTTAGACTGAGCTTGACTGCCTGCAGATTAAGTGACTTCACTTCAGGTTTAGCTGATGGTGGAAATAGTTTTATCTTAATTGCCTGAGACATGTTAAAAGATTTACAGAGCTTGCCAGCCCACTACTGGTAGAGAAGAATATCTGCATTCACAAATGAGGATCATTTTTCCCCATCGAGAAAGCAATTATTTCTATCCTCAAATGAGAGCCCCACTCCTTAAACACTTGAAGAGAGCGGGCTCGTGTTTTCTGACTGCCTAGGCAAGAGAGACAAAGTCTACTACCCCCCATATTTCGGTACATGGGAAAAGACTTGAGGAAGGACGCATCAGCAAGAGACGCACTCCAAGGCAACAACAATCTCTCAACTCTTAAGTACTGTCCAGTAAAGCACCAGTTGAATTCATTTCCTGAAAAGAGAATAAGACTCTCATCTCATGCTGTGCTTAGGGACAGCTGGAAGCAGCAAGAGAATTTTCTGAGTGTATCCCAAGCTTACTTTAATGAGAGTTGTTGACACACCAGCCCCTTTTCCTGAAGTGCTGAAAAAGGGGCCTAGACTGCTGATCACAGGGTTAGCAATCAAGGCCAGGCAATAACTTGTGGACTCCTCTTTCCCACCTCAATTCTTTCATTGCTCATATGCTTCCAAACTTTCCTGCAGCAGATGATTTAGAGGATTATCTTAACCAAGGTATATGTAAAAGTAAAAAAATCCTTTAAGGGCTAGTTTGTTTTTCAATTAAAAAATTATAAGCAAAACTAAAAGAACTTTATTGTACTGCCTTCACACTCTCACCAAAACATATTGAAACTTTATGTTAACCACCTTAAAGATAAATAAGCCTACCTTCCACCACGTCCAACCCGTCTACGTGAAAACCCAATGCACCGCTGGGGTACAGTAAGAGTTGTTAAGCAATATCTGTAACGCTCATCTCCTAACGTTCCCCCTTTAGGAGTACTCCACGGCCAGTCACCAGTTTGGTCTACATTCGGCTTGAAGAGAAAAGTTTGAGAACAAATGTTTTAGAATGCTACTTTCATTGTTAATATCAGTAATATTTGTTTGTAGAAACTCAAAACTTACAGCATAATACTGACAGCCTGCTTTCCTACGGAAAGCAAATGGACCATCAGGATCATTTTCTTCCTCAGCTTCAGAAGAACCAGATAAGACCTTTGAACACACAGGAAGAGAACACAGGTAAGAATCTGAGGGCACAATTCTAAACATCTCTATTCAGAATTAAGTCCCACTGAATTCAGTGTGCTTAGACACATGTAAGTGGTTACAGGATTACAGTCGAAAATATGAAAGTCATACTTGGGAAAGCGGTTCCTCATCAGAGCTGGGAAAGTCATATTGATTCATATCTTTAGCATTAAAGACTGGCAGTGCAGCAGGAGTTGTCTGTTGAGTAGCAGCAGTAGCCGAGGAAGGTACAACTTTGGGCTTCTTCTCATACTTTCTTTTGGGTCTTATAATGTCCGCTTTCTCTTGCTGCAAGAAGAAAATAGATAACCCATTGAGAAAAGGCTATAAAAAGTGCCTGGGCAACCAAACTATAATAAAAGTGGAATGATAAATGTTTATTAAATTTACTTTACACTTCAGTTATCTAGGATTCTAGACTTGGACTCTAAACATTTTGGCCCAATTTTAAAAAGCTGAATAAGTACATATATCTTCAGATTTAATCACCTTGTTGACTTTAAATTCCTTCAGTTCCATACTTTCTTGGTGTTTAAACTGAGTGCTATTAGGAACAGGAACAACAGGAATAGCATAAGTTGGCTTCATGGGCTGCCGCTGGGCCATTACCTCAGACACGATCTCTCCATTATAATCGCCCAAATTGTATCTGAAAAATATATTATAAAAAGCTGCTATAATTCTTTTTAAGCATTTAATACTTTAATATTTATGCCTACTCTTTGTGAAATCCTTTATTATCCAGTAAATACAAATATTATTTCATCTTACACAGACAAAATACTTCTATAGTCTTCCTCAACCTGTTGCCCCCAATATGTTTCGGACGACACCTATTGGCCATGCTGGCTGAGGCTCATGGGGAATTGTAGGCCAAAACATTAAAGGGGAACAGGTTGGGGAAAGCTGTTATAGAACACTACAACAGCTTCCAAAATTCTTAAGTCACAATTTCAGCAAATGGATTAGAAGTGAGGGAATTAGGTGGTACCGGTAAATGTTTATTTTCAGTCAGTATTATCTACCCAGCCAATATCACTGGATTAGTTCAAGAAAAGTAGATTATGACATGATGGTTTTTCTCAATTGATGCCACAAATGTCTACAACGGACACCATGCAACAAACTGAATTCCTTTAGCACTGAGAATAGTCCATTTCAAAGTGCTTCTATTACAAAATTTAATATATTTTCCTGAAGTTTCCAAGAAATCATCAACATGTACAACAGTTACAGAAACATGCCAGCCTCAAATCCCCTTTGCTCCTCTCTCTTTTTCACAATACGGTACTGCCTTCACTTCAGCCTCTCATCCATCAACAAATCAACATCTTTTTTAAAAAGAAGTATTTTTCTTCTCAGTTGGTATATAATTCTAGACATCTGCATTGTGCTTGCCTCAGTTTCAAAATTACAAAAGGTGTGCTTCAAAAAGATAGGAACCTGCCTCATACAAAGCCTGACTATTGGTGCATCTAGTAATGCTTGTTCTGCCCAGCAGAAGCTCGCGACTGTCTCTAGGCAGGAATCTTTTCTAGCCCTAACTGGAATTGTCAGGGATTGAATCGGGGTCAGTAACAATTTGTTAACCTTGTCCCCCTCAAAATAACAAGACTTATCAAAGATATCAAGCAAAAAGCATGTGAACTGGAGCAAACTATCTAAGAAGGAGCTACCGTTTTGTTCTTACACACTGAGAACCATAACTGGGGAAAATGTCAGGATGCATAATGCCACAAGTTTATGATTTGTAACCCCACGTTATTTCTCAACTTGTAAAAGGAAAGCTCATTAATATTGACTGGTTCTAGGTATAAACCAGCATTCCATCCAAGTGAAATTGTAACCAACTGATGAATACATTTGTCACTCACAGTCACTCCAACAAAGCAGGTGGCCTCTCATGAAAATATGGCATTGCTTTGTGACTAGAAGTGAGGTTCACTACCAGATTCATAATGTTAAATAACAGTACTAAGATACAAATAGTGAACATGCAAAAAAGAGCTGCATTTAAGAAGACTTTCCATACAGAAAAAGCTACCTACCCTATGACAGAGTTAGACCTTTATGATATTGCAGTGCGGTCCTAACCATGTCTACTTGAAAGTAAGTCCTCTTGTTTTCAATGGAGCTTACTACCAAGTAAGTAAGGTTAGGACTAGAAAGTTAGCTAGAAACTTTTTTAAAAATAAATAAATAGAACATTATCTCTATTCTTTGTATTTAATAGCAATATTAACAATACTTTTTTTAAAAAAAAAAATCAATAGACATTCTTTACCTCTTTTCCATAATTTCCAGTGTTAAATGCAGTAACTCCCTCTTACTTTTTTCCCGTCTCTTTATCATCTCTAGAATTGTTACTGCACGACTCAAATCCCGACGCAGCTTAAGCATCTTTTCATATGATGCCTCATCATTTTTTCGATTCTGCAAAATAAATAAATAGTCACACAGACCACAAAGACACCTGCATTTTTATAAACACAAACACAAACTCTTCTGGGCCATAACACTATCCATTATCCTTATTTCTCTTGCAGAGGCAAGCTCTAAATAGTGTTCAAAGAGGTCATATAAATATAAACACACTCACTTTACGAGTCTGCATCTTTTCTGTTCGCCTTCTAAATGCAACGTAAGGATCATTTGTACTGGAACCATCACGCTTCTCCTGTTTTACTGCTGGGATAAGAGATGGACCTCGACAGTTTTTCCTCTTTTTAATCCAGTACTCATATACTTCTCTAATCAGTTCATCATCTTCTTTCAAGAGTAGCTTGGCCTCCTGCAGGCTGACTGGCTAAAAGTAAAACACAAGTGTGTCACTTTTGTTACATTTATTTATTTTGCAACAGTTGTAACAGTTTCAAACAGTGATGTGGAGCCAGCATTTCCTGACTCGGACCGTACTTTACTTTTTATGTAGAAAACGTTTTCATTTCATAGAGTTGCATGCAATGTTAGCTCTACTCTGAGTAGACCCAATGAGATTAAAATTAATGGGCCTAGATCAGATGTATCCATCTATCGGGTTTCTCTAAGAAGAACTTTGTTGGATACAACCCATATGTTCATTAGTAACAATGAATATATGTCAAATGTAAATGCATTATTAGGCAAATTTCTCAGATTCAACGTTTTTAGTTATTTAATAAATACAAGTAAAACAAACAGGGCAGGGATGGGAAACTGTTACCCTCCAGTAGTTGTTGGGACTCCAATGCCCAGCAGCCCCAGTCAAGATAATAGTTGGGGATGCTGAGAACTGGCTAAACAACATCTGGAGGGCATCAGGTTCCCCCACCCTGCTCTAGAACACCATAAAATTTTCTGATGCAAGCTCTAAACATTTTCAGTTGAAAATTAACATATGCAAATTTGCTTAAGATTTTCTTTTAAATTCAAAATTTTCTAGCAAACCTACATAAATGCTTTCAAGTATCTGAAACAATGCTATACCTGCTGACCACTGCCTTTTTCCAGCCGATCTATCATTTCTTCAAATTGCAAAGGAGAAATATCAATCTTTTTCTTCAGCTTATTCACAAAGGCCTCATCTTCTGAATCCAAGTCATAGTCTGGCTGCTCTGCATCCAAACTAAAAGCTGGAGGGGGAAAAGTATGTTTTATGCTTTTGTTCTCAGGTGTTCTGGGGAGAAAAGAGGTAAGGCAGGGTAGACGGCTATTTGGACATTGGCCAAATTGGGGTATAATGCTCAAGCATAATTAAGCATCACATGAACAGGCCTTGTTTCCTTCCAGGCCTACACTTCACCCTCACTTCTCCCATATCTAGGCTTAAAATAATTATGATTAGTTTCAAAACAAATGAACTTCAAACCATGGGTTATAACGCTGGCCCACTGAACCTAATCAGTTAGTGTTCAGCCACAATTCCAGTCTAAATGAAAATGTTTTATGACATACCTTATGGGTCAACAGCAAACTAAGGCCCATGGGCCAGATCAGGCCCAATTGCCTTCTGGATCCAACCCACGGATGGTCCGGGAATTTGCTGTGTGGATTGCCAGCACACATTTTCTTTCCCTCTCCCTCCCATGGCAGTGCCTCCACCTCCTCCCTCCCTCCTCCTGGCTTCTCCCTGCCCTGCCTAGAGGAGAAAGGGGACTGGGCTTTGTTGGTGCCAGCAGCAGCAGCAGCAGCAGCACTCGAGCAGCCGCCATTTAAAGCAGCCCCTCTCTGGAGCCCTTTTGCACGACACTCATTGTCCCTCCGCCATCCCCTGCTGCTTGCAAGACACAGGTAAGCAGCTACCGGGCTCATGGTGCTCTTGCATCATTTTCCTTTTCAAAATATAGTCCGGCACCCCACAAGATCTGAGGGACAATGGACCAGCCCCCTGCTGAAAAAGTTTGCTGACCCCTGCCTTATACCATGTCAAACCATTATTCCATTTAGCTCTTTACTGTAATCAGTGACAACTCACTGCTGCAACTCACAGAGGTTTCAGACAGAAGTCTTTCCCACCTCTGCCTGGAGATGCCACTAACTGATACTGGAACATTTTGAAAGCAAAGCCTGTGGTTTAAACTATGGTGCTTCCATACTGAGCTGTGGCCATGAGAGAGGGAGCTAGGTTTGCTCATGCAGTTGTTAGCCATCGTATTGTTATGTCTGAACATAATGTTTCAGGAGCTTTAAAAAGAGATTACCGTATTTTCCGGCTTATAAGACTGGGCGTATAAGACGACCCCCAACTTTTCCAGTTAAAATCTAGAGTTTGGGATATACTCGCCATATAAGAAATACGACCCGGTGTATAAGACGACCCCCGGCTTTTGAGAAGATTTCCCTGGGTTAAAAAGTAGACTTATACGCAGAAAAATACAGTAGTTCAGTTTAAGTACTGGTTTTTACGGAGACCAAGTTAAAATAAATATCCTCTTTTAAAAGGTCAATTTCAATTTAGAAATCTGCATACATGTTCCTGTAACATGGAATACTAACACAATTTTCTTTACAGCGTCCTGACAATGTCGACTTGGGATAACTGGCCTACAGTACTTTCTTGTCAAGTTATACAAAAATTTAATTAAAACCGTATCCTGAAATGACTATAGGCAGAAGTCTTGTAATGTGGACTTCACCCACTGAATCAATTAGGCACGAAGAGCTGATTATTTGCATCATCTTAAGTATGATACTCTGAACTCTAGATACTTTCTCCAAGTCAGAAGCAAAAAAGGAGTTATAGTGCATTCTTGAGACTATAAAATTATGCTGGAAGCAAAATGGAAAATTCCCAGGCTCACTGGTTGCCTGCCCCTATAGTAGCAGAAGCTAAACAACTAAGGACACTTGTGTATGTGTGGTGGCGGTAAATAATCCCAGGAGACAACTCTACTCTATCAACCATAGTTGAATCACACACACTCACAGAGGTGGTCAATAGTTTGTCTCCAATAGGAAAAAGCAACACCACATTAGGGTTCCTTAGAAACAGTGGTAGGTTTACGCATAACAAACATGCTACTTTTCTGGAAACCACTGTAGTTGTGCTAACAGACAAATCACCCTAATTTCAGATACTTACAGTAAAGTTAAGACAAATATAACTACCGTTCACCTGCCTTCAATGAACACCACACACACACACACACACACCCTGCAAATCCAAATCTTTTTCCAGTGAAGCCTGGAAATTTATTATTGCAGAAGGTGCAAGGTTTATCAATCTACAGGAAAACAAGATTTTATATCATTGGCCTGCCCCTCAAAGGATTGAAGCCACAACATTCTGTACTAGCTATGGTTGCTGAACAATCATAGGAAACTCCACTGAGTAAAGAACAGCAATTTATCCTAGTTCTCATGCTTTGGGGAAGAGAAGCAATCAACATGAGAGATATCAATGAAAACGGATTCTCTGGCCAAAAGCACTCCCAGGGAAACAGACCTGCTCTTTCACAGCAATTCAATGCATCAATTACAACTATACATTCAAGATCACTTACCCCACCCCCAACACAGCTTTAGTTTTACCTGTGTTCAATACCAGATTATTCACCCAATCCAAACCAAGGTAAACTTGAGACACCTCTTACAATGCCAACCACTGCACCCAAAATCAAATGGGAATGTAAAACAGAAGTGGGCATAATCAATGCTGGGAAACCTCACCCTAGTCTACGTTTCTCAACAGTTCATTTATAAGATGCCAATTATGAAGTAGCTCCACTCCTATATGACATTTCTCATTCTCCTGCGCTGTCTTCTGTGACCAGACATGATAATACTTTCTTGCAAGTACAGTGGTACCTCAGTTTTCGAACGTCTCCGCTGACAAACATTTTGGTTTTCAAACGCCATAAACCCAGAAGTAAATGCTTCGGTTTTCAAAAACACCTCAGAAGTCAAATGTGCCACGTGGCTTCCGCTGAGCGCAAGATCCTGAGGCCTAGCTGTTGGCTATCGAGTTTTTGGTTTTCGAACGTTTCAGAACTCAGACGGTCTTCCAGAACGGATTAAGTTGGAAAACCGAGGTACCACTGTATATTACTTTAGTCAATGAAAACTGTTTATCATTACTGGAGTCAATATTTAAAATTTATAGTTTCTGCCAAATTATTTTAGTATGCAATATTGTGTAATAAAAAAGTAAAGTATTAACATTGTTTTGAGAAAGTAAATTTCAAGGTATCACAGCACCTTTTGTCATCTTGAAACTACAAACTCACAAAGTTACTTTTCCAGAAAGCAAGAGTA
Source organism: Zootoca vivipara (assembly GCF_965207765.1). Taxonomy (NCBI): domain Eukaryota; kingdom Metazoa; phylum Chordata; class Lepidosauria; order Squamata; family Lacertidae; genus Zootoca; species Zootoca vivipara. The sequence continues at coordinate 40,536,150 of NC_142594.1, forward strand.
AGGATGTCACTGCCCAAGAAACCCAAACCAAAGTCACCTGTGGAGTTTAGATGTAGAGATATACTCACGCTGTATGTGAATAAGCTGCTTTGGCATCTTAAATTCTCCAGGGTATATAGATTCATAATAAGCAATATTACTTTCCGCTTCCGGGACTGGTATAACCATATTATCCCTCTTCTCGCCATATACCTGCTGTGCTGAAATGGCCCGCTGGAGATGATGTTCCTAAAATTAGAAGAGGAAAAAGACAGAAAAGTTGAAAACCACAATGCACATTATTTATTATTATTATTATTATTATTATTATTATTATTATTATTATTGGGGTATTTTAAATTTCTTAAAACTGCCTCTTTGAAAAAAGTCCCCTCAATGTGAGAAAATACAAGCATTACTTTTGTCAAAAATTCTACCATTAAGATTTACAGGTTATACGAATTTACAGTATGTTAAACTCACAATTACAGGATTAGTAAGTAACTAGGAACAGCACAAAGCAAGTCAAAATCTGTCACTAATAGTAGCAAAAGACCACCACCACTACCAACAGCAACAAAAGAATTAGCTAATAAGTTGGCCAAGTCCATTTTTTAAATATTTTTTATTTTGTTTATTGGTTTACTGTGCTTGTTGATATAGTCTTTTAAAGAGGAAGGTAAAAATTTTCATCTCTCAAGTGAAACTGTCTTAACAGTTACTAAAGTAACCAAATAATCATAGGATCAACAGGGTGGGTTAGTGCAGATGTTTTGATGGCTCTCTTCTAAACAAAATAAGGAAACTGGTGGCCAGCCTCTCAAAACTTCTCCTCTCCAACCCTTCTCCTTCCTGGAGCAAAACTGACCTTCTCTCACCCTTAACTATAATTAAGTAAACCATCAACCTTCATGCCCACTGTAGACAAGGTGGAAATTTGCTCTATAGAGAGAAGGGAGGACACATTAAAAAGGCTGGTTCCCATTTCCTGTAAGCTATAGTTAGAGATCTTGTGTTCAAATGTAGTTCCCAGTTCTTCAGACTATGGCTCAAAGCAGCCTTCCCCAGCCTGACACTTTCCAATATTTTGGACTACAACTACAGAAACTGCAGAACTGTGAGTTGAACCCCATAAAAACAGGATTTTTTTCCCTTTGCAAGGAAACTCAGCAACGTTGAGCTGATCCTTAAAAATAGAGCTTTCCCCCCTTTGCAAAAAAAGATGCACAACTCTGAGCTGACCCCGCCCCCCAAAAATGGGGCTTTTCCCATTTGCAAAAAAAGCTGCACAACTTTGAGCTGATTGTAAAAAAATATATGGAGCTTTCCCCCTTTGCAAAAGAGGCTTCCTCAAATATTTAATTTTTTTGGGGGGGGGGGCAAAGACACCTAGCCCTCTAGGTGTTGGCTGCTATGCCTAGGACAATTCAAGAAAGCAAAATATATATTTTTTCTTGTTTTCCTCCTCTAAAAACTAGGTGCATCCAATGGAGCGAAAAATACGGTCAACTCAAATGCCCTGATCTTTGTTTCTACTGACTACAAGAAGCACTTCTGCCTTGTCTGGGTTAAGTTACTTTGTTCACCCTCATCCAGTCCATTACTTATATCACACACTAATTCAGAATATCAGCCTTGGCTTGTGATGAGGAGAAAACAATTTGCTGTAGTTCATAAGCTGACAATACTGAACTCCAAAGCAAAGCCCCGGCCAACTTCCCCCTTAGGTTTCAGGCAGACTGGTCAAATAGAATGAAAAAATCAATAGAAACCTGTGGAAAACCACACACTAGTGACCAAGCTGTCTAACAGGAGTTACCCTGCACCACTTCTGATACCAAACCACCACTAAACAGTGCCAGCTGCTCCATTACAGCTAGGCGTTCCAGAAGGATATAAAAGATAATCATTCTGAAAGCTAGGTGATCCAGCAGAACCTTATAGAGATGCATTCTCCAATGGGTCAGATATCAGGACCTCACCTGTCCTCAAAAAATTCTCAAAGCTTATAGACAAAAGCTCTGAGATTACAAGCTGCTTTAGTACCCTTAGGTGCAGCTCATCAGGCCCCAGGAATCTGAATTTATGTAGTTAGGTTTCCCTTACCACCTCTTTTCCTATATTGGACTGAAGCTCCCTACTCAGAGTAGTAGGCCCACTGAAGTAAACAGACATGATCAGCTATCATTAACTTAAATAGGTCTAATTAAAAAGAAAATTCAATTTGTAAATATTGTAAATACTGACTGAATAAATTGAATTCTTAATACTAAATACGATCATTTAATGGCAAATCAAGCTATAGATACATTTTGCATTCTGTAAGAATCCTTAAGTATCAAAGTGGCCTTTGATCTGTAAAGGATGCTAATGTTGAAATACATAATGGTACAAGAATATAGAAAACTTTGACAGATTCTTCTGTGTTGAAAAACAATTCAAAATGTTTCTTACACATCATGTTTTTCCACATGCTCATAACCTGCAAGGTGGAGTAGTTCTTCAAGAATTGAGAATTAAATACCAAAGGATTTCAAAACATTCAGGACTCCTGACGAGTAGAGACTTGTATTTTGGCTAGTACCCAAGTACAACAGTTTATTTAAAACAAATAACTTCACATTAAAGCATGGGTGTCAAACACAAGGCCCGGGGGCCAAATCCGGCCCGCCAGACCTCGTCATGTGGCGCGCCGAGCGCCCCAGCCAGCGGGACCCAGCAGCGGGACCTTGCTGCTGAAGCGCCGCGCCGACAAAGCGCCGACAAACAGCTGGGGCCTGGGGGGGTTGAAAGGCGGCTGGAGCAGTGCTGCATGGAGCACCCCGAGCCACAGCAGGAGAAGGAGGAGGTAGCTTGCCAGGTCAGCGCCCAGCAGCGCCGCACGGAGAGTCCCGATCCTCTGCGACGCAGCAGTGCTCTGTAGCACTTTGAATCCTCCTCCTCCTGCCACGGCTCGGCGCCTGGAAACGGCTGCTGCTGCTGAAGCACAGACAAAGCACCCAGCAGCGCCGCGTGGAGGAGCAGGAGGATTCAAATTGCAGCCAGCAGCAGCAACGCTCCCAGAGACTCAGGGCGCTCTGCGCACGCTTCTGGGTGCCGACCCAAGCCTCTGGGAGCCGGCAGGAGGAGGAGGAGGCTTGCCGGGTTGTCACCCAGCAGCGCGCGCGGAGCGCCCCGAGTCTCTGGGAGCGTTGCTGCTGCTGGCTGCCGGAGGCTAGGGGCGCTCTGCGCGCGCTGCTGGGTAACGACCCAGCAAACCTCCTCCTCCTCCTCCTGCCGGCTTCCTGAGGCTTCGGGGCGCTCTGCGCGCGCTGCTGGGTAACGACCCAGCAAACCTCCTCCTCCTCCTGCCGGCTCCCAGGGGCTTGGGTTGACACCCAGCAGCACACGCAGAGCACCCTGAGCCTCATTCAAACCAACTTTAAAGGAGAACACATTTTTTTAAAAAAAAAATCAGCAGTAACATGGTCATAAAACCACATCTAAAAAGTCTGGGGTAATACAACGTTTTCACCTGGTACCAAAAAGAAGAAAAAAAGACTCAGGTCCAGATGAACCTCTGCGCGTGCTGCTGGAACCACTTGCAGTAATAATAATAAAAAGACACCCACCGAAAATAAGCCACCCTGTGTTTTTTTGAGGAAAAAAAGTTATAAGACGGTGTCTTAAAAAAGGGAAAACATGGTAGGATGCTGCTTTATACTTCTGGCCCTTAAACCCTGGAACCAGGAGAACCTCAGCCAGTCCCTTTGGTGAAGGGTGGTGGCTCACTGGCAGAACATCTGTCCTGCATGCAGAAGGACCCCAGCATCTCCAGGTACTAGTAGCTCTGCAAAGCTCCTGCATGAAACCCTAGCGAGCCTCCACCACCCAGTGCAGTTACCAAAAAAATCATTTTTCAATAAATTGTACAATAATTGTACATTTGAATATCTACTTGCCATTATTCTGACTATGTTAGTTATTACTTACATTATTACAAAAAGCAGTAATAACTGAATGCAGTGACAAAAATTTATGATAATAAAGATAATAAAGAGTGGACACATAGTCCTACAGATACTAGCGGCCCTTTGAGGGTGACCAAACTACTGATGCGGCCCCCGATGAATTTGAGTTTGACACCCCTGCATTAAAGTAAGAACAACCATATACTGTAGAGTAAAAATAGTACCAGTCACAATCAAGGCATCTAATCACCTTAAGAGCTAAAAAACAGTAAGGATTGTTTGTAACGGGAACACTCAAGTGTTGTTACTCTCCCCATCACAGAATGGTTAATCCTGCACATGCTCCTAGAGCAGAGGTGGGGAACCTTTTTGGCTCTATGGGACCGGTCCTTATCAGGAGCGGTCTTACAGGCCATATTTTACAGGTGAATGGGGCCACCCACCTGCCAATCACATGGCTTTGCAAGTGAGAAGGGGGCAGATGCTTCAAACAGCACTTTTGAGAAGCCCTTTACAGAAGCTCCTACAGTCCAATTTCAGCTAGGAGCATGGGGGCTTCAAAAGTACTTCTCAAAAGTGCTGTTTGAAACAGATCACAGAAATCTCTCCCCATCCTGCCATAACACCCGCATGCAGGAGAAGTGCAGGAGCTGCTTCACACAGCACTACAGAGGCGCTTTGATCTCCTCTCATCAGGGGAAGAGCAAGGATTAAATCCTGCTGCCTTGAATGTGCATATTCAAGGCAATTCTTTTCCCTACTGGGAACAGGGCACATTGCCAATGCAGGATTTACCGCTGTTAATGTTGCCAGTGATATTGGCTGGTGGGCAGGTGAGTATGGTTTGAGGAAAATAGCCCTGTGGTCCAACTTGCCACCCCCCACCCCCCCAGACAAGCCAAGGTTTGCCTGCAGGTTGAAGGTTTTCCACCCTTGTTCTAGACCAGGGTGGTTCAACTTTTACTATCAAGTGGGTCGCAATAGTACTTTGACATAAAGCATGCGGGCCACACACTGCCTTGTCACATGGGGAGCAAGGCCAAATTTGACCCCCCCAACCCTTGTACTACCTTCTCAAAGCCAACTAAGCAAGGCACCAGGCTTTAGGAAGGAGGCACGAGACTCTGTCAGGGTCCTAGAGCCCTCCCACTTCCTTGCCAAAGCTGGAAAAGCACTTTGAGGAGGAGGCCGGAGGACTCTAGGAGCCTCTCAGAGCCTCCTTCCCAATGCCAAGTGCCTCACTTAGCTGGCTCTGGGAAGGCAGCCCAAGGGTTCCAAATGTTGCTGAGGGCTGCCAGAAAAGGCCTTGAGGGCTGCACTGGATCACCCTGTCCTAGACCAACCAAGCAGCCAGCAAATAATATAACTAACTACAAGTACAGCCAACAATTCTACAGCAGAGTTTTATCGTATCACCAGTCCAGTGAAATACACTGATCCACTATAACATTTGTGTTAACATACACCAAGATATAGGTAGGTAGCCGTGTTGGTCTGAGTCGAAGCAAAAAATAAAAAAATTCCTTCAGTAGCACCTTAAAGACCAACTAAGTTTTTATTTTGGTATGAGCTTTCGTGTGCATGCACACTTCTTCAGATACACTTGAAACAGAAGTCAGACCCTTATGTATGGATTCTTATATGATTATGCATGATCAAGCTTTCTTTAGCGCCTCAGCCCTTGCTTTTTCCCCGCAGGACCAATTGCAGTCATCAGCAGTCGTTAACAGCCATCTACAGGTTCACCACTCCCATCAGCCCATCACCCATTCCCACCCACCCACCCACCCTCTGTATATACATAAGGGTCTGACTTCTGTTTCAAGTGTATCTGAAGAAGTGTGCATGCACACGAAAGCTCATACCAAAATAAAAACTTAGTTGGTCTTTAAGGTGCTACTGAAGGATTTATTTTTTAATTTTTGATACACCAAGATAGAATTGCTACCGTCTCCCTTAACATGGCAGGGACACAGGTGGTGCTGTGAGTTAAACCACAGAGCCTAGGGCTTGCTGATCAGAAGGTCAGCGGTTCGAATCCCCGTGACGGGGTGAGCTCCCGTTGCTCGGTCCCAGCTCCTGCCAACCTAGCAGTTGCAAGTAGTCAAAGTGCAAGTAGATAAATAGATAAATAGGTACCGCCACAGTGGCAAATATTAAACCAGACAGACAGAAAGCATGCTTTATGATCTCTTAATATGCGGGAACGTATTTCCCAGGAGGAGGCTCATGTTAAGGGAAGTCATTAGTGAGTAGCACAGACTTTGCTCTGTCTTCTAAAAGAAGTCAGTCATCTATCCATGAGGACCTCTTGCAAGATGTCTAATAGATAAATAGGTACCGCCACAGTGGGAAGGTAAACGGCGTTTCCATGTGCTGCTCTTGCTTTGTCATGCGGGCCACATTACCTGGAAGCTGTACGCCGGCTCCCTCGGCCAATAACGTGAGATGAGCACCGCAACCCCAGTCGGTCACGACTGGACCTAATGGTCAGGGGTCCCTTTACCTTTTTCCTTAACATGACACATGATGAACCTGATATAAGAAACAATCCCACACTGTTTCTACCAGGAATGAAAATTTAAGATTCCCTTTTACCGGTAATTCAAATCCCCTCAAGAGCTTAACACTGAGTCTCTTTGTGATAGCTTCTCAATTTAAAGCAAAACATATTGCAATTGAAGTATTTTCAGAAACAAATCCAAGGCTTCTCACCGCTCCACCCAATATAAGATAGTGTGTCAGAGTACGGTATATATATTTTTACTTTCCAGAAGAAAAACTGATTGGCAATGTTAATGCCTCCAATGCTTACTTCTAAGAATCATCTTGAAAGGCAGTATTTTTTATAGCCAGAGGGACAGATCAGTCTATTTCTGGTCCTTACCAATTTTATATGTGTTAACTCATAAGTCTGTTTAGTTTAGTTTCTTCATTAAGTCGAGGGGGGGGGAATGTATTTAAATACAAGAGGGTGTGGAACCGTTTTCTGAAGGCCACAGTTCCATCTTAGTAACCTTTGGAGAAATCACATGTGGGCAGTGCCGGAGGCAAAAATGGGTAAAGCAGCAAATGTAAATTTTACCTTTGTACAGTAGGCTACTTTCTTGACACACACCCTTTACCCAGGCAACCAAGAGGCATTAACAGAGTTCAATGATACATTTCACCCAGGCAAAACACACTTAAGGAGGATATAAAGGAGGGATAGTGAGTAGTTTGGTCTGGGGCGAAAACCAAGGGGTCAGACAGAGAGGGCTGGAGGGGCAGCTTGGGCCCCTAGGATTACAGTTCCCAGTCCCTGAAATATGGATGATTACTTATATATTATGTGCATTTTCCCACAAAGTATGTACGTTATCCCAATGTATTAATTTCTAAACAAGTTTTGTCCTAAAATGAGCATTTCTAACACCTTTTTGTTTTGTTTTTGAGCCAAGAAACAATTGCAAAAGAAGTGTAAAATGTATAGGATAATTAGGTTCCAACCTGTGTGTTAGTCTGGGAGGTACAAATGAAGACCAAACAAAACTCTCCTCCGTACATATATAGCAGGGGTGGGGAACCTCTGATCCATGGATCAAATTTGACCCACCAGCCCTCCTCATCTGGCCCACAAGGCCATTTTGCTCAAACCACACTCACCTGTGGACAACCACCTGTCAAAGTTAGTCCACAGGGTGGAGCAGATAAAAGATCTAGATTCTAGGCTCCTAGGCCTAAAAGGCTCTCCACTCTGCTATACAGCAGTATGTCCAACCGGTCGATCGTGATCTACCTGTCAATCGTGGTGTGCCCCTGGTCAATCACATGATTATCAATCTCCCCCCCCCCCAAATAAAATAAAATAAAATAAAAAGAAAGCTCAACAACTTTTGGCTCCTCCCCAAAAGCTCAATAACTTTGGCTCCTCCCCAAAAGCTCAACAACTTTGGGTTCCCCCAAAAAAGCTTTTTAATAGTGGGAGTAGATCGCAGTCGCTTGTGAGTTGGACATGCCTGCTATACAGGATTTATCCAGTTCCACAAGTAAGCATTAAACCTTGCACCCTGGTGCAAGTGACCTTTACAACTTTAGGCCTAAGGCCTAAGAACAAAACTGCAGAAAGGCTAATGCAAACACATCCCACTAGGTGGAGAAACAACAGATGTATTTCAAGGGGCATGTTGTCAGTGAATGATGCTTACAAATTTGACCCCTGGGCATTACTAGATAATAGTGTTTCTAATTGTAGCTGTTGGTATTAGTTATTATAACTTAGTCTTCATTGTGCAATTTTAGATTTGTAATTGTGAACCACCACATGAAAGCACAGCAAAAATGTATTAAAGAAAAATACGAGGATTAGCTGTTGCTGAGGTCTTGGAACATACACATCCACTGGTTCCACATATGGAAATTTTAGGTTTGGAGCTCTGTATGGCAGATCTGTTATCAGAAACAGTATCTCTTCAAGACAATATAGATGCACACAGTGGAGTGATTTTTATTTTATTTTAAGCAAGTATAGTAGAGGGGTAATATTTTAGACAGAAATAAGGCTTCTTCAGAACACAGGTTCTCAATCTACAGTGTCTCAAGACTGATGAAAGATGACTGGTGGCTGTGTCCATTACTTTTAGCTCTCACAAATCTTTGCTCTTAATTGTCAGTCTTGAATTATGGCAGAATTGAATTAAAAAGTAGGGGAAGGGTTTTTTAAAAGAAATCCATGAGGGCAACTCTCCCCAATCTTAGCCAAGCCATGCCTTCACAGTCTTTTTAAAAACAGTAGCTGCAACAGCCATCACAGAAGTTAAACAGGAAGACTTCACTGTAATTCAAATATTGATTAGTTATTTGGTATTAAGGAAGATCTTGAATGCAAAGCAAGAAGTCAGATACTCAAAATAAACTGTTCCAGTGACATAGCTGCCTAGAGCAATTAAAGCACAGACACCTACAGGGGCCAGTGAGAACTGGAAAAGGGCTCGTGGCAGAAGTTGGCAAGAAAAATAAAAATGATATATGGAAAAAGAGACAAGTGGTGGAGAGATTATTTGAACCCTCCTGCCTCATTTTTCTTGGGACAGATTAAGGCATTCCATGGACACTTATGTGGGAATATGTGCCACAGAACACAATGGGGGTGGGGGTAATAATATATCCTGCCTTTCCTCCAAGGAGTCCCCCCCCTCCCCAATTTTATGCTCACAACAACCCTGTGAGGTAAGTTAGGCTGAGGATCAGTGGCAGGCTAAAGCTCACTCAGGGAGCTACATGGTTGAGTGTGGGTCTCCCATGTCCAGCAGCCTAATCACTATACCACACTGTCCCTTTCAAGCAAATAAAGCAAGGACTGGGACACCACCTCCCTTTTTCTGCACTGCTGGAAGTGGCTCATAGCACCATAAGACTTTATGCCAAAATACTTAGGAGTTTGTTATAAAGCAAGCACTCTATTCTGCATGCTCAAATAGAATGTTAATACATTATGCCAATACATTCAGAAGAGTTTCATGATCCTATCAAGACAGAACAAGATCTCCCAACAAGTTTTCCTTTATAAAAATTTATATACTGGTACTCCTATTCTAAACACTGTATTAAAGGTAAAGGGACCCCTGACCGTTAGCCGGGGACGACTCTGGGGTTGCGGCGCTCATCTCGCTTTACTGGCTGAGGGAGCCGGCGTACAGCTTCCAGGTCATGTGGCCAGCATGACAAAGCCGCTTCTGGCAAACCAGAGCAGCACACGGAAACGCCGTTTACCTTCCCGCTGGAGTGGTACCTATTTATCTACTTGCACTTTGACGTGCTTTCCAACTGCTACCGTACCCTGTTTCTCATATTTTAAGACATACCCATAAAATAAGCCATAGCAGGATTTTTAAGCATTCAAGGAATATAAGCCATACCCCGAAAATAAGACATAGTGATAGGTGCAGCAGCAATGCCGGCCGCGGCAGGAGGAGGAGGAAAAAATAAGACATCCCTTGAAAATAAGCCATAGTGTGTTTTTTTGAGGAAAAAATAAATATAAGACGTGTCTTATGAGAAACACGGTAGATTGGCAGGAGCAGAGACCGAGCAATGGGAGCTCACCCTGTTGCAGGGATTCAAACCTCTGACCTTCTGATCGGCAAGCCCTAGGCTCTATATTTTAACCCACAGCGCCACCCGTGTCCCTAAATACTATATTACTAATGGCAACTGAAAGCATTTGATGTCTTGTGTCACTTATACAAAATTAGCATGCGTCATCTACCTCTGGACATTACTTGACTTCATTCATTGGCACTTTTCTACTTAAGCAGAAATATTTAACTTGGAAATCATGAATAGTTACTGAAGTCAATTGACTCTCATTTGTTTAAACTTCTAAGGATGATAATAGGAGGAGAGAGATCAATGCATTAACACTCCTTGATAACCTATTTTAGGTTAAACCCAGCCAGAACCATACTTTCATGGATCTGTGTTAGCCAAGATAAACATTGCAATTATTCTTAGATGCAAGAAAGAAAGATGAAATCAGCTTCAAGTCATAACTTAAGCAAAAGTTTAAAGACAAAACAGAGCCAATTATATATAAGGTTATGCTTCTACAGTACATACTTGGAGCCCCCTAGGTATGCAAAAGCATGTAAGTTTCTAAATTAAAACTGAATTTTTTTGGCATGCCACTGACAGTTGAGCTTAGATGAAAAAGAAAAAAGGGGCTAAAGAAAACTTGGGCATGCAATGGTTGAGAGAATACAGACTATCAGGATGTCAGTTAGGACTCAGCTACACTGGCAAAGAAGAATAACTTTATATGTGTTGTACAGTATATGCATTATAACAGTTACACCAGATGGCACTGTGGAGTTCCTTTTTTTGCCAACCCGATTTCTCATACAAAGTTTAACGGAAACTCTTCTTTGATATGTCTAGAGCCAGCCTTGAAAAGAAATTCCCCACCAAAGGGAACATGGAGGGCAGGATGAGAGGGGAAATTCATTTGCTCAGCACTGGACATCCTTTACCTATTGCCTGGGCAGGGAGAGGGAAAGAATTAGAATTGGGGAGATGCATGCTGAGAGATCCTCTCCAGCCCTATAGTATGGTGATTCAGATCTCTAGAGCCGATTGCTGCCCCTACTATATAGCTAGAAAACGCTCGGGTTGCAGGTGGTGGCACCCTGGTGCTATCTGACACAGTAGGTCAGGGCAGGCAGGGGAATAGTATAGTGCTGATTATCCTTCCCCAACTCCTGAAACTCCCTCTCCCCACCTGCACTTCTCTTAGGAGTGGGGATGCAATGGAACATTGTTCTGCAGGCCCCACTTGATCCCCTATTTTAGCATCTCGTTCAATTTAGCAGTGTAGCATTTAATATATATTACTCTGGAAACAAATTGTATTATGGCCCATATTTTTAGTTCATTCAATAAGGTGCAAGAATCTAACTGGACTGCATAATTTGAGACGTGATATAACAGTAGGACTGACACTATTTCATGCATAAGCATTTTGCATCAAACAAAAGCATATTTTCTTGTAAGCACTTTTTGTAAGCACTTTTACTTGGATTATACAGTAGATTCTGCCCTTGAAGCAATTACACAACTGTTGCTGTGCACCACTTCCCTCACTCTAGAGCATTTCTAATGATTCAATGTGCACTTTGGCAGGATAGCTAATGTGGTGACTTTCAGGTGTTATAGACTCCAATTCCCATTAGCCCCAGCCAGCATGGCCAAGGGTCAAGGTAGTCATAGTACTCAAGATCTAGAGGGAACTACACTGGCTACTACTGAGTTATTGATTACAGGCAAGTGTCCTTAGAAGTCATAATCTGAATCCATGCAGTTAGGTATACATAAGCCCATCTAAGCTTTTAAGCGTGCCTAATTTTGCATAAAACTAGGCCTTTTAGTGCAAAAGACTAGCAATTTCCATGCACCTGCTACAGAATATCACACAAGGTAGTTTGTCACTGTTTATGTACCACGTCTTAGATGTCTTTGAAGCTTTTACTATTAGAGTAGCACAAACCTTTCCATAACTTATCTGAATTAAAAGATTTATGAATGAAAGTATTTTGCCCCTTCCAACTCTACAATTCTATGACTATGTCTTGCTGTCCATTGTAACACTGCCCTCTCACCTTTGTATTAGTTTTTCTGTTTTTGTTTAACACATGCCAGTTAATTTGGACCAATGCACCCACAGACTCATTCACCTCCACTTCCCTCACTAATTTAATCTGCTGATTTGTCAGCAGGAGAGCAAAGCCTTGTGACTTCCTAATCCTCTCTTTTTCAAGTGCAATTAAATAAATTCAGCACTAAGAAAGCACAAGCCTAAAATTCAAGGAGGCTGAATTACATAGACTAGTCCCAGGGCATTAAGGCTCAAAAGGGGGACAGAACAGGTCTTGTTGCTTTTTTGTCCCCTATTCATGTTTACACAGGATTAAGCCCCATTTCTTAGGTTGATTTCATAGGACTGTTATCTTAGCTTTGGTACTTGTTCCATCACATGTACCGTACCATACATCAGACAATGCCAACAGTTGCTATTTAAACTGATTTGGCATTTTGTTTACATTCACCGCATAGTACCATTGGATGAAGTAAATGCAATGCAGACAAATGTTGAGAGGTTGAAAAAAATACTCATTTCACACGAGCTAGCTACCTTTCTACCTCTGTTTTAAAGGTACCCATACCGTGCACTTGGAATTCCTACATACTTAAAAAGTTTTTCCCCCAAGTGTCTTGGTATGCCTTAATTCATAAACTCATGACTCAAGAACTCTGAATTCTCTTATTAGAATATTCTTACAACTCTGTCACTCGACTGTATCATTATAAGCAACAGCATCCTTTCAGCTATAAACTTTATTTTGAACAAGTGCATACTATTTAGAAACCACAGGTTTCCTCCCTAGTCCTTTTTCTCTATCTAAACTTAAACCTCCTTCTTCAAAGATCCTATCTACTGATATAGTTTGCAACATGCTTTACCGGAAAAGTTATTGCCCCACATCTGCTTTACACAGGTCTTGTTTTATAAAGCAACAGGAGAACCATCACCCCTTGCTTAAATTACTGTTGGCTCTACTAAAACAAACATTTAGAACAAGATGTCCTTTATCAGATAACAGCTGCAATCCTAAGACTCCTTACTAAGGAATAAGGCCCACTGAACTTAGTGGGACTTCCTTCTATTAAGTATGCACAGGAAATTAAGTTGCGTGGAAAGTACAGTGTTGCGACTCCTCACCACCGATTTATAAATCTACTAATACTAAAACCTTAACTGTACTGTCAAGCGTCCCAAAAGACTTCAAAGTATTAATAAATTTGTTCAGAGCAAGTAGGAAAGATCGTGCTTCATACTTAACTGCTATTCTATCAACGAGATGACAGATGGTTCTCCTAGTAGTAATAACCAAATCACTTTTATTTGGAAAGGCCGTACAATTAAAATAGATCTTCACTTGGAAGACACCTACTTCTGTATTGAGCTTGCTTTCTGCACCACTTTTCAATTAACAAATCATGTCACTAAACAAGCAAATGTTAAACCCCAGCCTAAAGAAGAATGTGCAGGGGCAAGGTCTGTTTCTCTTACCCTTCGCTGCCGGCTTAAGATTCTGCGCTACGCTACCAGGCCAAGCTAAGCTAAGCAGAATTCCAACTGAAATAAACGCACTGGCGCGGTTCTAGTGCTTTTACACACAGCCTCGGCCACGCTGCTAGCGAAGCCAGAAAAACACGCTGCTAAGACACATGGGCAGCCGCAACTTCCTCGCACCTTTCTCCGCTTCCCGGCTTATTGCAAACGCAAAGACGCCACCTAGCGACCGATGGGCGGCACTTTCACCTAGCTATTCTCGCGCCGCCGCCGAGGCTCGAGCTCTCTCGCACAGCTGCCTGCTGTACAAGGCCCAGCCCAGCAAAGTCGAAGCACAACAAAATGGCGGCTGGCCGCCGCGTCACGTGACCCCCTTTGTGCCTTTCGGGGGGCTGAAGGGAGCCGACCCGGAGGCCTCGGCGCTCCAGCCCAGAGCGAAAACGAGCCTCGGCCGGGTGGGGGCGGGGGCTCCCGGAGGGAAGGCGACGGGGCTGTTGAGGGACTATTGTCGCCCTCTTCTCTCTCCCCCCCCCGCACACCCGGGGGGAGGGAAGCGGGAGGAAGCGGGGAGAAAATGGCGGCCATTTTGTGCTTGCGCAGAGGCGATGGTGGGGGCCCGGGTGTGGGGCGATGGCGGGGCCCGGCCGGAGCAGGGATGGGAGGGGGTCTCTCACGTACCGACTCCTCTTCCTTCTCCATGCCCGTGGGCATCTGCGGCACGGCCCGGTTGATGGAGGCATACTCGGCTAGGTCGGGCAAGTCCTCGCAGCGGAAGACGGGAAGCGGCTTAGACGCGTCCAGCGCCCGGGCCCGAAACGACAGTTTGCTCATGTTAGTCGTCGGCGGCTGCGACTGCTATGGCGGCTGCTGCTCCAGCTGAGGGGGGGGAGGCAGCGAGAGCGCTCCGAGCTGAGAGCCGGACCCCGCCGAGCGCTCTCATGGAGGGACCGGGGCTCCCGCGGCGGGGCGGGGCTCGCTCCGAGGCGGGTCCCAGCGGCGCCGGCTGGCGCGGCTAGGCTACGGCGCCGATTTCTCTCCTCCGCCGCTCCGGCTCTGCTCAATACGCCACGGCCAACATGGCGGACATTAAACCTCGACTGGCCGCCTCTTTCAGCCAACCCCAGCGCCACAGCCATTCCCACACTGCATCGCGCAAAGGCGCGGGCACGGCGCTGCTGGGGGGGGGGAGAGAAGGGGCGCGCGGCGCGGGCACGGAGACGAACGAGCGGGAGCGCTCGGGTTTCCCCCCCACACTTTTTTTTTTTACTGCTTCTGCTCGGGGATGATGAAGAAGGTGGTCCCGTCTTCGTTCCCAAAAGCTGTCACTGCTTGGGAGTCTCCTTCATTGTGATGCAGCAGCAGCAGCAGCACAGAAGCCGACCCAGCCGCACGCAGGAGATCCCTCGCACCACACTGGGGAGAGGGGAGGGACGGCGCCGACGCCTGGAGGAAGGCACGAGGTGGCCGGGGATGCCTCAACCCCAGCGAGGCGTTAAGGAGGCGAAGAGCTTCCCCTCGGCACAGGGCGGGCTGCTCCGCGCTGAGGGCGGCATGGCACACGGCGAGGCACGGGCTCCCGGCCAGGAGCAAAAGGGCACAACACCCAATTTCTCTGTAATTATTTCGGCTACAGTGCCCGGGCTGAAAAAAAAAAAGCAGCAGCAGCAGCCTCCCCTGTATTATCGCTAAACCATAATTTCTCTACACACACTCCACCGAGTCACTTTGTTCTTTACTCTGGAAGACCGGGGCTCTGTGACATCAAAAAATTCTATAGAATTGACTGGGAATTGGGATGGATGTGCATATTATACAGTTATTTGGAACGTTTTGTCTGAAATTTTGAACTTAAACCATTTCCCTAATTTTTTCTTCACACGCACATTTTAAAGAATGCATCAGGGATGAATGAGATGCATACAACAAAACATGCACCTTGGAAAAATTTGCCGCCACCTTCCATGTTAACAATATTGAAGCCCTTTCTTTGTAATGGCTTGACTGTGAGATATATGCTACTAACTGCATCAAATTATACAGCAGCACTTCTTAAGCTTTTTGAATTTGGCTACATTTTAAACTTATTCTTCGGCCACCTCCAATTGGATAGGCTGTCACAGGTTTTGACAAGTGAGTGCATGGGATTCTCACACCGCTGCCTAGAAGTAGCTGCTGCATCCCTCACTTAACAGTAGCATACTTTAAGTAGTTTTAGGCTGGAAAAAATGCAGCTGAATTGCACACTTCAATCTCTGTCTTATAGGCTCCACACTTCAAAAACGTAATTTCCCGAACGTAGATACAGCATGCAAAGGTGCCAATGAGATTTTGTCCCATCTAGTCTTTTCTTCAACATCCTAACTTTCTGTGTGTAGAAATGATTTTTTTATTGGGGACATCTTTTATCATAGTGCACCTGAAACGGTACCAGCCTAGTAGTTGTGAAAACCAAGGACCACCAGCCTTTCCCCCTAAATCAGCCAGCCAGGAAAGGAGGCAAGATGGGGAGAAGATGCTATGAACAGAACACAGTCTGTGCTTCTTTGCAGCTTTCGTAATTAAGAAGCAGTTTGGATGGCTGTAATAGTAAATATTTGCAGTATCGTCGACCTTTCCAACTTTTCCAAAACTTTACATTTCCTTCTGAGTGTTGGACATTCTGTTGGGGTTGACTGGAGAAGGGAATCTATCTCAAACTGGCCTGAGGAATTTGGTATTTATTGTAACACACTAGAAACTACTTTACAACTTAAGCAGTAGTCATTGTATAGGCCAGTGATGGCGAACCTATGACACGCGTGTCAGACGTGACACGCAGAGCCCTCACTTCTGGCACGTGCCCCCATCGGCCCATTCGCGCTGTTGTTGTTCCCCCCCCCATTTGTTGCTGGTAGCCAGAGGTTGGTTTTTAACCCTTTCTGTCATGGGCGTACCCAGGATCAAAACTAGGGGGGCAAGGGGAGGGGCCAAGGCACGGAAGGGGAGGGGCCACAAAGTGGGCGGGAACGGCGAACTCGCGCTCCGCCGGGCTGTGCCCCTCCCTAGCAGCAGGGCTGGTGGGCGGAGGCGGAGCCCAGCCCAGCGGAGCGCGAGTTCGGCGTTCCCGCCCACTGCGCCGCGCTCCCTGGTTCCCCGCCGCGCTTGGCCTTGCCTGAGGGCGCGCCGGGGAGCTGGAGGGAGGGTGCGGTGCGGCGGGAATGGCGAACTCGCGCTCCGCCGGGCTGTGCTCCGCCTCTGCCCACCAGCCCTGCTTCTAGAGTAGGGCAGCTGCCCTAACTTGCCGCATGGTGGGTACGCCCTTGCTTTCTGTGCTTTTTCTCTGGCACTTTGGCAGACGATGATTGGGTGCAACAGCGTTCATTTTTTAACCCGCTCTGTGCTGGGTTTTTTGGCACTTTGGCAGACTATGTCAGTGCTGTGTGTTAGTTCCAGCGAAGGTATTATTCGTCATTTATTTCTGTTCTCCCCCCAAAAAAGTGCAGCAGCTTTGGGGCATCCCCCCCAAAAAAGCAAAGCAACTTTTGCACACACCCCAAAAAAACCTCCAAAACTTTGGTCAGCAGCTCCCCCCAAAAAGCTCAACAACACTGGGCACTTTGTGATAAATAAGGGGTTTTTGGTTTGGTTTGGTTAAATAATTAGTTTTGGTTTCTTAAATACAGTTATATATTACAATTATACATTTTTGTTATTTAAACTATAAATATTGCAAAATTATGGTTTTTTTCTCGAAGTGACACACCACCCAAGTTATGCTCGGTTTTTTGGCGAATTTTGACACACCAAGCTCAAAAGGTTGCCCATCACTGGTAGGCCCTTAAATGCTGTGAGGGCAAAGGTCAGATACAGTAAATTAACAGAAAAGTAGGTATAAATACTAAATGTTTTAGAAGACACTAGGAAGACATGAAGGCCAAGTGATATAAAACACAACCTCTATCTATCTATCTATCTATCTATCTGCGCAAGCCATGTGATTTTTTTCACATGCAAGCTACCAGCTATCGTTCAAAGTGCAATAAATAAAACCCGTTCAACAGGTTGAACAGATTTGGGGGAATGCTTTAGGTGTCAACACCTATCAGAACATCTATCAGGACCCACTGGTTTGTTTTCAGACCTTACTTGAATACTTTTTTCACATTTGATTTGGAGCCTCCAATTACATTCTGCAGTCATTTGTACTGAAACACTTTCTGCATGGATTGCAAGACCACAGCAAACAGGAATACAGTCGTACCTTAGTTTTTGAACAGCTTAGTTCTCGAATGTTTTAGCTCCTGAATGCCGCAAATTTGCAAACTATTTTTGAAAGCTGAGCATCTGACGGGAATTTCAATTGGCTGCAGGAGCTTCCTGCAGCCAATCAGAAGCTGTGCTTTGGTTTTCCAACGTTTTGGAAGTTGAACGGAGTTCCGGAATGGTTTACGTTCGACTTCCAAGGTATGACTGTACTGCAGACTTGGAGCATTTGGAGACCTCAGCACCTTTGCTTTAAGGAGCAGCTGCATGTACAAAATACATATTCTTGGAAGGGGAAGTTGTTCCACTATCACTCTGTGGGGGTGAACTGGGCCAAATGATGCATATAAATTTTCCATGAATAACACCAGTGATGGAAGAGAAACTATTGGAGAGGGGAAATCTCTAACAGGGTTTATCTGGCACATATTTAAGTCATAAATTCAGCAAGTGCTTTATGAAAAAATAAAATGGCATTTCATATGCTTTAATAACATCACAAATATACAAAAGTCATGCACCCCTCACTTTTTGCTAAATTACAATCTGGTACTATGAATATCTACTTGGGAGTTCAATCAAATAATATATAAAATTTCTGTCTTAGCAAGCAACAGTTTTTTTGAGAAATTCATATTATTTTGCACATTCCACGATATTTTCTCCAGTGGGAGTCTAAACTCTTTCAGCACAATCCTGTGCATGTTTGCTCAAAAGAAGAAATCTAACAGAGTTCAGTGGGATTTGCTCTCAAATAACTGAGGATAGGATTGCAGCCCAAAGTACAGGTAACTGCGAGTCTGTTTTGTGGATTATAAGGAAATGCTACACGGCATGGCTTCTCTCTCCAGCTCTTCCTTAGAGTATTTGTGCTGCTCTTTCTTGGACTAGGCATATGTACAGGCACTATACTCATAGCTGTGCAGAGGAAGTATGCTGAGCGGTTAATGCTGTTATGAGCAAGTGCATAGCTAGGGATAGGACGAGTCTCTGCCATGCTTTTTCCAAGCAGCATTCAGAGGCTACAAACAGCCCCTTTCTACGCCAAGTTCTAACAGTGCTGGACCCAACGATCTATCGCAACATAGATTATTATGTATTGTTGAGTGATCATAAAGAACTTCTAAAGTGCTTATAACATTCGCGGGACATCACTACAACTTAGGAGACGCATGCCAGGCATGCCTGGAGTCTGGTGTGAAATACCATCACACATATATACAAGACATTGGGGGAGAACCATAACGTCACCATCTTCCATGAGGATCTAGGGAAGAAGCTGGTTGTATCAGTGGAGAATTGCAACCATTACAACAAGCTCCCACGTTGGGTGGGGTCCCCTTTTTAAGAGGAGGTATAGATGTGAGACAACAGAGATTGTTCCAAATAACATACAACATAGGCCCTCCTTGCTTTCTTTCCTGGCAACAACAATACATTGCTTTAGGTTGGGCATCCCTATTTCCTTACACTCAAATTCCTTTTGAGCATTACCAGCCACAGCACCCTGGTAGGAAAAATGGAACGCCCAAATCACACAGGTACAATCATAGCTGCTTGCAGTGTAGAGGACCCTGGTTTGGAGAGTCAAACCAGGGATAGCAAAGCGCTTCAGGACTTGGAAGAAGCCGCCACGTTCTGTGAAGCCAAAGACCTCAAAACCTTTCCTGCTTTTGACAATGATGGCAATGAAGGTGCAGCGGCTCCAGCTCCTGCAAGAGGTTGCATGACAAGGTGATCACCAAGTGCATTCCCATTTGAAGAGCCAGGTCAGCTTTCCTCCAACAAAGATGAAGAGCAAGGCAATGGAAGATCTAAGCCATGAATCTCCAGATACGTTTAGTCAAG
Organism: Zootoca vivipara; assembly: GCF_965207765.1. Taxonomy (NCBI): domain Eukaryota; kingdom Metazoa; phylum Chordata; class Lepidosauria; order Squamata; family Lacertidae; genus Zootoca; species Zootoca vivipara. The sequence continues at coordinate 40,555,776 of NC_142594.1, forward strand.
CAGAATCTACTGCAAGCTTTGTTGGGGTAGCTGGTTCATAATCTTCAGAGGTTCCTGTGTACAGCAGCTCCTTGGCGGCTGAAGTGGCCGGTTCAGAAGAATTTCCTCTATATGGTTACTTCCAGGAGGCTATGCTGAACCCAGCCATCTCAAGCACCATTGTTCACCCTAATGCGCCTTTGGCCTTTTCCTCCACTACTGAACATTTAGCTTCAATCAGCAGCCCTGTACCTGCATCACACTTTCCAGTACAGCCAGCCTTCATACCATCTTCTACATCAAGTCCAGATGTAATTATTCCTGTGCAATTCCGGTGCCAACCACCTTCTGTTCTATCTGATTGTGTTGCTGGATACAGACAGGGAGTTATTATTCCTCCCTACTCCTGGCCCCCAAACACATGTGACTTGCCCAAGGACCTGAGAGTGGTGCAGGTCTTCTATAATAAAAACATTCAACATTATCACCAGAACTGCTCGATTCCTGTGATGTGCACCACTCCATCCAACAAGCAGTTTTCATCCAGTTGGTCCATCTGCACCTTGGGCACACACTGAAGCTCCAGTATCCTTTTCAGAACCGTAAGTTCCTGTTCATAGTCAAGTTCCCCCCCCCCCCAAAGAACCCCAGAAGCCTATTTATGTATTTGAATTGGTCTGTGACTGTTTAATAAATTTGATTACCTGATTATTTATGTATCATAGCATGGAGCCCACTACCAGTTAGTGCATTTGTACCCTGATCCTTCCCCCTTGGAGTATGCTGTGCAGTTCCATGCAGTCAGATCCAGTGCACTGCATGGTGCAGCTAGCTATCTGTAAAAGAATAATTTTCTAGGTGCCAAGCATTCCTGTGTTTCTTTTCCCCTTTTTCATGTTTCATTTGACACAATGATTTGTTATATAGAGGAGGGAGAAGTCTATATATTGGGGAGAGGGGCTACTACACTGCACATACCGGTAGCATGCTCTCCACATAAAAAAACAGAATTATAAATTTAAAAGCTGTTCTCCTTTGCGTATGATGACAGCAAGATGGAAGAATTTCCAAAGCATTATTTTGGTAGTAGTGCATCATGTTAAAATGGTACTGCCTTGCCTTTTGACTTATGTGTTTTTAAGTTGCAGCAAAAAGCTGGAATGTACTTTAATGAAATTAACTGCTTTTTGTATACAATTGTATTATGATGTTCCTGGGAAGAAATACTGGCTGTGAGTTTGGTTATACATACAAATACACTGTCTTGCCAACTAAGGCCAACACTTCTTTCTTCAAAAACAGACTGAAAATCTTGACACATACTTAACACATTTTCCAAATGTAAACACTGTACGACATATAAGCAGACACATCTTGTTTCAATCCCATTTTTTAGTAAAAAGGGCATGAAGCTGCCCAGCAGAACCTCTCACTTAGTACATTTCTATCCCACCCTTCTTCCATCAAGGAACTCAAGGTGATGCATGTAGGATCTTGGGTGGTCTCTCATCCAAACTGAGTAGACTCAGATCTGCTTTGCTTCAGCAAAGTTCCTGTGCCTAAGACCATGTGCCTTGGGATATAATAGTATTTACACTATGCTAGGCAGAGGAAGACAGGAGTGCCTGGTGTGCTTGTTAGAGAGATCCTAACAGTGCTCTGGGTCCATGGGGTCAAGAAGAGCTAAACGACTAAACAACAAAGGCAGAATATGATCAAAATAAGGGAAGGAAGATAAATGAGCTCAGAAATACTGAAATGAAAAGGAACAGGATTTGCAAGGCAGGACCAAAAGTCTGCAGATATATGCAGAAATTATAGGAAAGCAAGTTCTAGGGTTATTTGAATGCTGTTACCGAACAGAAAGTTACACACAAGACATATCATGTCATATAATCAGAGATGTAGGATGTGTGAGGGCTTGTAATGAATATTACCTCTTTTGCAAGATTTGTATTAATTTCACAATTTTACAGTATTACGGCAAGTTATTACAACAAGTGGCAATGGCGTCTACCTTACATGGCTTTTTAAAAGGATTAGAGAAAATCAGAGAGGATAGTCTATCAATGAGCATTAACCATAAAAGCTAAATTGACTCCCCATGTTCAAAGGCCTTCTCTCTGAATACAAACTGCTGAGACCAAATAGAGAATAGCTATTGACTTCATGCCCTGCTGTTGAACTTCCTAGCAGTCTCTCATTGGCTGCTATTGAGAAAATGCCAGATTAGCTGGAGTTCTGGTCTGAGCCAATGGTCTATTTTTATAAAAGATGGGGATAAGACCACTGGCTATAATATGGTAAGTTTAGGTTGAACTAAAGAAAGGAAAGGCATTTGTAGAGTTTGCAAAGGGTTTGCAAGGGACTTACAACAACATGCTGCGGCATCTCAATCAGGGTTCCAGACAGCCTGCTATGCCCTCTCCCAGGACACTCCATTCAATTCCTTTGCTCACAGACAACCAACATTCAGTGGTACTACTGTGTAGGCTCAGTCCTCTTTAGGATGATATTTTTGAGGAGGGGGGTCACTTCATTAGGCTACCCCCTTAAAATTATCCCCTGTGGATCTCCAGAGCATGCCAATGCATCCCTCTTGTTTCTCAGAGGCTCCAATTTGGACTCACCTCTGATAGCATTTACCCACTGAGTTTACAATTAGGAGGAGTGAAGGTGAGGAAACCAAAAGCGGGTAGGGAGGATAGGAAACAAAAATGTGTGGATGTTTTGCATCCATATTGAGCCTTAAAATGAGCTTATGCTATGTCTGGATATCCTCTCTGGACATCTGTTACATAACTGAAATTGGTTGAATGAAAATGTATTCATCCAACCAGGAGTTGAGAATATCAACACCATATCAATGTAAGAAAGAGGTCAACCCTTCTTCCTTTTACCTTGTCATTTTCTCTCTCTTAAGGTTAGCTGAAATGATATGAAAGAATACTCAATCATTATATTCCTGCTGTCATCTAAGAAGATGGCCATAGATGGAATTTAACCGCTTAGGGAAATATTACTGTTTCTAACAAAGTAACCAGTTCATTAAGGGTTTTTGTAAACAAGTCTTCTGCCTCCTCTTTCCCTCGTTTACTTCCCAATTAGTTGGCCCAGTTTGCACATGAATTCATTATAATGGATGCTCAATCAATTTCAAGAATTAGGCCACTTTCATGTATGGCAGGAGCTTGAAAAATGTATTATGTCTTCAAGTAATAACACTCCTGAAAATACATCACAAAGGGACACTGCAAACAGAGCTCTGTGGAAAAGGAGGATATCTAGGGCTTTTACTTTTTCTACATCCCCTCCTACTCCCAGTTATTTTCCCAGGAAGCCTGGTATTATTTTATCACTTAAAACAATCAGAATGTACACTGCATTTATCTACATTGCTCCACAAGATTCTGTAGTTAATGGAAATATGGAAGAAGAAAATCTAATCAAGCTCCTTACACAGTACTTGATTACCTGCAAGATTACCTGCAATTAAAAATATCAAAGCATTTCACACTTTTATTTTAACTCGTTTAACCTAAAAACACACACAAGCACTTGAGGCCCTTTGAATGTGAACAGATGGGTTATTTTCCTTCTGCGTTTGCAGCCATCTTAAAGACTATACAAAATTATTCAAGGTAGTTAAGCAGAAGCTGACTAGAAAGTGCCATAGAATGATCTCACATAACCAAGTGTAGAGAATAAAATGTCATATTGCCACACAGTGTTGATAGGCATTAAGTTAAATTTACTGGGGAAACATTTCCTTACTGCATACAACACTATACAGTAGTCACAAAAGCTCCTAGAGTTCAAGAGAGCCCTGTTTCTCTCCTCCACCCACTTCTGCATTTGTGTATGTGTGTGTGTGTGTGTGTGTGTGTGTGTGCGCGCGCATATGGAGACACTCACCAGGGCAACCTAGAGCAATGGCCTTCAAATGCAAGATCTACCAGTACCTCTGACTCCCAATCTATAACATGGGACCCAATTTCACATTTTCACTTTTGCGTTATAATTATTAATCCTAAAATGGCAATTCACCATAGCAATACTTCCAAATGAAAAGCAGTTATTTCTACACTTAATCTTAGCTGAGAAGTGAATTGTAGAAGTCTAGAGAGCCATAAAAATGTGAACAGAGTGCCCCTGCCACATAGAGAGGTCCCTCACTAAAGGCATAGATATAGAAAGGTAGAACATGTGGTTGGCCAGAAATATGTATCTTATTTAAAAATGGTTCATGCCTTTCTCCTGCCACATTGCAGCCCTGATGAAAAATGATAAAATAAGTGTATCATTATGTCCTAGCTCAGACCCCACTTGTACTGCTCCTTTGGTCTAGTCAGCCTTAGATGGAATCCAATATGGCAGCAACAACTTTGCTATGACCCACCTATGGGTCCTGACCCACTGGCTAAAGACCTACGGCCTAGAGAAGTAGAGTTGTGCCTACAGTATGGATACAGAATAGTCTGTGCATAGAAAGTCTAAGTCTGCAATCTATATATGTTTACCTGGAAGTAAATCCCGATGAACACAGTGTGGCTTAGAGGTAAGTAGACAACATGTAGGGTTGCACAGCAAAGCTCTTCAGCTTAGAAACATAATAGCACTGTGCGTTATAATAGAGACACATTAATGGGATGAATGCAAACAGACCTGCAATATATCTTATTCTTGTAACTTAACTATGAGCTACTCAGTTAAATTACCCAGTATCATTAGTCAAGATGACCATGGGATGCAAACCAATGCCCTGGGTACCACCTGATCCTCTGGATGCTAAATCCTGAGAAAGGATATACTGTACAAGGGTGAAGCCTCTTGTAATTTACCTTTTCTTCATCTCCTGCAAGTAAGTCTGCACTTACTCTGAAATACCTAGGACTAACCACTGTCAGCCTTAGGACAGGATAAGATACTCTTTTCCTTGCCACTTTCTGTTCAGATGCAAAATGTGTGTTTTATCAACACAACCATTACTTGAAAGTAATGCATAGATTCAGACCTTACATACTCATCATTATCCAGAACTAGTTCATCTTCAGAAACAGTAGCAAACGTAAGTTTATCTTTGTACCAGCTGAGTGATGTGGAAAAAGCATGGTAGTTTTATATAGGGTTATATGTTTTAGATGAGCAAAAACAGACTTAGTATCTTAGACCAGGCATAGGCAAACTTGGCCCTCCAGATGTTTTGGGACTGTGGTCAGGGATGACGGGAGTTGTAGTTCCAAAACATCTGGAGGGCAGAGTTTGCCTATGCCTGTCTTAGACTAAGCACACTATCTTCAACTATTCATGGATATCACTCATTCATGTCTTACTCAGGGCTTATTTTCTAAGTAGCAGGGTTCAGATTTGTCTCAAAATAGTCACATCCACTGATCACAAGCTTTACTCCATAATCCTAGATGTGTATAGGCTGTTTTGTGGTTATTCAAATGGAAAGGCAAAGCCCTGCCACTGAACAAGCAAAAATGCTGAAACCTTTCCTTCCTGGTCTTACCTCCAGCAATATCACCACATAATTCAGAATATCTACATTAAGCTAGTATTCTCCATAACTATACAGTACACAAGGTCACCTCTTTGCTCAGAGCCTTACATTAGCATGCTTTTATTTAGCTGTCAAGTTTCCTCTAGGTTGCCACTTCTCTGTCTTCTGTTATATGGTCTCTATTGTTGCTTTGCGCTGCACAGTCATTTTTAAGGTACCACTCATACTTTCTGTCATGTTTCCTATGCTGAAGAAATATGCCCACCTCATCTATTCAGGAAAGTGTTATAAACGCCTTAAACTCTTTTTTTCTGAACTGCCTGCCCTAACATCATATCAGCTCTTGCATTGCCTTAGGAATCTCCCTTATCCCAACTCACTACTCATTGTCATATTGAAGACTCCCTTCCTTCATTATTGACTTCACTAGCATTGGCACCATGTCCATTATATTCTGTAAAGAACCTAGCACATGGCCAGTAGTAGACAGAGTCACTGTAAATTTATTGTCTGTGGCAACGAAGAATTGGTAACAGGCAACCAAGTCAAAAATGATTTGTAAACTGTGAGAATTGGGCTTCCTTCCATCTATATGCCATCAGGGTGCCACAAAACAACCACAAGTATTTATTTATTATATATTCTCTGCTTCCTCCAAGAAGGTCAAGAGCACAATTTTAACTTCACAACAACCCTCTGAAGTTAGGCAGGCAGAGGGAAAGTGGCTCACCTAATGGCACTCAGTCAGTTCATAGTTCAACAGAGGTTTGAATCCAGACTTCCCATGGGTTCGACAAAATGGTGCAGGATGGTAACTTCTGTGGGCTTATTTGCAAGGTTGACATAGTAATCTAAATAGGTACTATAAAAATGCACAAATGTATTAACTGCATAAGTAATAAGATTTCCCTCCCAGCTACAGTGGCAAGTAAATCTAGTTTAGCACAGCTCATGCCACCTGGCACAAGCAAATTCCCCCTAAGGGGGGTGTAACAATATATCATAGAATTGTAGAGTTGGAAGGGACCCCCAAATGTCATCTAGTCCAACACCCTGCAATGCAAGAATCCTGCCCACAGCTGTCCCTGGGTGGGTTCTAACCACCAAACTTCTGGTTAACATCCAGATGCACTGACCCGTTGCGCCAATATCTGCAGAGGAACGACTTATTGGAGGATAGTATTTAAGAGGTATACCCATAGATGAACTGGAGAACAACCTGGCAGCATTTGATTTAAATGGCCAGTGGCACACTAGAGTGACTCAAATCTGGGGTTAAGGTATTTCCTAGTCCTTTTAACTGAGAATGTTTAAATGGAAGTAGCAAGGAATGAATCTCAGACCTTTACACATGCAAAGCATATGTTATGCCACAAACATGGACCTTCCCCATATACTGCTCTGAGTTCCTTGGAGGAACAGAAGTATAACAAACAGCAAAATTCCACCTTTTTACATATAGTGCAACTGTGAGCAAATGGATGTGAATACTTTCCTATCAGAATGCAGAAAGGACTAAGAAGTCGTCTCTACTTATACACAGCTAACAGCTGTTCTACGACTACCAGCCATGGCACATTCATATGCCTCTTGTTTCACAACAGCTGTGCATAGAATGCACCCATGTATCAAGGTGTCTGTAGCACTGTATGGTGCAATCATGTGCTGCACTGCCACATCTTCTTGAGATGGAGGCTGCATGAGTTGCATTCCTAGATCTGTAAGAGTACATCCATGATTGGCCTTTTCAGGCAACCATTGTTGTTACACAGTAGGGCCCATAACTAGGGAAAGCATTTTCTGTTGCTAATCAGCCCATAACTGATAAAATTTTTACTTATATGCTCAAATGTAGATTTTTTAAAAGAGCTATTTACCCAGCTAAATTGCCTTCCTCTTCTTTATTAAGCAAATTTACTCAGAAACCTTCAAATACATTCTGCAGCATCAAACTCCTTGCAAAGAGATTTCTTTCAAGGGTAAGAAAGAACACATTCCCTTGAGGTATATGTTATAAATATCTGTGGTACAACAGACACACATACAAAAGCAATGTCCTCTATGATTATTGTGTTTAAATGTGTGTGCCAAACAATTCCATATCTAAATTTCTAATACAAAGAAGTTCAGAGTACTAGCTTGAAGAATTCCTAAAGAAAATTAAAACATTCCTTTACAATACTTTAGTAGATTCCCTAACCTGTTGCGTATTCTAATATATTTTTAATCATTTCAAAACCATGCATTTATAAGATGATGCCATTTATTTCATGATTTTGACATGTGGAACTACATCTTCCCAGCCATCTTTGCATCACATTAACCACTTTTTGTTTACATATGAACAATAAAGATTTTTGCAGGGGATGCTATATATTGGTGTTCTTAATATGTGATATAGACACAAACACTTAAAGCAGTTTGAAGACTACTTGGAAATTTATTAGAAGCTTTATGCCATATGTGTCTTGCACTGGTTAATTTCCATGTTGATAGAAATAAATATGAATATTCCTAAAATATTTTGCAGGAGTTGAAAAAACATTGGCCAATCCTAATTTGTAGTTCAGCTATCAATGCTTTTTTAATCTTTTAAATCAGGGGAAATGAATTAGGGCTTTTAAGGCTGTATCAGCAATTATGAAAAATACTATCGCATAATGAATATATAACACAATAAAATTATATAGACATATATGAACCCACTACACACACACACACACACACACACACACACACACACACACAGTTTTCAGCCACTGAGAAATAATCCTGGAGAAGGGATAAAAATTATTAAAGAATGGCATAATTCTTCACATACCTCAAGAGGATTTTTTTATAGCAAGGGGTGGAAATCCAAACCCTGGCTCTAGTCTCACAAAACAACAAAGGACTGTGACGACATGTCTGTTATGGTGTACACTGTACTTCACGTATATGGATTTTAATATTTTATCTATCTATATTTTTACACACACACACACACACACAGACAGACAGAGAGAGAGACAGAGAGAGAGTATGGTATAAGGTTGTATGCTGTATTTGGTTAGAAGAAAAGAGGAAATGATACAATAGATCAAATCTTGCCCCACCTTTCCCCCCACCTTTTCTTGGTGAAACGAACATAAATTGTTTAGGAGCACCACAGCGCCACCAACACAGATCAATACAAAACAAAAAAGATTTCCCACCGTGTGCAAAAAAAAAATCGCCTAGAAAAATGCCAAAAAATTACAAAATGTCTCCCAAATGCACCTTCTCAAAAGAACACGACACCTAGATGAGGTGTATTCCTTAGGAACCTGTATATAAAGAATGCTTTGAGATGAGTGACCAAAAAGCAGCTTACTGGCAAATAAAAAAGGCCAATGTCTAGTAACAGGCATAACTTGATAAAAACCCAGTTATGTCAATACCTTCCTTCAATACACGGAGGGCAGTTTCTCTCGTACTTTACACCAAGCCAATCCACCCCCAACCCCTAATTAGTCACAACCACTAATATCTTAAAGGGTATTCCTATTACAAACAATACATTTTCTTTCTTTCTTTTCTCTCTCTCTCTCTCTCTCTCTGTGTGTGTGTATTATATTTTGTTCCACGTATTTATTATTAACGCTGGAGAGTCCAACTCCACCTTGAAAATATCCGAGTTCTTGATGGCGCCATAAAAAAAAATCAAAGTACAAATATATACTGTAGTTAGAATACAGTCACTCCTAGGGAGAAAAGCAAGATAGGTTTATAATACTCAGAAATAATGAGACGACGTTTGGTGTGCTTAATTAGGAGAGCTCAGACCTCGGGGTGGGGGTGGCGCGGGGTGGGGGAACAAGCCTACATTGGATTCATCAACATTAAAGAACATTATTATTATTTTGGGCTAGCCGATTGCCGCGAAAAAGAAAATATCAACATACATATTTGAAAGACTGGGGAAAACTTACCTCGAAGAAAGGAAAGCAGACAGCTGCCTCCTCACAACGACGGGAAGAAAATAGGTTGTGTATAGTTTCTCGCTTGCAGATAGCAGCCTCCACGCAGCGAAAGGATCCCCGAACATCTTTAAAAATCTTTGCAAACGACCACGGAGACCCTCTCCCATGATCGGCGGCGGATCCCGGAGGTTTTTTGTTCGGGATCTGTGGGGGGCGTTTGGGTAAACCGGAGAAATATCCAAAGAAGATTAAAAGCAAGAGGCGGCAGGAGCCAGAAGACTCTGGGGTTAACAACTTTGTAATGGCAAACAGGCGTGTTCTGATTGGTTAGGAGGGCAGTGTCCCTCCACAGTCTGCACTATCCCCCGCTCTCCCCCTTCTGCAGCCTGGAAAAAATGCAGAAATGCAGTGTGCCATTTTATACAGGCTTTAAAAACACACCCCAAACCCAGCCACCGAAAGCATAGGCATCACATTTTTGGTGTGTGACACTGCAAAACAAGAGCTCCCCCAAAAGCTTCAAATTTTTTTTTTAAAGGTCTCCTTCAGTACGTATAAGCGTGTCCTTGGGGTGCAGAGAAAGAGGGAAAGAAAAGAGACGCACAAAAATAATCCACACAGGGGGGCTGGGCCATTTCCCCCTCCCACCTCAATTATTTCTTCTGAAATCACGTCCAACTGTTAAACGCGGCAATGCCCAGCCGCCCCCATCCCGGTCCAGGAAGCTAGAACTATTTTTTTAATTATTATTTTAATGTAAAGAAATGAGTTTGCCTGAATGATATCATAGCACCTAAAAAAAGCCAGTCCCGCCTGGAACAAAAATCCATGACTCCTTGATACAGAATTTGAGAGGCTGCTGCAACAGTAGGAAAGATTTCCTTCCCCCCTCACAAATCTGCTTACCTACCGTCATAGGCAGAGAGCCAAGAATATTAATTTCAATAGATACATCCATTGTGGTAGGCATAGTTATTCTACAAAGAATGTTTAAAATCCCCTCCTTATACTGACAGAATTCTGCCATGCTGCCCACAAACAAAATGGCTGTGGCACTGAGTTTTTTTGGATCCTCCCACCGTACTTCTCCCCACCGCGGCCTCCGGGAAGTGGTAGAAATCCAAAATAAATCAGTACTCCAAGTACAATGCCCAATCCAAACTCCCCATGACATCAGGAAAGGCGAGGGGCTCTGAGAAGACGCGGTCCTATCTTTAAGGGTTTTTTTTTTAAAAAAATTTGTTTTAAAATGTGCATCAATCATTGGAAATTTGCATGGCAGTGTAATCCGAACTTCCTGCTTTACATATGTATGAGGTCTTTCACCTATCTTGGCAGGCTTTCAAATTAAGTGGGCTGGGAAATTTGATGCTGTGTATCTTCAGTTGCGAGCTGAGTCAGGTACTCAGTCGCTGTGTGCTGGTAAAAATGAAGGCGAAACGCCTGGCCTAACAAAGAAAAAGAGAGAGAGAGAGAGAAATCAAAATCTGGCAGCCCCAACCCTCCATTTCCCGTTTCACTCTTTTGGAGGGTATATTTAATTAAACAAGGCAAGTTATTATGAATGTGGACACTCTACAAAAGTACAAACATTGAACTTTGTGTCTTAAGTGTTTTGTATAATTATTTGTGTGTATGCTATATGTGTTTATGACTTCAACTAATACTGTTTCTTTGTGATCAGCCATAAATGTTAGTTCTGTTCAGTTCTTTACACTAAAGGGAAATATTGTTTATTCAAATTTAATTTACTGGCAATTTATTTCAAACCTTGAAACATTAGATATGACACCTTTCAAGTGCCAATTCTCCAGAAACTGCAGTGATCCCAACTGAGTTCTCATGGGTGTTGTTTACTTCAGTGAAAGGTATTTTATTAGAATGCCTCACACCACTGATAAAATAGTCCCCATTGAAGACTACTCTTGATCACAAGGATTGTGACTTTCTAATGCAAGCTACAAACTACTTAAGCCAGAATGTTTTCATTTGAATTAGCTTAACTCCACTGGTGGCAGTAATAAACTTCAATAGGACCAAGCTGATTTAATAGATTTCAATGGAATATACTTACAAACAAGCATTTTATTTAAATTTCAGTTTTACGGCCTAATCTCAAAAGGCTGTTTTAGCTGAAACAGTAATACCCACATTACCCCCCCACACACATTTATACTACTGTAGCATAAACTACATTGTATCCTCTGAGCCCCCACTCTGCTCCTGACATTTCAATACACAGAAAGCTTTTTAATTTCCCTTTGTTTGGAAAATTGCTGGTATTGAACAAAAGATACAGAACCTTTTGATTCTGTGATGGGTCATAAGTGAAACCAAATATTTATTGCAAACTAATCAAAAATAATAATGTTTTAATACTGTTATGAACCACCATGGGATTAGTAACATGAAAGGGCAGTATATAATTTAATAAATATGCAAACTTATTTCACAGCAGTGCGGGTGGTGGCTGTGCCAGCTCTCTGGCACTGGTGCTTTCATATGTTAAATCCCATTAGATACTGCTTTAGTATTTCAGCACAAAGGACTAGGTCATATGTAACAAAATCAAAAGCTTGAATATACATTTTTGGATTGATTTATGCATGCAGTGCCAGCCCAAGATATTTTGGCACATGAGGTGGACCCCAAAATTGCACACACACACACACACACACACACACACACACACACACAGAGAGAGAGAGAGAGAGAGAGAGAGAGAGACACACACAGACACACACAGACACACACAGACACACCCTGCCATGGAAGAAGGGGGTGAGAGAAGATCTACCGTATATCATGAACAAGCAGGGAAGGAAGATCAACATAGGGATCTGCTACCCTGGTGAATCCTGCCACCTGAGGCACTCACCTCACCTTGCCTTATGGGTGACCCGGCCCTGAATAAAGATCTACATCAAGATCTGCTGCCCCTTTGGATCCTGCTGCCTGAAGCAGTCACATCACCTTACCTCATGGATGGGCTGGTTCTGAATAAAGATCTACTGTACTTTGGGATCTGCTACCCCTGTGGCTTCTGTTGCCTGAGGCAAGTCACCTCACCATGCCTCATGGGTGGGCTGGCCTTGCATTCATATTTATATATTTACAAATGTCTCTAAGCAATGTACAAGAAATAAAATATTGTTTAGAACGTTCTGAAGGAAGTCTGTGATCTGACTGAACAGGGCTTTATATAAATAAATTATAATGTAGATTGTGTAGTTCTGCCCCAAAGCATTCAACATGTGTGACTTCACCGACCGAAATTGTAATACCTTTGAATATAATTCTTATATGTAATATAAGAATGGTTACCCAAAAGCATTCAAAATTATTCAGTAGACCTTTCCGAATAAATCTCAGAAAGCAATGGGAAGGGGTTCTGTGTATTCTGTGCCACTTTTTCTTATTCACATTGGATTTTCCTATAAAATTTTAATAGCCATTGGTACCTAAAGGCAGACATGGCCCAAAACATTTTGGCACCTGAGGCAAACCAAAAAATGGTACCCTCCTTCGACAAGGGAAGAAGGGGGGTGTGAACACTGAGAACAAGGGGGGAGAGAGAAAGATCTACATTGGGAAAGGGAGGGAAGGAGGAGAACAACAACAGTGCTTCCTGTTCAGCAAGAGGCTGCTATAGAGGTGGCATGGCGGGTCATGCCAAGGTGGCGAAAGATCCAGCCTCCAAGGAGTGCACTGCAGCCATCGCTGCCACTTCAGCAGCAGCAGTGGGTTATGCATTCCTTGGATGCCAGCTCTGCTGCCCCTGTGGATCCTGCCAGTTTTCCAACCTCAGCTTGCCTGGATGGATTGGCCAGCTGTTTGACCCAGAAGGTGAGCTGTATATTTATTAAACCCTATACCTAGGGTTGCCATATTTCAAAAAGTAAAAAGCAGGACACCCCCAAAGTTGCTGCACTTATTTCTATTTTTTTTACAAAAATGCCAAAAAAACAACGATTTTTCGATTGACTTGCCTAAGATCCAGGACAAAGTGCCAGCTTTTGGAAATTCCCCCTGGATGTCAATTCCGCCTTTGAAATCCCAGTAATGTCTGGGAAAATCCAGACGTATGGCAACCCTACCTATACCTGCAGGTCTCAGGGCAGTTCACAGAATAAGCTGGTCTAGAATTGAAATCGAAATACTTTATTGCCACATGTACAACTTGTATACAGTGAGATTACACGAGCAACCCCACTCAGCTCCCTTAGTCTTAATTCCCCTCGTTTACTGGCGCACACCCACCAAACCCAAAAGTCAGTTGCCCTGTTGTTATCTTTTCATTCAGCAGCCTAACAGCCCACGCATAGAAGCTGTTCTTTACCCTGTTGGTGCGACTAATCATGCTTCTATATCTTCTGCCTGAAGGAGATAAAAAAAAGTGCCAGCCAGGGTGTGAATCATCCCTAATAATTTTCCTCACTCTCCTGAGGCAATGGTCTTCCGTGATGTCATCCAGCAGATTCATGGGACAGCCCATAAAATCTTGTGCTGTATTCACCACCCTCTGTAGGCACTTCCTATCCGTTGATGTCAAGCCAGCGTACCACATCGTGATGCAGTATGAAAGGACACTTGAAATGTTGATTGACATCCTTCTTTCGCAATACTCTAAAGAAATTGAGTCTCTGTTGGGCCGCCTTAACCACCTGGGTTGTATTGATTTTCCAAGTAAGGTCTTCACTGAGATAAACTCCTAGGGATTTAAAGGAAGAGACTCTCTCCACACAGCCCTCCCCGATGTACAGTGGGGCTAGTTCTCCTCTCTTCCTCCGGAAGTCCAACACCATCTCCTTTGTCTTGCTGATATTAAGCTGCAAGTTGTTCTCTAGGCAGCGTTTAGATATTTTTTGGACCTCCCCTCTATATGCTGATTCGTCTCCGCCTGTTATTAGACCCATTATGGTGGTGTCATCTGCAAACCTAATAATTGCAGTAGACAGGTCAGATGATACACAATAGTATGTATACAATGAATGCAGGTAGGGACTTAGCACACATCCCTGTTGTGTGCCAGTGCTGATTTTTAAGGAATTAGATGTTACTTGTCCAGTCCTCACTGTTTGTGTCCGATCTATCAGAAAGTCTTTAATCTAGCCACATATGGTAGAATAAAGGTTCATGTCAATCAACTTTTTTAATGAGGATGTCCGGAAGGATGGAATTAAAAGCCGAGCTATAATCAATAAACAACATAGTTCTCCGGTTTCTCTAGATGACTTGCTGCAAGATGAAAGGCGGTACCTATCGCATCATCTGTGGACCCCTTTCTTCTGTAGGCAAACTGATGTTTATCAAAGTCCTGTGGAAAGCAAGTTCTAAGGTGTTGAAGGACCAGTCTTTCAAAACATTTAATCACTACAGCTGTTAATGCAATAGGTCTGTAGTCATTCAGGCAGGTAATTGCCATTTTCTTTGGAAATGGGACAATAGTAGCTGCTTTTACCGTAAACATGATGGAACACAAGCTGTTTGCAGGGAGATGTTAAAAATCTTTGTCAGGACCCCTGCTAGTTGATCAGCACATTTTTTGACCACTATCCCCAGCACCCCATCTGGGCCAGCCACTTTACTGGGATTCACTGCCTTCAATGCAGCTTTCACTTGATGATCATATAGAATGAGTGGCTGAGAGTTTGAAGGCTGGTAGGCAGGAGCTAAAGCGTTCAATCTTTTAACCTCGTAGCGAGCAAAGAATATGTTCAGCTCCTCTGCCCACGAATCATCAGCCTTAACCATGTTCTTTGTATTGCCCTTGTAGTTGGTTAGGTGCTGCAGTCCTTGCCACACTTGTTTCATGTTGTTATTGACTAACCTTAGGCTTATATTGTTGTTTTGCTGCCTTAATGCCTTTTTTGAGAATTGTTCTCGCCTCTCTGTATATGCCTATATTCCCTGTCTTAAAGGCAGAATCCCGGGTTTTCAGGAGTGTTCTTACCTCAGCAGTGATCCATAGACTCTAATGCATCTCTTCGATGTTACATTATTGGCGCACACTTTAATATACGTAGGAAAGTGTAGCGTCTGTGTATGTATGCAGATTTTGATCTTCAAACACACTCCAATCATTGCTCTCAAAACAATCCTGGAGTTGTCTGTCTAAGTCTAAGAGCATCCTCTGGCCAAATTCTAACTGTTGAATTCTTCTCCTGAGAGGGATGTACTTCAGACATAGAAAAACTGAAGAATGGTTGGATGAGCCTAAGTGGGGGAAGGGGATTGCCCTGTATGCTTGTTTCAAATGGGAATACACGCAATCTTGAATATTCTGGAAGCTCTACTTGCAGCATATTGATGGTCAAGATGACCCCTGCCTAACTGGTAGCAGCTGTAGTGCTGAGCTCATTAATGTGTGTTTCACATGCTTTGATGTATCCACAGGTCCCAGGCATGGCTAGAGGAGAAAGTAATGGTTAATACCAGCCACCTGTGTTCCCATGTGACATAGCCAACCTGGGCCTATAGAGATTGTGTGTATCTTTACTTGGGTGTGGACAAGCCATCTTCTCGCTGTGTCCATCCCACAGAGTGCTGTGAGCAGGGGCAAGGAGGGAGCCATCGGACCTTTGCTGTAAGTTTGTACCTTTCTTTAATAAATCATTAGACCTGATCAATCTGGTGGTTTAGGTGTCTTTCTATGAAATTCCTGCGTATTCGAGCTCCTGTAGGGCCTCCCTTGACTCTGCAGGGCATTTCACCAGCCCTGCCTGAAAAATATGTGGTGACTATCTACTTTGGACCTGATGTCAATAATGGCACATAGGGCTCTACTCGCATTATTGGTTTGTTAACACGTAAGGACTTCATGCTTTCTTAAGGGAGGTGACCCAATCTTTTGTAAATATTTCACCTCATGAATACCCAGAAAGTTCATGAACTGTGTCAGACATGAATAACACAGTAATTATGTAGCTGATACCATATTGGAATCCTTAAGATGCCATCACAAAGAACATTGATAAGCTTATAAGCCCTGTTTAGCACACACACAAAAAGTCTTGATAAACAGGGTAGTAAGTGACTGAACAGTAACTAACTGTTTTGTGCTATGGCAGTATTGCTTATAAAATGTTGTGCTAATAAGTTATTGGTGTTTATTTGGGTTTGTTTATTTGAAGTAATTTATGTGAAATAAGCCAGCCTGGCTGCTCCCACCTGTCAGTGTTTTAAAACAGTGAGTGAACTCAGAGCTGTGATTGATAAGTGGCTTTTATGGACAACAGGCTACAGGAATCCCTGGACAGCTGTTTCCCCCTCATTTTTAGTGCACTTTTCAAACATTTATTTGTTAACAAAATAAAATGGAATATATTTTCCATAACTGAACCCTTTCATGTTCCTGTCTCTTTTCTTTTTCCACTCTTTTGGAGGTGATAGCCATTTTGTGTCTGATGTCCTTGGCCTCTTGTTGAAATTCCAAATATGGCCCTGGACCCACAAAGGTTTTTCATAGTCTCTAACAACCTAGGTTAGGGATTGGGAATCTGTGGTTTTCCATGTGTTGTTGGACTACAAACCCTATTGTCTCTTACCATTGGTCATAATGGCTTGGCTAATGGGAGTTGAAGTCTGACAAGGGGGAAGGCAAAAGAGAAGCGGCCCAGGCATATAACCACCATCTCCTGAAGGGACCAGCAAGGGAACTGTCGGGTAGCATAGGAGCCAACTCCTAGGGGCAGACAAATGGTGTTAATGCACCACTCCTTGTGACTGATTACATTTTGTTCAAGTTGGTACCCCTGCAGGATAGCCCTGCCTCCACTTTCCCTGGGACTACTTAGGAATCTGTGTGCCCTGCGCAAAGGCAGAAGCTAGGAAACCCTTGTGCAGGGAGCTGGTTTTGACCAGCTTCTGAAGTTGCCCTGATAATATTTTGTGCTGTTTGGGGAAGGGATGTGGCTGAGTAGTAGAGCATCTGCTTTACATGGAGGAGATCTTGGGTAGGACTGAGTTTCCTATCTGAAACCCTAGATAACCAATGTCAATCAGTGTAGACATTACAGAGCTACGGTAGCTAGTCCAATGATCCTACTTCATATAAGCAGCTTATTATGTTCCTATTGTTGTGTTAATAATTTAAACTTTAAATTGCCCTGGGTGTCTTGACAGAAACGTGGTATATATTGTTTAGAGTTTGTGGTTTTTTGTTGTTTCAAAATTTAAATATTTTATAAAGGTGTGTGTAAATAAATAAATAAATAGTTCCAGACCACTGATAATGTTGGTTGTCCTTTCATGTATCTTTTTCCAGCTCTACAAATCATTTTTTGAGGTGTGATGAGCAGAAGTACATAGCATTCTAAGTGCAATGAAGTTAGGATTTCACACATACACACACACACACACACACACACACACACACACACACCCTGGATATGTTTCACTTTACACTTACACTAAACTGCTTTTGGGATTTTAAGGCCTATTCACTCAGAACTATCATTTCGGAACTCATTGCAATTTCATGTTCTTTTTTATCTTTTGTTAGTGTATTTTTATATTGGCATTGTGCCCTTTCAGTTCCATGCCTATGAGTTACCAGTACTCAAGAGTTTCTTCTCACTTCTGAGCTCCTATGGAGCATCTCTTCCCTACACAGAGAAATCTGCTGCTCCCCATTGTTCGGTTCCTTATTCAAATAACTTATCAAAGTGTCCCCCATGCAATGCCTCAAATCTAGCTAACCCCAGAGGATCTATCATACACCATGCCATTAAAGTTTTCATCCTTTGCCCTTAGAGGGCATCAGTGCCTTTGATAGCTTCCTGATATGCACCAATTCCATATGTGAAGCTCTGCATTTCATACCTTGAAATGCTACCCCAGTTGAAGGGAGCTGTGACATTATACCAATGTGAGCACATCTCAATGTGAGCTGTGTCTGTGGTCAGTAGCGTTGTCACTGTTTTTTCCTGACAGATGCTGTTCTTTTAATAGCGGCATAGTGGAAAATCTGAAGTGTGGGCGCTCTTGATGACATGGCTCTTTGAAACAATGCATCAAAAATAAACTTTTGGCCAATGCAGGGATTATATCTTCAATACCTACTGTAGTCAGATTTTCCCTTACCCACACGCTCTCCACTTAACATTCAACCTGATGAGAAGTTCTGGTGTACTCGAAAGCTTGCTCACCGTTTTGTGACCTTTCAACTGGACATTATAAAGGGATTTTTTTCCATAATAGAAGTTAGGTTAACATGTTAGCTATGCATGTTACCTTTTCCTAGGCTTGGCTTATTTGATGGCTTCTGAGAACAAAATTATTTGGAACACAGAGAACTGGCAACTAGTGCCTATAATGACACTATTATATTGGCTGTGTAAGAAGCAGTAGCACTTTGACCCTGCTCCACTACATCACTGGCCTTTAACGGCTGCATGAAATGGGAAAATTTGTCAGATGAAGTTCTTTCCATCATTGTATCTTTATGTACTTGTTGATCTTTAGCTGCTAAAGGCACAGAACATCGTGTCAAGAAAAAAAGATTGCAACCCAAGCAGTTCCCCAGAGACTGTACTTGTATGTATTTGTAAGATGGTATCATTTTATGTTTCTAATATAAACACTAGGATACATGTATGAAAGGTTTGGTTTTGGGTGGCAGCAGCTCCTAATATAGACCTATATTTTAGATAATTAGAAAGACACAATGTTGATAATTTTATTTGGTATGTATTTTATCTGAGTGGTTCTACTGTGGTGCTGATTTTGTGCTGTTGTTCAACTCCATATACAGTAACCCATGGGATGGGCAAGTTAAAGCTGCAGTTTTAGGCTCAACAATGATTAACTTCTGAATAAGACACAATCCAAACTGAAGCAAAATTGATGAGAACTTTCTGTGATCCTTGTCTCCCTTTCTTAGACTTGGGAGAAGGGAAGAAGTCAGACTTGACGAGTGGGTTTTATTTATTGCTAAGCATCTTTTAGAAGCCTTTTGAGAGCCTGTTGGGACTATGAAGTGGGATACAAATATTCTAAATAAATAAAACAAGTCTCACTGCCTGCAGTGGGAGATGAAGCAAATAGCAAATATAAACATTGCAGGTAGCCCTGCTGGTCCGTTGGGGGGCAAATCCAAAGGTTTTAAGGTAAAGGGACCCCTGACCATTAGGTCCAGTCGTGACCGACTCTGGGGTTGCGCGCTCATCTCGCATTATTGGCCGAGGGAGCCGGCGTATAGCTTCCAGGTCATGTGGCCAGCATGACAAAGCCACTTCTGGCAAACCAGAGCAGCACAAGGAAACACCGTTTACCTTCCCGCTGTAGCGGTTCCTATTTATCTACTTGCATTTTGATGTGCTTTCGAACTGCTAGGTTGGCAGGAGCTGGGACCAAGCAACGGGAGCTCACCCTGTCACAGGGATTCGAACCGCCGATCTTCTGATCAGCAAGCCCTAGGCTCAGTGGTTTAACCCACAGCGCCACCTGGGTCCCAAAGGTTTTATTGGGGCCAAATAAAAAGCTCGCCAAAAAATATATATGAGCAAGCCTTCCAGTTCAACAACATTCTTCATCAGGTTAGATGGTAAGCAAACGGGGGAAATGTGCAGAGAAGAAAAAGGACATTGCTGGGAGGTTGTATAGGAACATCCTTCTCTTCCTTCCTCTCTTCACCACTCTTCAATGAAGAGTTGAACTTGGAAGCTTGCTCATTTCCTTGGTGACTTTTTTTTAGTCAATCTCCTAATGAACTGGCTACTCCTAGTGCAGGGTTTTTTTGTTTTTGTTTTTATCTTGTGTCTGGGGAGGGCTGGTAAGAGAGGAAGAGAACCTGTCATCATCAGCCAGGCCAGATTTAGATTTGATGAGGCCCTAAGCTACTGAAGGTAATGGGGCCCTTTATATGTCCAGCTGTCCTTTGTCAACAACAAATTGATCTTCTTGCAGTCCATGGGACTCTCAAGACACCTAATAGGTATCTAAAGCCATTTACACATAACAAATAGGAGCCTACACAACACAAAACACTGTTACTTTATGTAGGTTTTATTTTATTTGTTTTTTTATCTTATGTTTTGGAAATGTACATCGTTTTTTTCCTTTAAATGTTTTTTGGGGCCCCAAGAGATTGGGACTCATCATTTAACCGCCAGGTGTCTAGGGCAGGTGTGTGACGGGCACGGCGGCGGGGGTGGAGGGAGCGAGCTGAGCGAGCGACAGAACCCCTCACAGCGCGCGCGCCACAAACCGCCCTGGCTCGCGCCCTCCTGAGGAGAACTCGCGGCCCGTTTGAAAAAGAAATGGCAGTTGACGACGCGGGGGCGGGGCGGGGCGTTCGGGAGCGTTCCCTCCCCCCGCTCCCTCTTCCTCCGACGACTCATTCCTCGGAAGAGCAGCAGCAAGAAGCCAGAAACGTGGGCGGGAGGGAGGAAAAGAGCGGATGGGGGAGATGAGGTGCCTGGGTAGCTGAACCGCCTTAGGAAACCACTGTTTGAGGACGGGCAGCTCGGCCTTCGCCTAGGTGGGTCTCTGAAAGGGAGGCGAAGAACAGTAACAACCACAAGAGCTCGGTTTCCGTATATTGGGACGTCTCCAGAGAGCAGCTTTGCCTCACGCCTTTTACTGGGGGTGGTGGGTGGGAGTGACCCGAACAAGATCTACCCCCAGCTGCAGTCTCCCCCTTCCCCGAGAAGCTCCTTAAACAGCCGCATTATCCCACATTAAGGGTATTGCACTTTTATATCGCCAAGAAGCTCAGGGTGGGATGCGAGTTCCCTGTTCTTCCTCGCCATCTCCTCCTCACAGCAACCCTAGACGGAAGGAGCTTGTGCCTTTTTTTGCCCATCTTAGTGGACATCTGGACTTTGTTCCGAGTTCCAACATTTCCCTGCCTGCCAGCCAATTAATTAATGTAAGCTATTTGTGTCCTCCTTTTCAATTTAAACTAAACTAAAAGCCACTAATGATGTAGCGGTATATAGATAGATAGATAGGTAAATAATTTTTTAAAATAATTGTCTCTCATTTGGGTTAGGGGAGCCTCTCTCAGTGATGTAAGGAGCCAAGGTAAGAACTCAGATCCAAGATTTATTTGTTTCTAGCAATCGGAGCATAGTAAAAACAAAACAAAACAAAACAAAAAACAGCTTTCATAGTATAAAAGTATATAACATCAGTTTATATAACATCAGTGGAAGTGAACTCAGACACAAATGAAACAATATACAACACAAACTGAATATCCCTGGTAGGGACATTCTACCTTTTAAACATGTTAAAATATGAAAACGGAATCATTTTACACAAATACGAATAAAATTACGTAAAACCTAAGGGTTTGGAATTCAGCATGATATTATAATGGTTCAGTCAGTGTAAACATTTCTGCGTCCAGATGGAACAATCTTGCCCTTGCTTTGGGGTCCCTCAGGTTTCTATTATTTATTGTTCCTTATATATCTCACCTTTTTCTGAAGCTTCTTAAACAGTTTTTAACTGGGCTTTTAAAAAGGCCACTCTGTCTCTCAATTTCTGCAAATCCTTAACATAACAAGGTACAGGAGGAATCTAATAATTTATACGGGACATTCTTATACAGTGGCGCTGTTTTATAAATTAATATGCTTACGCCATTCCAAAAGCTGTTCAGCTAGGTCTCTGGACCTAGCAACCCAGCAGAAGTTAGGAAGGTGTAAGTCAGACCCGATTTTATACATTTCTTTTCCCTTAGTCAGGTTCAGCCTGGATCAGCTGGCTGTAGCCCCATTGCTGAACACAATTTGGAATAGAGGTCAATTACCCTGGCTTAAGTTAGGTCAGTTTCCTGTAGTTTGGATTGCTTTACAGAGCTAGGAAGAAGGTAGGGATGTGTGTATTTTCCTTAGTGGGTTGAAAATAAATGAATGCATTCAGCAGAGAATGGTACAAGGAGAAAGGGCTAAAAATTCTTTTCTCCTGTGTTATTTTTGTATACGTTATACAGGGTGAGTCTTTTAAAAGAGGCCCCGTGGAACTTGTGTACTCTGTATCCACCATGTCACTGTTCCTGTCACAAGCCCCTTCACTGATTAGAAACTTCCAGCCTGCTTAAATGACTTCACCATCTAGTCCTTTCTGCATGTCACTAGCCCTCAACTTGTTCACCAAACCCACATTCCTGACTGAGTAGGTCAGAAGCACACATTTCATTCTTCACTCTTATTACTTTGAGGCTGGGTGCATCCAGGAATGTTGTACTGCATAAAGTAGTAGAGCTTAGCAGAGCTGGACCACTGAGGAGACAGGGTGAAGCACCTGCCTCAGGAGGTGGAAGTGCAAGAGGTGGTGCCCTGCCTGCCTCCCCACTTCTGCCACTGCTGGAAAACTCCTCTGCCACTGGTGACAGGAACATTTCACTTTTGACATTGCTGTTCATCTCCCCCCGCCCCCCAGGCAGGGAAGATCAAGCAGCAACAGCTCCCAGAGTGCCCCAGCTCTGAGTTGTGGTGGTGCTGGAAGTGGAGGGGTTGGCGCAGTGGCATGGGAGGCAGGGAGTAGCGTATTCTGGTTTCACCTCAGTTGGCAAAATGGTATGGGCTGCCCTTGGTACTTAGTACCCTTAAGAAAATAGTGGTGTGTGCACTCCTGAAAGAACTCTCCCTATGGCCTATGCAGAGATTGTGAACTACTGTACAGTTGCTAATGTTCCCTTTTTGGGAAAGATGCATAAGAGGGTGGTGGTTCAGCTGGAGGTGCTCTTTAGATCCATGTCAATCGGTTTAGGCCTGGTTTTGGAACTGAATCAGCCTTGATCACCTTGTTGGATCACCTTTATCAGAAGATGGATGCAAAGTGTGACCCTGTACTCAGCCTCTCATTGGCTTTTGAGGCCATCAGCCATCATAATTTGCTGGACCAGCTCTGTAGTAGGGTGGTCCCTGTCTGCTTGAAGGAGGCAGTGGTGAATCCACTCTTCAAGAAACCCTCCTTAGATTCAGAAAATCTAACTAACTACTGACCAGTTGCTAATCTCCCCTTCTTGGGTAAGGTTCATGAGCATGGGTTGTGGACCAGATGCAGGCATTCTTGGAAGAAGCTGATTTTCTAGATCAATTTCAATTGGGGTTTAGGTCCAGTTTGGGCACAGAAACTGCTTTGGTTGCCCTGTATGATTACCTCCATTGGGAGAGGGATGGGAAATGTGTCCCTGTTAATTCTCCTCACCTCTGCGGCTTTCGATACCATTGACCATGGTATTCTTCTGGAGTGACTGTCCAAGTTAGGTGGATGGCACTGTTTTGCGGTGGTTCCAGTCCTACTTCGATGGACATTTTCTGAGACTTATGGTTGGGGAGTGTTTTTTAGCCCTATGGAGCCTTCAATGTTGGGTTCCTCAGTGTTCAATTTTATCCCCTATGCTGTTTAACATCTACATAACATGGCTGAGTGGGGTTATCTGGGGTGGGGGTGGGAGTATGTTGTCAGCAATATGCTGATGACACACAGCTCTGCTGCTCCTTTACATTTGCAGGTGTGGCAGTGGATGTGCTGGACCACTGTCTTGCCTTGGTAGTGGGCTGGATGAGAGCCAACAAACTGAAGCTCAATCCAGATAAAACTGAGGCACTGTTAGGGGGCAGTTCCCTAGACTGGTTGAATGGGAGGTTGTCTGCTCTTGATGGGGTTATGCTCCCTCTGAAGCAGTGGGTACACAGCTTGAGGGTACTTAGATCTATGGAGGAAGGGTGATATACTGAATGAATGAATGAATGTAAAATAATAATAATATAATAATGTCCCGCCTTTCTTCGTTCTTTCAAACGAAGGAGCAACATATTACTTACCTGGGAAACCCATCCAGATGGGCGGGGTATAAATAATAAATTATAATAATAATAATATTATAGCAGGCTGAAAAATTGCTGCTTGCCATGCTACTTTAAAGAGATTAAAAGATAGTTGCACAAAATTTTCTTCTTTAAAATGCCCCCCATCACCCCATTTTCAATATCAGATTTTCTTCTTAAATTCTTTCTGCTTCTATTCCCTTATCAGTTTAGGAACATTAGATCACCCGGAGAAGCCACTGAAACACTGAACAGAACTCTTCTGATGCAGGTACATTGAGTCAAACAGAATATCAGGGAACATACAAACATATAATTTGAGCAGAAGGGTTATGGAACAGAATTTGAGCAGTAGCCTCCTTTTGTCCATTATGAAAAAAAGATAACTAGGACAAGATTTACTCTTGTGCAGCCTCCGCCTCCAGCTTGAACAGAATAATAGAATCATAGAGTTGGAGGTAACCTCAAGGGTCATCTAGTTCAACCCCTCCAATATAGGTATCAAAGTTATTTTATCTCCAAGCATTCTATGGCCTTTTAAACATGTTTGTGGGAAAGGGGTTATTGGTTTGTTTTTTTGTTTTTGTTTTATTATATAGTTTGTGTTCTCATTTTTTATTTTTATGCTGTGAACTGTCCTATATAAAAATTTAATCAATCAAATGATTGGGGCTCCTCTGCGGCCAGCAAGGTAGGGGCCCAGCCTGAGAATTTTTCTAAGGTATTCCCTGGAGGCAGACCTGCTGCGTTCTCTCCTTGGATAGTAGGGTCTTCTGGGTAGTTGCTGTAGGGCTAGGGGTCTCTGTTTCCCTAGGTCTCTTGGCTCTGGGAGGTTTGGAGTTACCGGTATCTGGCTTTGGGTCAGGGGTTAGTGTGACAGTTCCTTCAATTTAGTACCAGTTTAATATGGACTTGCCATCTTGTTCATTTGGTTTTTTAATTGAATTCAAGTGATGATTTTACCAACGTAGTTCTGATTTTTTCTGAGTTGTCCTTCCATGCCTCCCCCAGATAAGATTTGGGTGTGTGTGTGTGTGTGTGTGTGTTATAAAACACAACTGCAATTTCAGTGTCAGATATGGATGGCTAACCCACCATTTTCAGGGCTATTGTACCATTAATTTGAAGTTTCCTTTTTATAGCTTCAACTCCTGTAATTAGTTCCTATTTGTTCACTTATGGGACCATGGCATTCATTACATGGCCTTTAATAAATCCTATTCCTGAAGGGTCTTAAAATGGCCTTTAATTTGTCCTGTTGATATGGGATTAAATTTCCTCTAAATAGGTGGGACATTTTTTTTAAAAAATTGTTATTTTATGAGTGCAATTGTAATGCCTTTTTAAAAAACAGCTTTTGATCGGGCTGCAAAGAGGAAACCATTATTTTAGCTAGCTCCTACTTTCCAGGACACAGAAACTGACTGCTTAAAGGCCCATTAAATAATGTCATGGAGTTTTGAATGGACAGAAGCAGACCCATTACAGGGCAGAAGCTGAAAATAAGTTTATGTGTGCAATAGTCCTGAATAGTCCTTATAGTGCTCACATGAAAAATGAAATATAATTTTTTTAAAAAAATATGTTATTTTGCTATTTTATTTTTTAATGATATGAACCAATATTGTTTTCTTTATTCCTAAAAAAATAACAGAAAAACAACAATGAAGCCAGCAAAAGTGAAAATTAAGGATCAACCACAAAATTCCTCATTTAATGAAAAGAGGAAAAGTAAACAGGGCTATGAACCTGGGCATATGCTTTTATTGCCTTCAGTTCCAACAGAATCTGTTGCACAGTACTCTTTAGCCCTTCCATCAACAAATAAAGATAGATCGCTAGATGAAATGGACGTGCTTAAGAATATCACTGTGCATCTAAATGAGGTAGGACAATCACTGAACTTTTTCATGTTCATTCCGTCTTGACTGTTGAATTCAGTATGCCAACATAGTTTGCACCCTAAATTCCTCTGTCCAAATGTTTCCTTTAACTAAATAATTAAAATTGCAGGAATTAATAGGAATTCCTATCTGAGTGGACAATATTAACTACCAAGGAGTTCAGAACCCTGAAAAGCTAAAACTCAATCTATTCCTTGTAATATACCAAATAATATGCAACCTGAAAACTTGGTGCTAGTGTCATGGCTAGGAAGAATAGCTATTATAAAACCTAGCATCAGTTTCTTCTTTTGAAATCACCCTATCATGGTTCTTTTCAGTGTGGAAATAAACAATTGATCCTAACCACTGCTTTTATCTACAGAAAAGAAATAATCGAATTTAAAAACTTAGTTTCTGCTGTGATTTTTTTTTTGAAATAATTTATAGTATACATGTTAATTTTTATTAATTATTATATATTTTTATTATACATATACAGTTTGCAGATACAATGTTACCTCGGTTTAAGAACAGTCCTGTTTCTGAACGATTTGGTTTATGAACTCCGCAAAACCGGAAGTAGTGTCCTGGTTTGAGAACTTTAACTCGGTCTTAGAACGGAATCCAACTGGTGGAAGGGCACCGGTGGTGGGAGGCCTCATTAGGGAAAGCACGCCTAATGTAAGAACGGTTTCAGTTTAAGAATGGACTTCCGGAACGGTTTAAGTTCGTAAACCAATCATGCTGTTTGCCAAAGTTTTTGATACCAGAATTCTGAATTGTTTTTGAAAATAGATAAATGTGTGTATCACAATTATTAGTTAATCTGTCAGTAGTTGCTAGAGCTACTGTTGTCATTTGAATTAATTTTTATTAATTTTCATTAATAACAATCCAATGGAGGCCACATTAATACAATACCAAATCATGCCAAATCACAATACAATAAAAAAGTCAGCTTTCGGCCGCAACTCCTGGCTTCCAGCACTTATCTCCTTTATTCCTTCCCAACTTTCTAATGAGCTGGTGTCTCGCCAAAATCATAATAAATCAGAATTAGAGTTCTCTTTTTAATTTTTTAATCATTTTTTAAATTTTATCAACAAAATATAACAATACACCAAGAAAATTTTTTTAAAAAAATCCAAATCTTACAGATTTAAACACCAAACTAAGAATGAAAGAAAATAGAAAAAAAGATAAAATAAAAGAAACAAAGATAAAAGACAAAGAAACAAGAAACAAGACAGACATTTCATACACTATATTCTTTGTTTCATAACCACAATTGATAAATTAAAGACTTCCACCAACTTCACAACACTTCATTTCAATCTCATTATATCTTTCTGTATTTCTTTATTATATCAATCCTAAGTTTATTTATTTATATATATGTCATTATTCCTTCCCCTTTCTATTTACGAGGTCATTCTAAACTCAGCCAGATATTTGCCTTTGAACCTTGTTTTTTAAAATATTCATTCAAACAGTCCCATTCCTTCTTCACTAGACTTTTTGATTTTTGTCTTATTATGTCCGTCAGTTTGGCTAACTCCAAATATTCACAAAGTTTGCATAGCCATTCTTCCCTGGTTGGTATTTGTTTCCCTTTCCAATACTTAGCTACCAGGATTCTTGCCGCTGATGTCGCGTATAAGAATATGTTAACTTTGTCTTTCATGATATCATCATTCAATATTCCTAATAGGAATGCCTCTGGGCTTTTACTGCAAGTAAATCTTAGTATTTTCTTTATCTCTTCGTGGATCATGCCCCAAAATTTCCCTATCTCCAGGCATGTCCACCACATACGGTAAAATGTTCCCTTTTGTTTCATATACCTTCAACACTTATTTTTGTGCGTTTTGTTCATTTTAGCCAGCCTTTCTGGTGCCAAGTACCACCTTTGATACATTTTCATACACAGTAATTCTCTCTTATTAGGTAGCATGCTGTGAAATTTATAGTTTATGTCCATAGTTTTTCCCACTCTTTGTTTTCTATTGTATGACCTAAATCTTGTTCCCATTTCTTAATGGCATTTCCCTTTTCTTCTTTTTCTGGTTGCCCATTCTGTAACAGTTTATAAATTTTTGAGATAGTTTTTTGATTATTATATAATATTTCCTTTTCCCATATTGAGACTTCTTTATCAAAACCCTTTAATTTTTTTATCCTTCTCCAACGTTACTGTTAGCTGATAGTATTCTAACCAGTTTACGCCTCTCTGTTTTAGTTCTTCAATTTTTTTCACTTTCGGGCAGTAATTTATCTCCTCCACAAGCTCCCTATATGTTAGCTAATTATCTTTCATGTTGTTTTTATGAATGGCCGACGACTCTACCAGTGATAACCACCAGGGGTTTTTAGTTGATACTATTGCTTTGTTTCTTTCCCAGACTTCAAATAGGGCTTTCCTCACGAGATGGTTAGTAAAGCCTCTATGTGGTTTTATTTTATCATGTCCTAAGTAGCCATGCCACCTGAAAACCTTGTCCCAACCCTCCAAATCCAAAACTTCAGTATCCTTAAGCAACACCCAATCTTTCAACC
Organism: Zootoca vivipara; assembly: GCF_965207765.1. NCBI lineage: Eukaryota > Metazoa > Chordata > Lepidosauria > Squamata > Lacertidae > Zootoca > Zootoca vivipara. The sequence goes on from NC_142594.1 coordinate 40,584,430, forward strand.
ATATCATGCATGCAGCTTCAAAATATATTCTAAAATCTGGAACCGCAAACCCTCCCCTCCCTCTAGGCTCCGTCATCAATTTAAATCAGACTCTTGGCTTTTTTCTTTGCCATATGAAATTGGATAGGTCCCTTTGCCACCCTTCAAATCACTTTGTACCAATAATTATTGGGACTGTCTGGAATAGAAAGAGCATTTCTGGAAGAATTGACATTTTTATCATAGATATTCTCCCCTATAAGGACAAATTTAACTTACTCCATTTATCTAAGTCTCCTTTTATCTCCTTCCACTTTCTGGTATAATTATCCTTGAACAAATTAGTATTTTTGTTTGTAATCCAAATCCCCAGAACTCTTCCTGTTCCTTCCCCCCCCCATATTTTTAGTTAGTAGTTTGGATTTTTCTTTATTTAACTTGAATCTGGAATCTTCTCCATATTCCGTCATTTTCTTTAAGGCTTCCTGTATTCCTTCCTCTGGGTTTTCTGTAATATGATCACATCATCTGCGAATACTTTAACTTTATATAGTCTGTTGCCTATACTGATACCCCTTATTTTTGAGTTCTCTTTAGTAGGCAATGTCACAAATCGTCACTGTATTTCACACAGTCTATTCTTTCAAGTAGTCCGTAAAGAAAATTATAGGTTCTTGTTAAATCCCTTTTGCATTTCATATATAGTTGTAGTCCATTCAGTAAAGGCTTGCCAAATCATAGCACAGTAAATATAATGTAAAAAGAGAACAAAGGCTCCCCTTCACATATGTAGCATTCCAGTTACGACAGCGAGAGTCCTCTCCAGATCAAAACCTTGGCACTGATTCATTTAGCAAGTTATCTTTCTCTTTCATCCAGAACATGTCTGTTTCTTAAGTCCAAATTCAGATCCATCTTAAAAGAAACAGAAGTACTTCCACTCATGGTGACCACATTGGGGAGTTTCCAATACGTACAGTGCTACACACTCTGCATCCCTGCTCTCGCATTCCATCAGAGCGAGAGGCAGTTACTGGATGATCCATGAGTGAAAGCTCTCCCACCCCAACTGGCGGGGGGGGGGGGCTTCAAAGCATAATTATTCCCAGATTATCCTTAATTAACTGCACGGCTGGCATCCGCTATTGTGGGATCCGCTGTTTTCCATGGCGGGATCGCTGGAACAAGCTACTATTGTCAAACATTGGAAAGATTTTAAAAATAGACAAACTCCTTGCGTTTCTGCTTTTATGCTATGCTAATATTAGAAATATATAGCATTGCAGGTAGTCTAAGGGAGAAAGATATAGATATAGATTTGGACTTTACTAAAAATCATTATTGTCTGCCCTGTAGTTGAAGAAAATATGGAAGTCCCTATCTGCCCTTGCAAAGAAAAATATGCTTAAAATTGACTGCATATAATTCCAAACCCCACTTAACTGTATAGTCAAAGGCATATCATCACAGTGCCACAGAGACTGTCTGGAACAAGTGTCTTACCTCTGTATGGCAGGGAAGGGCTGCATGGCGCTGCATATCTGACAGATATATTATAAAACAGTAGCGGGCAACTTCCAGCCTACATGCCTATTTAGGCTGGCGAGGCCCTTTAACCTATGAGTCTCTTTTGGCCAAACCACACCACCTGCCCTGTTTAAGAAGTCATATTATGACTTTGTGTGTGGAACAGGTAAAGTTGCTGGGGCAAATGGGTTTCTAGGCACTGCCATTCAGCTGACTGGCAGTGCTTGAAAATCCCTGCTCATAGTGCTTGTGCATCTCTTTGCAAGCAGATTACTGATGCTTGCAGAGAGCTGTGTACTATCAGCTGATAACTGAATCATAGAATCACAGAATTGTAGAGTTGGAAGGTGTACCAAGGGTCATCTAGTCCAAGCCTCTGCAATACAGGAATCTCAACTTGATCATCTAGAGATGGCCATCTAGAGCCCACCACTTATTGCGGTAGTCTGTTCCACTGTCAAACAGCTCTTACTGTCAGAAAGGTCTTCCTGAGTTTAGTCAGAAACTTCTTTCTTGTGACTTGAATCCATTGGTTTGGCTCCTAGCCTCTGGAGCAGGAGAAAACAAACTTGCTCCATCCTCCATTTGACAGTCCTTTAGCTACAGTATTTGAAGATGGCTATCAATTTTTCAAAATATTTCCCCATGATCCAACTGTTTGTTGGTGTCGACAGAGAACCCCGAGGAGTGCTTTGAAGCACCCACCATCAGCTGACAGGGCTTCAAAGCACTGCATTGGGCTCCCTGGAAGCACTGACAATCAGCTTTTGGGTGATTCTTGCAGGGAGCCCTGCACAGTGCTTTGAAGCCCAGACAATCAACTGATTGGAGCTTCAAAGCACTTTGTGGGGTGCCTGATGGTACTGTGATGTCAGATGATTGAAAGGTGGGCAGTCCTGCCTATCTATCATACTTGGGCTAGGGGGATAGGAAGGTGATAATTGGTTCTGGCTGCTGGATCTAGTTCCCACCACTGTTGTAAAGTGTCAGCAAATGATGTTAGATCCCAAGAAGTATAAAGCTATTTTTCATGTTCCAAACTAACTTATGACACAATATTATCCAGCAACTATTCCACCTGCCTGAAACATAAATATTTGTACAATTTACCACTGCCTTTATCATCAGGTAAAACAGGTAACTTTTGGCCCCAGGCATCTACTATAATACAAGTAGGGAGTATGGCTAGTGAGAGATGATAAAAATCATTTGGCACTTTCTACAGATTGTACACACAATGGAAGGTGTGTATGCAAATGAAGAAATGAAAGAAGAAGAGTTAGCGGCAGTGGCAGCAGCAGCGGCAGGAGAACCTACAGTACCTGTATGTTTACTGAATAATTTCACATATTCTTTGAATAGGTTTCATGTATGCTAATTGCGTATACTATTGATATACTGTCTTACAATAGTATATAAATATAATAGTTTTTACAAATAGTTGCTGAAGGATGGATAACTGTTGACTGCCAATTATGCAGTGATACTTTTTGTCCTAAACCAAGGGTGGGAAATGACATGTCTGGGGGCAAGATGTCTTCCCTCCAAGCCTCTCTCTGCAGCCTTCACTATATTTTTCCCAGGTCATGCCCCCTTCCTTGGTCACACCCTCACTGGTCCTCTGTGTCATCGTTGGGGGTTGGCTGGAAATTGTCCTTGAACTGTGAAAATTCATCTTGCTTGTTAGGATGGTGGATAAAAAGCTATGACTGCAGGTAGAAACTTCTGAGTTCTGTGTGAGTGTAGCTTGCTGTGCAAAAGCAAGTCAAATTTGTTTACATATGGCCCCACCCACTTTAGTCACTTGTTCTGCAGACCACTGGCCTGTGAACCCTACTCCTGTTCTAAACGATGCAATGGTGTTATATATTTGAACAGCACTTTTTAATTCAGTAAGTGATGGCCATGATGGCCAGACCTGCTGCCAGCATCTACCTCTTACCCTTAATGTTGCAGGTCTGGCCATCATGACCATTGGTTAATTAATTCTGTAGCTTGGTTATCAGATTTGTGAAGAAATACTGTAAGGTTGCAGTGGTGGCAGAGAATAACTATTTATGCTGCCATATAATAGGCTCAATAATGCATTTTATTAGTTTTTCAGTGAATGCCACTTCATTCTCTCAACTTGCTTTGTTTGTTTATACCAGGGAGCTCAATTAGCTTTGCTTAGTAGGAGAATTGACATGAGAGTGATTGTCTCCCCAGCTAGAGTAATCTTTACATTCCACAAAATGACAAGGGAAATTTATGTTTTATCATGCAAATGGTAACAGGACCTGGGGACCTGGAGAATAACTTCCTTCCTGGTTTGGGAGTTTGCATTTCACTGGGACTTGCTACTAAGTAGAGGGGCATAGGATTGAAATCTAACTAATTTACTCATTCTTTTCATTTTACAGAAAATGCAAATATTTAATTTGAAGCAAAATAGCTGGTTCAATATGTCAAAAAATTAAGAACTGAAACAAAGCTAGTATGGGCTTCAGAAGTATTTTAACCAAATAAAGATTACATTTTAAAGAAATTAAAGTCAGAAAATGCTGTAGAAATGTTTTTACCCTTTGATAGAAGGAAGAACATGAAGATATGACTACTTTCCTGATATGTTGTTCACAAGTCAGTAACCAGTTAGACTGTGCACTTCGTGAAGAAAAACAAGTATGTACGATGAAATATAAACAATAAATATAAATTTATTTTGGTGTTGGATTTGCTTTCTCTCTGTACTTGGTAGGTTTTTTTTGTCTTATTCTAACACAATATTTACCCTGTCCCGTTAACAAGTACAACTGGAACTCAGCACATTTCCCAATACTATGTGTGTAATTTGACTCTTCCCTAAGCAATGTGAACACAGTGCTATTGTGGTAAACAGAAAGAGAGTCTTTCTCTTAAGGTGAACTCACTGTTGATCCTACTGGTAGTACATACCATTCACAAGCAGGAATTGGTTACATACTGGTATGTATGATGAAATCCCTGGTTGATGTCATATCCAGTGCAGATGAGACAACACATATATTTCAGCCATTAATCAGCCCTTGAGAGTGAATGGTTACCACCAGCAAAAATATTCTGTTGTGATGAAGACAAATACCCTCTTTTTCATTTAAGCATGGCTCTTATGGCAAGGACAGAATAAGCTTATTAAAATAGAGTAGCCAACTAATCTTGTAATAGGAACATTAGCTGATATGACTGAGGATGATGAATTAAAATTCATCACTTGTTATTTTGTTTTTGTCAGCTCTATTCCATCCCCTGGTCCCAGTAATCCTCAAAACCCAAGGTGGTCTCAGAGTGCCCCAGGTGGAGAACTTACACAAAAGAGTTCAATTGCCCCCCTTGATTATAGTACTGCACCCAAGTTCTTGATCTTGAAGTCATCACAGAATCAATGGTGTACCTAGGGGTTGGCTAGATTGGTCACTGCCAAGGGCACAGGCCATGAGATGTGTGTGGAAAAATCGTGGCTCTCCACTCTGGCTCAGAGTGGCTAGGAGCCCGCTGACCCACTTTTGTGCTCCCTGGACCACTCCTCTGCTGCGCTGTGTGGTCAACATCTCCTTGCCAAGGACACAGGGGGCAGGGAGGGAGGCACCGATGCAGCTCCTTGCCAAGGGGGCAAGGGAGCCTAGGTACACCTCTACACAGAATGAAATGCATGTATGAAAAGGGAAGTTATTTACTGTGCAAACCGTGTGTTATATGTACAAAGATATTTTTTTTGGTGTTAAATTGTAACAGAAACACCTAGTGATTTATTTTTCTTTCTTAGATATTAGAGTCATTGCTTCAGGTAAGAAATTCATTCATTCATTCATTAATATTTAAAAAACCTGTTGCATTTTTGAAAAAAATGTAATTTGTCAATGCCTAATTTTATTTATTTACTTTTCTTCAAGTGGTTTGAAAAGGAGGTCCATGAGATGGAAGAGGTAAACTAACATTTGGAAAGTTAGTTGATTAGTTTTGATAGGAAATATGTGGAAAATATTGTTGCAGTATAAAGCATTGTTACAGTGAAAAGCATTTCTTGTCGGGTCAGCCGGGGGGCAGGAATGATCCACAGGCATAATGCAGGAACAAATCCAGTCTCTCCCATCAGCGTTCAGCGTGCAGCGCTAGGGAGTTCCAACAGCCCTTCCCGATGATTTATTATGACTCATTTCTTGGAGACACTGAGCACATATTCAGAGTCCAGCAGAGATAAAACGCAGACGGAGGCAGGCTGAGGTTGTGTACTAAAAGCTACTTTATTAAGCGTAATGCAGAACAAAAGAAAAACATGTCTCCTCTCGCTGAGAGAAGTCTGAAGAAGAAAAAGTACAAACAGAAACAGAATACAGCAAACATCCACTCCTTTGATTCCAACAATCTTGGCTGGAATGCATAGCACAGGCATGTGACCTGCACAGTGAGAGAAATAGAAACCTAACATTTCTGTTTATGCATTGCTGCTGCTTATTTATCATTAACTTTACAACATCCATTTCAGTGGAGTTTGCTCCCACGTAAGTTTAAATAGCTTTGCTAATTTAGTGATTGCTATTTATGTTGCATGCATCTCTTGAGTGTGCTCAAGTAAAATATTAGCATTGTAAATATGTTTGCTTGTTATACATATGAAAATAATAATAATAAACAAAAATGTTCAGCTTTTACAGTCACTCCATGCAGTGCAGGGGCTTGGGATGCCTCTCCCCTATTCCATTCCTGCAACCTTTGCTATGTGGCTTAATAGTCTGCCGTAACAGCAGCTGTGCATCGTCAAAGATGAGAAGATGCAGAATAGAAGGGGAGCTGTTCAATAAGGTGTCACAGGGAGCAGAGCAAGATTTGTTTGTTGCTTTGGCCTGGGTTAGGCTTCCACTGAGAAGTTTTATAGTTGATCCACCTCTTCCTGATCTGTCATCAGGGCTTTGAGCTGGATCATTTGAGGAATGATGCATCCTCCTCACGAGTAGGGCTCAGTGAATGATGTCCTCATGAGGCCAGGCAGACCTGAGCTTCTGGTTTTGATTTTCTATAAAGAAGAGCCTCTGCTCCTGTAGTCCTGGGGTTCAACTTGATGGGTCTGAGCCCAGTCAGGGTGTAACAGTTGCTTTAACCCTTGTAGCCTCTTTGGTTGGGGTATCTTCTAAGATGGTGGTCTCAGGAGAGTTATTGTTCTCAACTGATTCAGAGGTTTTCAACCTTTTTCAGTCCATGGCTCCCTTGACCAACTACATTCTTTCTGCGGCATCCCTGTGGGGCTCAGGAGCCCAGTTATGTCACCCCTTGCCTGCAGAGCTGGCAGCCTCTAATCCTTTTTTGAACATCCTCCCTTGTGGAGTGTTCCCTTAGTCTCCTCTCCCCTCTCCTTGTGAGTCCTCTGGGCTGCTGCTGCCAACCCTGGTCTCTGAGCTGCCCCTCCCACCACCCCAAAGAGAGGTGCCTCCTCACACTGCCCCACAGGGGCCTTGGATTTGCCTGTCCATTCCCAACAGCTAGGACTGGCAGACTGGCTGGCTGGGCTCCTTCACCCGCTTGCTGGTCATGGGGTGCTGGCTGCCTCAGCTTGTAGTCAGGGCTGCTACAGTAAACAGCGCACAAGCCTTTGGGAAGCAGAGATGCGAGAGGGCATCAGAGGAGGGAGTGAAGGAAAGAGGGACAGAGGCTAGTGCTGCCTGCAGCACTACTGGCAATCATTCAAGGCACTCCAGGGTTGAAAACCACTGCTCTAACTTCATCACTACTGGGGTCAGTGCCTCTGAGGACTTACGTAGCTCAGGTCTGGTCCCCCAGTTAACAAATAACCTAAGTTAACAGAATAATATATTGTGCTAATATGTTGATATCTATATTTCAGATAGGCGAGGAAGAACTTATTCCAGATTGGCAAGTTCCGGTAGCTGATAAAAACATATCAAATAACATTAATAAATTAATGAACCGCATCCAAAAGCTTGAAGATTTGAAAGGCCGTATTCAAGAACTGCCCAAGCTTATCCAGCTTTCTGCTCCGAAACAGTAAGAGTGTTGTGAAATAGTTAGGTTTAATAGCAATAAAATATAGATTTGTTATATGGATTATAGAAAAATATTTTATTAGACCTTTCCATTTCCTGAAGCACAATCAAGACGTTTGCTTAACAATCATGAAAGACTAGAAACTATCACATTATCACCACATTATCACAATATTACCTTAAAGGTCTAACTTAACAGTATGAGGGGCTGAAGAATTCTGGAAAAACCCCCAAAGTATATGCTGTTTGGTTGGCTGATTATGAGTCTGTTTCCAGAACACTAAAGATTAAGCATGAGCTGTTTCCTATGTAATATTCTAATTATTATAGTAGATTTTATTAGTAAATATAAGAATGCATTTTGTTCACTAAATATAACCTAATTATATAAAATTAGAAATTTAATTTTTTTCAAAAACTGACCTTCAGATTGTAAAATTAGATTTAATATTTATAATATTTCATATTTTGACAAATACTTCATATTTTGACAGTGAAAAGAAAAAACCATTAGGCCCTGTGGCTCCTGCTCCAAAAGACCCAAAACATATTCTTGAAGGTAAGGATTGTGATTTAATATGGAGACAAAGGAAGCAAAATATATGTTTTGGGTGGAGTATGAGAAATAGGTTGACTGTGGAGCATGCTGGACAGGTCATAAGGGGGCTGAAGAAAGCTAGGCTAACAAGGTAGGAAATTGGGGACATGGAAAATAATATATAATGTTCCTTTTGATTTATTTGAGAAACTATGCTTTCTTTAAATAATTATTGTATTTATAATATTTTGTTTCCTTATTTTCATAATGATGTTTGTAATTTATGCATATGTAAGGGATGGAATAATTTGTCAATTTTGCTTCTTCTGGTTTTTCCACATTTCTTCAACAATTTGCATATTTCTATTTTAAAAATCAATACAATCCCCCCCCCCATGATTTCTGTATGAATTTATCGTATATATGTGTGTGTATGTATTATTTGTATTGAAAACAAAATTGAGCAAACAAAACCACTTTGCCAGACTTGGAACTACAATATTTGGTTGAGGCTTGGAGTCAATGAGACTTACTACCGGTAGGAGTAAGTTTCATAAATGGCTACTGTCATCTAGAGGAGCACTGTTAGTTGTCCCTCATGCTACAGCGGCCCAGCTGGCTTCCACTAGATATCAGCCATTTAGTGCTGTCAGGCCCATGCTCTGGAAAACACTTTGGTAGGCACCCATGATTTTGACTTGAAAACTTTTTATAATAATAACAACAACAATAATAATAAATAATAATAATAATAATAATTTATTATTTATACCCCGCCCATCTGGCCGGGTCTCCCCAGCCACTATGCTGACAGACCTTTGCAGCTGTTTAAATTGATTAGCCATTCACTTTAATGATTATTTGTATTGCCTTTAAGGCTGTTTTGTTTTGTTGACGTACACCACCCTGATACTATGATTTGGCGGTATACCCATCTTACAGCACCAATCCCATTTGAAAGACAACTGCAAAAATTGCATGTCGGCAGAGAAAAATCAGAGACAACGCTTCCCTTTCTTCTCTTTTGGTAGCAAGAAAGAAAGGCTCCTAGAAAGGTCCTGATGGCCCTTAGTTTCTCAATGTGCACCAGGGTCATTATTTCTGGTACAGTCTCTGTATGCTAAAGGGTTATAAAGGGTTCTTCCTGCTTCCTGTCGCTGGAGCACTGTCGCTGCTGCTGTCCTGGTTCGATAAATGATGTTTAAGGAGAAGGATGTATGTGAGAAACATTGTTTTCTGCTGCTCCAGAGAAGCGGACACGGAGCAATGGATTCAAACTACAAGAAAGAAGATTCCACCTAAACATTAGGAAGAACTTCCTGACAGTAAGAGCTGTTTGACAGTGGAATTTGCTGCCAAGGAGTGTGGTGGAGTCTCCTTCTTTGGAGGTCTTTAAACAGAGGCTTGACAGCCATATGTCAGGAATGCTTTGATGGTGTTTCCTGCTTGGCAGGGGGTTGGACTGGATGGCCCTTGTGGTCTCTTCCAACTCTATGATTCTATGATACTATGTTGGGGGTTAGGGAGTTGTGGAGCTGGGTAGGTGCAAGGGAGGGGGTGCAGGAGAGAGGGATGAGTGCAAGGGAGTGGGGCTGGGCCTGGAAAATAGGTGGTTATTTATTAGGTTTTTTTAAAAAATAAATAAATATTGACTTATTTTCTAAGTCAGTTTTTCATGAGCTGATGAGAAGTAGTTTGAAACTTAAAAAGGAACATTATAACTACCAATTTCTTTATTTTGTTCCCAAATTATAGCCTATTTGGTAACACTGTTTCAGAGAAAGGTCAGTTGGCATCACCATTTCATTGATTTGTTTTAGGATTTAAACTTAGCCAGCATGGATAAGAAGAAAAAGCTTTCTATTTTACAAGTTTATTTATTTCACATTTGCTAATGAATTACTGTATATACAGTACATTTGAAGAACTGCTACAATAGTTTAAACTGAATAATAAAATGTTCTGTTTCAGAACTTGCTATGAAACATGCAACTGAGGATGTAATGAATATGGTACAAGTTTTCCAAGATGATACAGGCCAACGTAAGTTCTTTAGAATTTGAAATGGCAGTGGCTGAAATCTCAGGGCATGATCTGGTCAACATTAACCACTTAAAATCCCAGTGGAGGAGTGGAGAATCAGAACCATTGGGGGTGGAAAATTAGAACGAGGGAAAGCCAGTCTGGGGCTGGAACAAATGGTGGGAAGAACCAGAATGAAAAGTGGATGGAGCCACCCCTTTTCTCTCATGTTTTGTGGCACCCCTTTTGTGAGTCTCCCTCTTTCTGTTACTTCCTTTCTCTACCCCTTTCTGCTACCTGCTTCTAGATGCCACCACTTCCTCTGCCCAGGGGTGCCAACTTGAATAAATATTGGGGAGGGGGGCAAGTTAGACCTGCTCTGCATGGTCAATCACATGACACGATGCAGGACACCATTTGAATGGTAATGCCTATTAACTGGGGGGCAGTCCCCTCAAATATTTTACTGGGGGGGTTGAAGACCCCTCGGCCCCTAGGAGTTGGCTCCTATACCTCTGCTGCTGGTGAAGGCTGCCATTTCATGCACCCCGCAGAGATCCACTGGCCCTGCTCATCCCTACATTTGCATGGTCAATACTCTTACTCACATGACAAGTAAACTGCATATTCTGCCCTGAGTAGATGTTAGATTCATCTATAAGAGATGCCTGTGATCCTCCAGTTAGCAAGAATAGTTGAATGCAGGCTAGGATAGATCCTTGGTGGAGAGAGGCAGTGATGGTGGAAGCTTGACCCTGTTTCCACCAGACCTATTTGTGAGTAATTGAACAGGAGTGGCTGATTTTATAAGCCTCCCTTTTCAATTACTAACAATATCTCCAGAGTAGGATGTGAAGAATCCTTGCCTGTATGGGTCATGGCACTGCAAGACCTAAAGTTTCTGTTGAATACTACATTTATATGTCTATGTTAGATTGCATTAAATAATAGAAAAAATCTATGTCCTGCATAATAAATATTTAAATTGTATTATTAACTGATGCTGGTCACTTTGGATACCTATTTCTGGGGCAAACTAAAGGCTATAAATTTAACTAAGTAACTAAATTTTTGTTAAATAAAATAAAATAAAAACCAAGTTGGTCTTTAAGGTGCTACTCAAGGAATTTTTTTATTTTGCTTCGACTCAGATCAACACGGCTACCTACCTGTAACTAAATTTTTGTTGTTGTTTTTCAGAAACAATGGACTCAATGAATAATCGCATCCTAGAAATAATGAAAGTATTTGAAAGACAGACAAACAAGTTACACAGGTACATAATCTATTTGATATGTTACATAGAAAAACTGTACAATATTAATACATTACAGGAGTACAGGCAATAACCAGGGTCACAAAATCTTGAGCTTTTAGCCAAGATGTGTCACAAATTCCATGTGCATATGCCACTTGTAATCCATGCCCAAGTTGGACAATATTATAGCTTGTAGAAACTTATATTTCCAGTTAATTATATTTTGGCACTTTGTAAGCAAATCATCTTCAGTTCCCAGAGAACTTTGGCTATCTGTGGATTGTTAAATAAACCTTAATATAAACACTGCCTATAATGAAATCTCACACTGTGCTAAATTTAGAGGGTGCTTATGTCCCTTATCTATATGGGGTTGTGACATTTGATATGAACAAGGTCTTTCCTGGTAGACATTACTGAAGTTTTATAAAGTACAAACTAAGAAACATATATTTCATACTTTTCAGAGTTTCAAATGAACAGGATGTGCTGGAAGGTGTGAGTATAATACTTAAAAAGCTGTATGAGTGTTCACAGCAGTCACTGGATGCAAAACACTATACAGTAGAACCTCGGTTTATGAACACCTCGGTTTATGAATTTTCGGTTTACGAACGCCGTGGACCCATCTGGAACGGATTAATTCACTTTCCATTCCTTTCAATGGGAAAGTTCGCTTCAGTTTATGAATGCTTCAGTTTATGAACAGACTTCCGGAACCAATTACACCCATGCTTTGGGTTAAGAACACTTCAGGTTGAGTACTCCGCGGACCCGTCTGGAACGGATTAATCCACTTTCCATTACTTTCAATGGGAAAGTTCGCTTCAGTTTATGAACGCTTCAGTTTAAGTACTCCGCGGACCGTCTGAAACAGATTAATCCACTTTCCATTACTTTCAATGGGAAAGTTCGCTTCAGTTTATGAACATTTCAGTTTATGAACAGACTTCTGGAACCAATTGTGTTCATAAACCGAGGTACCACTGTAATATAGAAAATAATAGTGCAAGTATTTGTATTTTTAATGTAATAAATAAGATGAATTTTAAATACCCAAAAAGAAAACAGGAGAATTGCACCAAATTTCAGATAAGTATCTTAAATCCACTGAATTTTAATCTCCGGCAAAATTTTGGAAATATATCCAGAAATATTGAAGTTAGCAGATGGAAAATAGAGGTAGAAATGAATGTCATCAGCTTGCTGATGATGCCTCACCCCAAACTCCAGGATTACTTTCCCCAAGCATCATTTACATCAGTGTCTAATGAGGGATGAGACATTCCCTATCAGAAGACCTCCATCAGAGTAAGCTGTTTGCGTGACATTATGCTGTGTCAATGTTAAAAATGGCTTCACCATTCTTTTTTATTTCTTAATTTTCATTCGTTTCATTTCTTAATTTCAACTTTTAAACATTTCTTCAAATATGTTAAAACTATTTCCCCTCAAAATGTTTATTCTACCTAGAAATTACAGAAGATTCAACAAGAATTTCGAAAGCTTGCAGAAGAGAAGGAGATAATGGAGGATGAACTTCAAAAGATGAAAGGTTCAGAGGTAATTATTTTTCCAAAACTTCTACTTCGAAATTACAGAGGATTCAACAAAAACTTGAAAGCTTATGGAAGAGAAAGAGATAATGAAGGATGAACTTAAAGATGAATGCTTCACAGGTATGATTATATTTTACAGAAACTGCAATCCTAAACAAACCTATTGAGGAGGAAACCCAATGAACACAGACTTAATTTCAAATGAACCTGCATAGAATACATGCACAGAATACATCACTATCCAAACATTCATTTATCTGAACATAAACTTCCCAAACTTCACTATATGCACAGCTGATTCAAATATCCAAACAGCTGGAGTTTGTCCACTTCCTTATTTGTTTGTGATTTGCTGGTCAGCGGGAACCATTTTGGGGCAGAAACCAAAATGGGGTTGAAACCATTTTGGGGCAGTAACGGGGAGAGATTGGACATTTCACAAAGCAGGAGAGATCAGACAAACCAGTTTTTCCTTTGTCTCTCTTTTGCTGATTGGCCGCACCCATTTTAGGAAGAAATGGTGGAAGAGGGGAGAAAGCTTGCAGATTGGGAATGTTGTTGTAAGGAATAATGGAAATTGCCCAATGAACAATTTCCTGGGAATGTCCAGAAAGTGGGACTTGCATGTAGATGGGTTTTTGCCAGACATTATTCAACAGGAAAAAAGGATGAGAAGGGGAAAAGGAGTGAATTTAGGAACTGACTTTTATATTGCATTACTAGCTGGCCCGGGCACGCGTTGCTGTGCCTGACTCAGGGTCCTTGTTTCCCAGGAAAGGGGGAGGATGTGTCCATCCCCCCTGGACTATGTCCCCCCCCTGTTGTGTCTTATCCCTGTGATTCCTCCCATCCTGTCGCGACCCATGAGGTAGCCTGTCCCCCCTCCCCCCACCCCGGGTCGTACCTGTGACTCCGCCCCTCCCTGGCTCAACCCATGACCTATTTGGGCCCCTCCCCCCCACCCCCGGCCTAGTCTGTAAAGTAGAGCCGAGGCCTAGTCTGTAGGCCTTGGCTCGGCCTAGTATGTAAATGCGAGCCGAGGCCTCCGCCCTGTATCTCCATTCCTTGGCCCCCACCCTTGGAAAAGGAACTGTCAGCTTCTGGGTTCTATTTCCCAGCATGCACTTTGGGGTGAGTTGTGTGTTCTGAAACACGGGGTTTGGTTTTTTTTACGTGGCCCAGGTGTGACATCTGTGTGCGGAAAGTGTCTTAGGTTACTCTCTTATTCGTGTGTGGCGTTGTGTCCAAATTTCAGTGCTATCGGTCAAGCGGTTTCATTGAACATTAGAGAGGAACGGACATGCCCAGTTTACACACACACACACACGTGTGTGTGTGTGTGTGTGTGTGTGTGTGTGTGTGTGGATATATATATATATATGTATATACCGGTATATATATATATATATATATATATATATATATATATATATATATATATATTTATATATGTATATATATATGTATATATATATATATATATATGTGTGTGTGTGTGTGTGTGTGTATAGATGTTCTTATTGTAATATTGCTTAATGGATATAAAGGACACAGTACAATGGATATTATAGATGCAGTTGTTTTTCCATCCCTATATATGATGTTTTGTTGTTTTGTATCCTCGTGGTGTCTGTTT